>NC_133981.1:7691428-8018571 GCF_047716275.1 Strix uralensis
CAAGTTTGCTATGGACGACAATCCTTGGAGCAGAGAGCTTTCAGAAGCACCCTCTTCTCCCTGCACCACAAAATAACAGAGCATAGTGGGACTGTAAGCAGCCATCCTCCCTTTTTTTCCTGGAGTGCAATAAAGAGAACAGGCAAAAGAGAAATGCAATGGACCTGTTCTGTGATTCTTCCTGTGAATGAAGAAAAGATCAGAAAAGCCATTCAAAAGGAAGAGAGGAGGCAACAAATTAATGAAGAATGAGTTGTGCTGCATTTAGGCTAAAGCCTTCTGCATCTTCAGCCAAAGTCATGAATGGCACGGCCATAGCTGTGCATAGACACAAGCATAAATGACTATTTCAGGTCCTTTCCACACTACCTTCTACTTTGCCCCGCTGTCTCAATTAGCATAGCTTCACTAGCCCTGGTGTAAGCAGCTAGTGTTAAGCAGTAATATATAAGCAGAATATATAACAGAATAATGCATTTACAAGTCAAATGTTGCGCATGCAGGTGTTATATAGCTGAGAGCTACTGAAATGCCTTTTTTGTTTTAAAATTGTTTAAACTCAGTAAGTTTCATCACCAAAATAATACCTGCTGTTTGTGCTGTAGCAGACAGAAGAACCTATTTAGCCTAGTGATAATCATCAGCTAAATTGTGTATCTAAGACTTTACTGCACCTGCTTCTCCACCACTAACACAAGTTTCAGAACTAAATTACATCTCAGCCAAACCTTGATCATCATACAAAGCACACACTGCAGAACAACTCAAACATGCACAAACAAATCTTCCTGTAATGTCCTGAGAATAGCTAAAACTCACAGAAATGAAGACAAACATAACAATGTCTACTAGCATCAGAAATGAAGGAAACTATCAGATTTTCTAGCACAAATCTCAAGTCCCATCCTTCTTCCTTCTGCCCCAGGCAAGATATCTTGCTTCTCTACTTCTCCAGGTCTGTGCTCTTTAGGCATGTTAATGACTTGAAGCTTGTAAGATCGCTAAGTAGAAGATGACAATCAGTTCTCTTCCTGTGGGTCTTGGGAAGAACATAAACCTAGACTTCTACAAACAAAAGGTCAGCAGGACGCAGGTCTATGGGAGTGCAAAAAGATCCAGGAAGAATGTTTTAAATATTGCAGGTACAGTTGAGCTGTCAAGGTACTACATGCCTTAAAAACATGCAAGGAGAGTTACAACTGCAAAGATCTTACAGTATGAAGTTGACCTTTGCTTATTTTGTACTGTAAATTTTCTTCTGGATTTTGCCTTGAAATTTTGCTGCGAACAATATCCACATCTATTTGAAAAGTCACAACATTTCATCATTTACTGCTGCACAGGGTATACAATTACAGCGACACAATTTTCACAGGAAGGTGGTATTTAGAGGAGCGAATATCACGGACACAATGAACGTGAGGAAAATGGATGAAAGCGCAGAAAAAGAGAGATAAAGAAGATAAAGCCAGATCCACAAAAAGAAGGAAAATGTTGAAATCGGCACTTCAGCAGAGATGCTTAGGTGCAGGAGATGGAAAAGATGATCAAAGCCCTTTGACAGATTTTCATTTGTAAAAACGTCTACAGCAACTTAAGTTCTGGCTACACACAAAAGCATAACTGCATTGGCAGGGTTGGCCAGCTGGCACTGCTCCAATGCCTACGCCTGATCAATATTCTCTCAGTAGATATTCTACTTCTGTCTGCAAAGGGGACCAATGACCTCAGCATGCTAACATGCATCTCTAGAAATAACTCCAACTCAATACACACAGACTAATATCTTCTCCTGTTGTTCAAAAAGAAAAGAGCAACTGCACCTCCATCTGCAAAAGGAAGTGTTAGAACGTACTAGGCTACGATTCCAGCCTGTGAATGTTAATTAAACACAGACTATCCTGCAGTGCAGAATCAGTTATTTTAGAAACCTCAAGCTTAAAAGAGTACAAATCAGCCTTTAGAATTAGCTATTTGCTTAATTCCCATTTTCCTTCTCACTCCACTGTGGCACTATACTGTTAGGAATGATATTTTAAGTAACTAAATCACCTCACAAATTCCACTGGAGAAGCCAGATGTTTAAAGTTCAGCACTGCAATGCCCAGCATTACCACATCTGTATTTCTGTGCTGAAGTGCCTTGAGAAAGTACCCATTCAAGACTGACCAGCAAACCTGAGTGTGGACCAGGAACTGAAAAGTCAGTCCAGGGGCTCACAGCAAAATAATTTCCTGCCCCCAGACCACCCCTTTAGTAACTCATCCTCAGTGTTCACACCATTATCTGTATTTTTAAGCATCCTATTCATAGTCCTGTAACACAGCTGTATTGCTGCACTGGGAAGCTTCTGCTCCAAACCTAACTTTTTTACCTTTGGATCAGCAGTCAGCAGCTTGAATGCTTGATATACTTGTGCTTCTTTCACACCTCCACCGAGATCCAAGAAGTTGGCTGGCTTTCCACCATTTAAGGATATTATATCACATGTTGCCATTGCAAGTCCAGCTCCATTGACTGTAATTGTAAACATCAAGTGCTTATATTTCACATAAAAGTATGTAAGATTTGTGAAAAGTCTCAAAACGTACCAGCACAACCACATAACACAGCTCAAAATGTTACATAAATATCTATTTCTAAATAGGTCAGTACCTATTCAAGGCTATCCACTGCAAAAATAATTCAAAATCTGGTGCATACGCACCAACATTTAGGTTTCTTTATAACTGTATCAATTTTAGGACTTAGAAGTGCACCTTTCCTTAAGCTTGTATGAGCACTGGAATGGTAATTGTGGAAATGCAAAAACTTCTGATTTAAAAAAAAAGAGACACACAAAAACTTCTGGGAATAGCGATCACATCACAGGATGTGAAGGACAAACTGACTCCTTCAGCTCCCCTCCCATCATTCTGATAGCAGTAGATGATGCCTTGTGTTACTGTAAAACAGACAACTAAATTTTGGGGACAGATATCAGATGCTCCTGCAACTGCCTTTTATTTTGCGTTTGCACCAGTCTAGAAGCATTCCCATGGGCATGAACATCCTTTAAACTAGGAAAAGTAAATGAGAATTATTTGTCCCCGGTAAGTTGCTCCTGCTGGACAAAGTAAGGGTTCTGTGTCATCTGTAATTCAACAGTGATATCTATGACTAAAAAAATACTGTAGCATTGACAATCATTGTTTGGGTTTTGGGGGGTTTTGGGGTTTGTTTGTTTGTTTCTTTAAATTGAGATTAAAGTCTCACTGTCACTTACTAAATCAACTGCAACACACTATCAGTATCTTCTAGATTTGTGGTTAGACTACACATCTAAGCAATGTAAATGTTGGACATTTTCTCACCAAGCTGAGACAAAATGACTAATTCAATTAGATTCATAATAAAATGTTGTACTGGCTAAAAGAATTTGTACAAAATGAAAATTCTTTCGAGCATAGCTGACTTTTTTACTTATCTCTTCTAAGCACAAGAGTAATTTCTGTTCTCCAGAAACTTCAGGAAAACAAAACACTGGTATTTTCCTTTCAACAACCAAGCAGCTTCTTTAGCAGCTTTCCTTAAAGGGAAATGGAGTTCAATATTCAATTGTAAGTGGGAATATCATGTTTTTACACACATACTTTTGCAGTGTCTTTTAAGTAACACAGTCTCATTTTTGAAAGTTAATGATAGAATTTTGATGACACTTCTTGTTTTGTTTTAATTACTGGAAAGACCAATTGCATCAACTTAAAAATTCCCAATGTAGAAACCCCACAGGCTTCTCCCTTAGCCTGCCTTCTCTCTGACACCACATGTGCCCTGCCTGTCTGCTGTGCCTTTCATCACAGTTTCAACACAATTTTAGTTTCATTCCTGCAAGAACTTGTGGAAGGACAGACAACCTCAGCAAAATAAACTGAAATACTGTCAAGGGTGGATTGAATGTCAGAATGTAAACAAAGTCTATACACTGAACAAGTATGAATTTGTCTTCAAATGTCTTGTGGATTTATTTGTTCTTACCAAAGCAAGCAATATTTCCATCCAGTCCTATGTATTTTAAGTCATATTTGGCAGCTTCATTCTCTATAGGCTCATTTTCAGACTTGTCATCCATGGCAAATATTTCTTTTTGCCTAAATTCTGCATTGTCATCAAAGTTTATCTTGGCATCAAAACAAACAACTAAAAAAAAAAAACAAACCACAACATATAGGTGTTTAGAGAGATTACACTTAGTTAGAGCTTCTGAAATATTACAACTTCTACAGCAGGGAGGGGGAGAAGGTTGCTTAGGGACTGATGCCGCTTCCAACATATGATCAGCTGAAGTTCTACCATTGAGTCCAGTAGAGAGGGCAAGTCTTCCTTAAATCCTGCATTGAGAAAAGGTACAGCAAGCATCTCCATACTACACAGTCACATGCGCTTGTCACAGGATGATCTCCTGTGTTTGCTTTAAACAAAATTCGCGTAAGTTATGAAAGCAGTTTTTATGATCTGGACAGGAGGTCTGGAGTAATTTTGTAATATTTTGAAAGTATGACAGATATAACAGGTAACAGATTAGCAATCCAAAACAATGTTTGGTAATATGCATTCATTTATAGTTGACCAACACAAAATGCTTTTCTTAATCATATTTTTAATTTATAATGTTATTAGCTATACACACATTATTTCCTTAAATACCTGAATTAAAACAACTTTAAGCCAATGTAGGTTAAAAATGATCAAAAGATGACTTTAAAATAAAGAAAATTTAAAAATAAATACAAAACTTCTCATCAATGTCATCATCTGCTAAGAAGTAGCTAAACCTGACTATATTAAATAATAGATACAAAAGAATAGCTAGTAGACATAATATTCACATAAAACTACCAGTAACAGAAATGCATGTAGAGTGAACTGGTTGTTTGCCTATTGACTGACTCATTATTTCTATGGGTTTGCACAGGCAAATACCTCATTAGATTAAAATGTTCTAAGTAAATGTAAGACTACATACTTACCATTTCACTATTTAAGCAATTTGAGTTGTACTATATCCAGATTATAATTACTGACAAGTATAATTGACTTCTCCATGCAAACCAGTCAGATTTAAGTGCCTTTAAATGCTGCATCGAGAAGAATCTAATAGTTTTTCTTTCAGCTGTGTTTTGATTCATATTGCCATTGAAACACACGCATGGTATGTGCACACATGCTCATTAGCATTGTGCACACCTCTGCAATTAGAGGTCAATTACAATTAAAAAGACAATTTTTAGTCTTTGATATAGATACCCATCAATTAAAATAACTTATCACACAATCTTTTTTGGTGGACAAGTACTTCTCTCTCTCTCTCTTATCAAAATATGTAATTGTTTAACCTAGGAGAAAATATCTAAGCAAACAGCAAACAAAACATTTATAGAAACAGGAGCATCTCAATTGTATGTCTTGATTTGCATTGGATTTTGTTGGTTTGGTTTTTTGATGTTGCTGGGGGTTTTTGTTGGTTTGTTTTGTTTTGTTTTTTAATACATTTGATTTGCAACCAATACTAGATTAAATTAAAACAGGATCAAATTTCATTTCAGAAAACTATTTCTGCAGTTTCAGAAAACTATTCATGAGTGTTTGTGTATAATAAATCTCTCTTGGAAGAGCCTAGCTCTTACCCGGTCAACCATCACGTGGGAATCCGCCAAAAGGAGAAATGTCTGAAGTTCATAATATGCTTCTACTGCACTAGAACTGATTTAATTTTTTAACAATGAACTAAGACCTGCACCATTTTTCTTCTTCAAGCCTTTAGTTTCTTAAATTGCTAAAACAACTCAAAGCTAGAGTAAAACTACAGTTTCAGAGCTCTGTTTACCTTAGACATGAACATGCTCAATGTCACATTAATAGAATCTCATTTCTACAGAACATTCATCTTTAACAAAGGACATGCTGTACAAAGTAGCAGGAAAAACACCTATTAATATTTATCAAACCATTTTCACCATCAAAAGCACATTGTTACATGCATGATAGATTATACAAATGAATTTTTCTTCTAAACAAATATCAAAGAAAGACCCAACACTTATATTCATGGAGTACTTCTGTTTTTGCTAGCAGTGTAGGATTTTTGTCATCTGCCAATTCAACAGCTTACACTGAGACCAAACAAAACAAAAAACCCCAAAGAAATTGGCAGTTACAGGCTTCTGACCCAATAGTGCTAACAAAGAATTTGCTACAAAATTAAACAAAAGGAAATACGTACGACAAAGTATTTTCTAATGGAAATTAACACAAGTGAAAAACACAAAACACAGCAAGAAATAAATCCATCTTAACTGTTACTTTGACAGGAGTAACAGTCTTCTTACAGAGACTTATATTTTATTATTAGAAATAACTCCATTAAGCTACTCAAATGTTCTTCCATTTGTTTTGTCTTTATTCTTCTTTAAGACATTTCAGATGGAGAAACTGCTAGTAAAAAAGAAATAAGCACAGGAAGACTTCTGTGTATGTCTGCTAGTAAGATGGCTTTCACAGCTTGAAACCCACTCTGTTTCTGCTCCTCAGCTTCCTGGATGTGAAACACATGGGGAAAAACCTTGGAGAAAACAGCATTAAAACTCCTACCATTCCTCAAATTAAGCCCTCCTCACTAAATACGCACAGCCATTCCAGAAAAGCTGAGTTAGTAACTTAGTCAAATCTGTTCATTTTCTCCACAGTGCCATCTCATAGAACTCCAGCAAGGATGCAAAGTTAGTACCACCATGGACCTTTTAGGACCACCAGTTTTGTTTCCTCTCATTTCCAACTGTCCTCTCCTTCACTTGGCCCTGCTTGTCTGCCAATTTCTCCTCTGTTGGTACCCAGCCAAATACGTCTTGAGCACTGCCATGATGTCCCTATTCTGTTACCCAACAGT
Source organism: Strix uralensis (assembly GCF_047716275.1). NCBI lineage: Eukaryota > Metazoa > Chordata > Aves > Strigiformes > Strigidae > Strix > Strix uralensis. Next base: position 7,698,354 of record NC_133981.1, read on the forward strand.
GCTGTCTCTGCCCTTCTTTGTCTACACACACATCTACAGCGTCCGCTCACTAACACCCAAGATGTACTTAAAGGTCTTCCCCGCAGGATTACATGGCTGAGATGATGTAGTACTGAACTGGAGATTTTGTCCTTTGCTTTGCCAAAATAACAGAATAATAAAGTGCTTCAATACTAGTCATCTGAATTAGTTTTGACCCAACAAGTGTGAATACTAGAACATCCTAGTCCTGGCACAAATAGCTCACCTCAAGCTCATTTCTCTGCCTGATAGACGGCAAGTGTCACGGATGTCCCAATTTCTGACATTTTACTGAGCAAAAGGACTACTGGGTACCTTTCACACTGCCTTGTAGTGTTAAGGTATCTTGGTCAATTATTCTATGAAAAAAATTATTTCAACTTTTGAGGAAGGAAATTTTGGGTTTACAGTATCGGTGGTCTTGAACTCACAAAATAAACCTGGTAAGTACATCAGTCACAGCAGACAAACATACCAATGAATTTGTTTTGAAGTGAACATCGTAATCCACAGGAAAGTTCCAGCAGTTTTTGTTGCACCTATTTTAAAGTTCCCATTCATCTTCAGAAGTGTCATCTGTTGCACACTGCTAGAACTTGAAAAAATCCAGGCCATTCATTTTACAAGGCCCTATTTCATTGTTCTGCTTTAACTTCACTGTGCAGCACACAATGGAACTGTCCTTCTCACCTCATTCCCAACTGGTTATAATGAGGCCAATGGATCTACTTAGATGGCGGGGAAAAACAACAGTCTATAGGGTTCTGAAGGCAAATTTTCCATTTCCATTTAAAATACGGCCTACAATAGAACTACACTGGTCAACAGCAGGGCTTCTTGTTTCTCTCCCCCAGTACACATTTCACAAATTCCATAAGAACCAATGGAGCTAAAGTAGTTGCTAAGAATTTGACTTACATTTATTAAGCTAAATGAGGTTTACAATGCAGAAAATATTGATTCAATGTACACGTTATTATGGTACTTCAAATGAGCTGGAAATCTGAGCACACAATGCTGTGAAAGATTCTCAAAAGAGTTAAAGCATTGGGTGGAAATTATTTTCATGGGGTAAACTATCCAGAGTGCTAAAGGATTCTGGTGGCAAAAACACCAAAACAACCCCAACCAAGCAGGAATTGGAAAAAAGGTCTGCTCTCAAAGCAGAATTCATACATTTAAGTCATAAATATGTTTTTCTAGCTTGGTTTAACCTGAAAACAGTTCATTTTGAAAAAAAAAAAAAAAAAAAGATGACCTATTTGATCATTTTTATCATTGTCTCTGAATTTAATAGACAAGATATTCCTTTTTGTATTTGTTTTTAAAATGTCACTTTACAATGGGGCATTTTACTGTCCCAGGGCCTATTTTATAACAAAGAGCACCATCTTTTAAGATGTGTTAACAAAACAGGGTGGGGCAGGATTTATTTTACATCTTTTAGAGCTTTTCAGAGTTCATTACCAGCAGAACTTTCCCTTTAAGTTGTGGACAATTATCCGCCTATTCTTTTGCATTTGATTTTTAATAAAAAGGGAAAACAAGGTTGGACAATTGGAAGAGACTGCATAGTTTCTAGCCCCAGTTCAGCTTCTGAATTCCTAATCAACTGAGCCAAAAATATGGATTTTTAGTGAAAAGCTGTTTATTTTACAAACTAGCTGTGGGCACATAAAAAGTATTTTTAAAATGCTATTTCTTTCAATTGGTACTGACTCTATAAGGAACTCATGTTCTTAACTGACATAGGCAGTGATCTCTTTCCAAAAGTTTCCAGAACACCAACTAAGCATCCACATTCTTAATGTCTGTTGAAATGGCTAAAAGCTTTCTCTTTCCATTTTCTAATTTCCACTTTAACCTGTAGGCATATCTTACGAAGCTGGTAAAAAGCTGGAGTTGTCTTTCTTGACAAACATTGATAAAGAATACTCAAAACACACTCACCAGCACTTCCCAATGTCAAAGACCTCTCTCAAATCACAAAATGATACTGTAGGTAGGGCCTCTACTAGGAAGTCACTAGTGCTTGTGAACACTTTGACACTGCCTTTGACACTGAAGTCTCAGCCAGCTCCCCTTGAGCTCCACAACTTCTCATGTTTATCCATTTAAATCAAAGACAAGAAGTAAAAAGGGAGGGGGCATGAATACCATAAAATATTGGCATTAGAAATGAATGCATGGGTAAAAATGCTCTGTCAGCAGATGAAACAGCGAGGTGATAACTATGAACCACCTGGATCAGCACTACTCTATTTCAATATACCACAGGCATCTTCAGTTCCTCCTCCCTTCGCCTTTGTCCAAATTAGTTGGACAAAAATGACAAATGGAAGGAAAGTTTTCAGCTGGAAAACCAACTACTAGAATTATGTGAAAGCTAACCCAGCTCCTTATTTTTACCCTGTACCTTCTTAGCCCTGTATTCATGGTGGAAGCAGATCGATTACCCTTCTTCTTCCCAAAGGATGTAGCTAAGTGTCAGTTCCAGCCGGAATTTTTCCTGTGCTCTAGTAGGTTGCAGAGACACCTACTTATAATTTTAACTTACCCATATGTTTACAAATGTAAAATAATAAGTTTCTTTCTGCACAATCTTAGTAATTCTAGCAGCATTAACAGAAAAAAAACCACCCCAACCAAAAAAAACTTCAAACCAAAACCAAGAAAAACCCAACTTCATACAAAGAGCAGAAGAGCAGAAAATGTTGCTGTTTCTCATCAAGCATAACATGTAGAAGCCAATACTTCCAGTATTTGGATGAAATAACAAAAGGTATTGAAATGTAAAATCTGCCATGGGAATATTTATGAATGTTGCTGAAATTACATTACAAAATGAAATTAATGCAAAGCTGCTGCTACAGCCTTCTATGCAATTTAATTTATAGTTTGCATAAATAAAGAATTATAATGCATTCATTTGTTTCCTTCAATTTCTTACCTTGCCCTTCTGGAGTTTCACCAAAGGGATTCACTTCAACTTGAGTGGCATCAATTTTCAAGAAAAGATTATACAGCTTCTTAATTTGATCTGCTGCCTAAATTTGATCAAGCGATTTACAATTACCACACAGAAAAATAAAAGTTAATGTTTTCAAGGCAAAGGTAAAACACTATTGATTATTTTTAATGTATTAAATCGCACACTAGCTCTAGATAATTACTGCTTTTATTTCTGCATTCTTAATCATATTTACATAGTATCTAAAACAGCTATAATGTAGCATTATGATACTGCATAACATTCAGTAAATGTGCATTTAAAGACTACACGAACTGGAAATTTTCTACAAAGTAAACAGCATGATTACTATGACAATTTTAATTTGAAAAGTGACTAACAGTTCATAATGACATATTCTCTGGTATGCAGAGATCAAAGTTGCATTCATGTTAATCAGTCTAAATTCAGAAACCATAAAGCAGTATGTGCACATAAGTGACTTCAGAAAAAAATACATTTCTCCTTCCTACATCAGTCTGAAATGTTTTCTTGAAGAAATTATGTCAGAAGCATGCTTGTTTACTCTTTACAAGATACTCTTACTTGTTCCTTGTTGTTCCTCACCATCTATCTCTGTGACTGCTTCTGCGGCCAAAAGTATTGTGACTGATTACTGACTTCCAAGTCTTTTGTTCTTATATCATTCTTCCATTAATAGAACAACTTAAACAGCAGCAACATGAACGTGCATTAAAAAAATCCCTTTGGTTCATTACACACCGACAACCTATTAGCTGAAATAAGTTTGCAGATGAAGAAGTGCACTAATAAAGAACCATTCAAATCTGTTCCTTCATTACCGATCAGTTAACTGAAGTACACAAACTAAAAATATTTGGGATCTCTCCTAATAAGCAAAGTGAATGAGAATAAAAAAAAACAGAAGTCAGCTTTCTCCCACAAGGCCATTCATAAGAAAGAAAACATGACAAGTGGAAAGACTCAACCTGCACTTCATCAGGAGGAACATGGTGAGGGATGTTCCTACCACCCTCCACTCAGAGCTGACACAGCTGCACCTGGAATGCTGTGTCCGGCTTTGGGACCAACACATCAAGACTCTTTAAAGAGTTACAGCTCGGAAGCAACATACAAATTGCTTATGGAGTCTTCCCTGCTCAGAAGTCATCAGCTGAAGCATTCTCAGTGGTTTTGACTTTAAAAAAATTATCGGTTACAAATCTGCACCCAGCAAGGCAGCAGTTTGCTCCACATGAACACTCTGGTTGACAAACTATCCTAATGCTACATGGGTAAGGCTATCAACAGTGATGCTAGGGAGGAAGTCCCACCGTGTAACCCCACATTGATTCTGGGCAAACTGAAAAGCTGTTGTTGTCCTAGCACACTGTTGTAATTTTAATAGATCATCAGAATTGCTTAACTTTTATTAAGGGCTGCTCTTTCAGCACCTCTCTGAATAAGGCAGATTAATGTCAACATTTCTCTTTCTCAAGGTCTACAAGTAGTGAGCCTGTTCAAGGCAAAGCATAAAATCCTAATCTAGAAACAGTGAATGTATAAGTAAATACTAGGTTTGTCTGGATAAAAACTATGTCCCTATGCTTCAGTAAATTCCTTTGAGTTGATAGCACATGGAAAGAAAAGCATTCACTGCAGCATTATTTAAATGTATTGTTGAAAAGTCCATATATTGCTGTTAATTATTAAGTACCAGAACTCTTCAAGGGTTGAAAGGTTCTACATAATCATTCCTCCTCATTAGATATACAGCTAAATCTTCAAATGTGTGTTAATCAACTTAATGATTATGCTTTTGTTAATTGCACAGTTGGGATAGAAAATAATTAAAACTGCTGAATTAAAAAGAAAGGAACTCTACAAAAATGACAGTTTGATACTATGGAAAAAAAAAACAGGCAAAAGTAGCTTAAACAAGCTTTCACTGCTCTGCAAAATGATTCATAAAAGCAAAATATCTTGCATATTTGTGTACAATATGGAATTCCAATATATAGAGAAAAGAGATACACAAGCTGGCAGCCTTTTGGTTTTGAGTTGAAGATAGAGGAAAAAAAAAAGGCTCCAATTACACAGAGAGATACACTTTTACTTCTTCCCATATTCAGGGCCAAATTTTCAAAAAAAAAGCTCTACCCAAGTAATTCACTGAGCTCCAATGGAATCCCAATCAAATCAAAAGAATCCCACCTAGTGTAACAGAATGCTGTCATCAATTGCTTCAAAGACCAGGAGCTTTCACTTTGGAACAGTAAGGACCTTATTCAAATTGCTAAAGCCTGATGACAATTATGTAGGTGCAATTTAGTATTTAAAATGTCAAAATGGTCCTGATCTAATGGACACTTAGCTTTTCATGCTTATTTGGAAAGCATTTATTGTATAGCTGGGCTAAAAAGTCTTTAGTAAAAAATGAGGGAGTAGAGTCAAGTTACCTGCTGTTGCAAAGGTCCTTTGAATCCCAAATTTTTTGCCATCTGCAATGCCTGATGATCCTTTATGCCTTCAAAAATATCTATTTCCTCCTGTAACAATAACATGCATACATATAACTAAATATTCAATCTGAATGGAGATTTATAGCTTCAAAAGGAAAACACTTAGTATACATTTGCAAATTAGTAATTAAAGCATGGCTGTTTGCCAAAGCTCTCTGAGACTGAGGCTATAGCAGCTGCCTATAGGGTATGTTATAATTACCACACAACTATGAAACAGTCCTTCCAAAAAATATATAATTCTTCAGGGTGGCATGCTGACAAGACAATGTGACACCAGTTTTCACTTTTAATTACTGTACAGATGGCGTTGACGAATATTTAGTCTGTTAATTCTTATGACATCTTCTGGAATATTTTCAAGTCAATGGGTGTCACTGCCCAGTAACACTGTGAAGTTTATATAATTTAAAAATGCACATAAAATATTTTTACAATTTTTTAAATAATTATACTTGATTGTACCCATTTTTTCCCAGATGAATAGCTTGTCTACTCCTTATCACGCCACAGTAACATAAAAAATATTTAAATGCAGTCATTGTTAAGAAAGCAATTACAACAGTTGTATTTCAGATGTAAAAGTCATCCAGGTACAAAGAAATAATTAACAACTCTGTCAATTAGAAAAAAACAACCACAGAAACAATGACTGTATTGGTACCGACCCACTTGTGAAAAGACTGCGTACCTTCCAGAAAGTGAAAATCACTCATAAAACATTTCAGTTAAGTTTAACATGTAACAGCCAGATGTAAGTTCTTTTTCTAATCAAGCTGGAGACACAAACACTAACATAATCAGATGTTAAACATGCTTCATTCATCTACTAGATGACAGGTCTGATCCCCTATCTGGTGAAACACATTTTTGTGGTTTGTATTGTCTTCTTTCCATACATGGAAGAAGGAAAAATGGAAAGAGAAAGGAGAGTGGGGGGGTGGGGTGGAAATTATATTATTTTGGATACCTAACAAGGAAAACTTTAGTGTAAAATATTATTTTAATACCTTAAAGATAAGTTCTGGGCTAGTAACTGCAACTTCTTCTATGTCAACACCACCCTGTGGACTGCCAACCATAACAGGTCCATTGCAGGCTCGGTCCATCAAAATTGCGAAGTATGTTTCCCTGGAAATATTCAGTGCTTCTGCAACCATCACCTAAAAATGAATATAGGGAAAGAAAAAAAAAAAAAAAAACAGAAATAGTTCTGACTGGTACATCTAGCTGGTGAAGCAGAGAACATTGTGGCTCATGTTTTCTGCATTGCCTTAAAATGCAGCAGCTTGATACTTGCTAGCCTGAAAAGAAACGTTTGTTTCACTGCTTTTTCAAGATACCACAACCCAGTGATCTTTTCCCAAGAAATCCTCTCTCCCTAAGTAAGAGACTCCTCTGATGCTGCTGTTCTCACTGGGGCATGTAACAACCAGTATAAACCAGGAACATCTAATTCTTGGAGTTTTTCCAAGAAGAGAATCAGAGCTGCTGCTGTGTCCATAAAGGGAACCTCCGTATTACCTTTTTACTCCCAACAAGCACTTTAACATGCTACCCCCAGAAAAAGATGAGTCACAAGGGACTACAGTTTGCAAACCACACTGATGTAAGAGAGGGTACGTTGCCTTTCAGATGCATCTTGTCAGTAGTGCTGTTCCTCACCAGTAAAGCCTCAGGTTTATCTCCCTCATTCTGACAGAAGACCATCCTACACTTATAATCTCAGTGTTGAATTCTCGTCCTGCTGAAGTATTTCCTAAGGAAATAGGTTTGCAGATAATTCTGCCATCCAGTTTTTTACTTTCAGTTTGGAGAGACACGCATATGTGTGACCTTCAAATACTAGCACAACCTAGAAACACGGAAATTTATTTTTCCAAAGAGCTACTAATTTCTATTTATTACTATAAACTACAGAGCCCTTTCTTACCAGTATCTTACGGATACTTCAGCACAGAACAAAAAAGATTATTCAAATACTACATGTCCAGAATCTACAAGTACTCACAATAAAATTGGGGGGGAAATGGCCCATACAAATTCTTTGTTACATTTTTTTCTCTCCTCCCAAAAACATGCCAAAGTTCTTTCCATTTCAGTATTACAATAACTGCACCTTCCTCTTCATTTGAACTGTCAATTTTTGCAATAGTTCAACAATAGCTATTGAAGCAATTTCAGAGATTAAGTAGTTTTACACTTGACAAAGGACTCACAGAACTATGTTTTGATGCAAGAATACTAAATTCCCCCAAATGTTCTTCATTTTAAGAAGGAAAAAATCTGCATATGATCATTACTAATTGTTCCTTATGATCATAACAGGTGCCATAATCTCAGGTGCAAAGACTGTAGTTCTGCTCTGCACTACAGTTTTGCTTTTCAACCTGGAAGTTGAGCAGCCTCCTCTGCAATTTAATTAGCACTATAGCTTCTCCTTACAACAATCAATTATATTCTTCCTCAGCAGAGCTACTATTTCCTGTCTTTCAATGGAAGCAGTAGAAATAAGAAAATCACTTCCCTAAAATTAATATAATTAAGAAGGATTCCGTAGCAATGTCTTTTGAACACGGTCTGTTTACAAAGCGACAGTCTGGAACAATGATTGTAGACAAAGATCATCACTCTGAATGAAACATAAGGTGAAATTCATTCTATCAGTCACCAGTTCAAACTCTTCAGATGCGAGAGGTGTGTATACACGTGCGGTCTTAAAACTCTGCCTACCTGGCAAGATGTATTCCATCAAATAAGTATTCCTGGGGTTTTCATAGTTCAAGGACTATGAACAAGAAAGATGCACTATACTTTCACCCAAGTCACTTTTTTGACATTCTATTCCGGAGTACGTAAGAAAGAAGGTATGTACCTTCTGCCTGGCTGCACATCTTAACAGAACAGAAAAAAAAGTAAGAGACAAGCAATTAAATAAAGCCCTCTGTGCTCAGAATGGAAGGAAAGATGCTATTTCTTTATGGGGTTTTTTGACTTGGAAGAAATTTGCTGTATAGTAATTTTGTTTCCTTCTACTTTTATCTTGCTTTATTCATAGAACATGGGGCAATGTAAAGGAATAGTTCAAATAAGCAACTGCTCAAAAGCTACAGAAAGCTAGGGTGAAGGAGACAACTAAGAATGTAGAAAACTACTGTACTACTTCAAAGCATCTGCCCATTTTAGGCTACTATAAAGGGATGCTAAAAGCCAACTTCAGAAACATAGCTCAGCTACCTGCCAAGGCTTGTCAAATTAACAAGCAAAGATATGGAAAGCATCACTCATTTGCTACTATTAAGTCTTTTTACCTGCACGCATGTTTTCACCTTCTTACATATCTTGCATCAACGTATCTGAAAAATGTGAGTTAATTGCTTTAGACATAGGTCAAATAAAACCAACTGGTCCTACTGGACCTTGTGTGAGCTTTCTCACAGTTTCCACAGTGCTCAGGATCAGGGTCAGACTTAGGATGGGAATCCACTCAACGACTCTTGAGAAATATATTTATGAGCACAGCAGGTGGAACTTACATTATTAAATCAGGTATCTTTAACTGCTATTTCCAACCCAGGTGATTGTCCTCACTATTGCTAATTAACCATGTCAACATTGTCAAATACGTCTCTGTCTTAATTCACAAAAACTATTGAGAGTCCAGCTACTTTGTGGTAGGCAAGCTTACTGTAGAGTAAAAATTGTCAGACTGTGCAACATCTCTCATTTCTCCCAACAAAAACCAGTTACTTTCCTTCACCATCCTCCCTGTATGATGCAGAGCAAAGCCAGGGAAATTGGTGTTCAAGGTCTTTAAGTATTTTATGTTAAATTCTACCTATCATTCACCTGACAAATCTAACGCAAACACATTAATGAACAGTTAAGAGTAGTGAAATTGAATCTACAGACTGTTGACTCTTCTCACATTTTGTCTGTTTTGCTTATGATAAAGAACGTGAAGCATCATTATCTGTTTACCACATCAAGTTTATATTTAAAATGTCCTGAGGAAAAAACAGTTTTCTTTAAAACTTCCTGACAACTTCAAGTTTTCCTTCTTAAAAACAAATCATAACCTGAAGTTTAACTCACACATCTGATTTCATGAGGGTAACTATAACAGCTCTTTTATACGGAATCAAATATTCAAAATGTTAATTCTGTTATTGCTTGGAGAGAAAACACAGGTAGCAAATTCTCAGGTTGTCATGATAAGAGAAGAATGTCTTCTCAGATAACCAGGCTCTCCAAATTCCAAGCTGCCATAAGAGGATTCTATGTAAACTCACAAAATAGCTTCCAAGTTACAAAGGAACTGAGGAGACTGCTATTTATCTAAGAATAACATTTAAATCATGCTTTAAATTCTGTAGTAGGTGCACAAGCTGAGAAAGAAAGCTGAAAACTCCATTTTCTGTTCCATAATTATTCTAATTCTAGAAAATGTCTATCTTTTATTCCTTCCTTACAAATACACGTAAAAGACTTCCACTCTTTGACTTGACACTAGCTCATTGATAGCCTCACATAAAGTGACTTAATAACTATTTTCCTTCTGAAAAAAAATTACCAAAATGTTTTAAAACATGAGTTCACTCAAACTTCCCAAAACACCAAGAAGTTTAAAAAAACAAAAACCTATAAACATGCCTTTTTTTTAATTCCTGAACTGTGATTTTCTTTAAGTACATGTACACACACATATTCTTATGTACACATACAGGGAAAGCATATGCCTTGAAATAGAACAAAAATGCCAGCTATTAAGTCTCAACTTCCCACTGCTCTTAGCAAGCTCGAAGAGTCTGCCTGGCATTTTCTGTGCACTGTATTAAATTACATCCTAGACTTAACTTTTCATCATGTTACTGTAGTTTGCCCCTTGATGAAAATGTCAGTATTTGACATTGCAGTCCTGATACTACAAACCTGAATGCTTCAACTCCTTTAACTACTTTGAAGATCTCTGAGTGAGCTAAGTTTGGAAAACATAAACACTTTTAAAAGACATTAATTTTTCTGGGAAATGGTCTTTTAATGACCTAGATGCATAATTTTAAACATGCTTTCTTCACTATCTAATAAGCAATGGCGAAAACATTAGCGTACCATTGGCCAAACTGTTACATAATTAATTTAAAACAGGATGTATGCTCTTACCATAAATTAGCAAGAATCAAGATCTCAACACCAAAAATATAAAACATACTATTACAGTGTTACGTATGTGCGTGATGAAGATATAAATTGGCCTAGGGCTTTTAAAAGCCAACTCTATAATCAGAATGGAAGTCTGTGACAATAGATGATCAGCTTCTCCCAGTGAAAAGCATCACACTGGTTTATCATACATTAATATTAAAATACCTGCAAGCTGTGTCCTGAAAAGCTTCCGTGTAACTCTATAGCAAAGGAAAAATGCAGAGTCTATCAAGCTATATACTTTTCTGTACCACCAAAACAAATATTCAAAGTTCAGTAGTGCAAACTTCACCTTAAACTTCACATATGCCCTAGCTGCTTACTCTTGCACATTGTTTATTCATACAAGCAAGGTGTGGACGAGGAGGAAAGCAATTACAAGTTAAGTCTTCTATAGCTATTCTATACATGGTACAAAAGTCATCTTAATATAAATCCTTTGAATAATCCACTTCGAAAACTCCAACACCCATACCTTTCTTTCATTTATATCAATTTCAAAGAAAATCAGAAGTTTCTTTTTCAGAACTGAGTATCTAAATCAACGAACAGACTTGCACTCAGACAAAAGAGTGAAATTTCCTGTATTGATGTATTCAAAATAGGGCAACTAGGGCAAAAGAATAAAACCAAAGAATTTACAAAAGAAAGCTGCTTTTACAATACAAATTTTTCAAAGCAGAGTGCCTTAATAGGGGAAATGTATATCCTTTTTTAATATTCTTAGTATTATCATGATCTCTGACAGACATGCCTTAATGGTAATACTGTTCCTTCTTTTTAATATCTAGTATTTCTTTCTACAAAACAACTATGAGGAGTGATGCTAATCTGCTCTCCTTGCTCCCCAAGAGAAGAACCACCTGAGCACCTTCCTCCAGCCCTCATTAAACAGTATCTTTCCAAACAGGTGTTCCCCTTCTATGCTAATATACCAAGCTGTTCACAATATATTAAAAGTGAACTGCAGCTCTTTTCAGCTCATGCCAAATTATCTCCTGGCATCAAACAGAGTATGGCTCTTGACTACATACCTGTATGAAGATCCTTGCTCAGTAACACAAAGCAAGAGATAAAAATATATATAATAGATAGGCAAGGATTTCCTGACTTAGAGAATTTTGCTAATGTAAAGGAGAATCTTGCTGAAGGGCTATCTATGCTTCTTTCATTTAGGCCAATTATTTAGAGCAATACATTTATGCTGAAGTGAATCTTGGCACCTTGCAGCATACACCATCATAGGTAAGTGAATGACCACGTATTAGCTGAACCACTACCATGACCTCATTTTACTCTGTATCCACAACAAGTTAGGAAGAATCTACTTTTAGACACCTTTTTTAAATTGAGATCATTCTTATGCAAACCTTTCAATACTTAAAGGGGGCTTATAAAAAAGATGAGGACAAACTTTTTAATGGGGCCTGTTGCGGTAGGACAAGGCGTAATGGTTTTAAACTAAAAGAGGGTAGAATCAGACTACATATAAGGAAGAAACTTTTTATGATGAGGGTGGTGAAACACTGGAACAGGTTGCCCAGAGAGGTGGTAGATGTCCCATCCCCAAAAACATTCAAGGCCAGATTGGACGGGGCTCTGAGCAACCTGATCTCCTTGAAGATGTCTCTGCTCATTGCAAGAGGCTTGGACTAGGTGATTTTTAAAGGCCCCTTCCAGCCCAAACCATCCTATGATTCTATGAAATTCATCTGTCACCATCTTTAATAACAGTTTCCCAAAGCTGAGGGTGAATGAAATATGGATAATGTTATTACTACAGGTGATCAAATATATATTACTTCTCTAAGCAAAACGTCCATAAACATGTACAGTTAATGCTATATACAGTTTTGCTAGCATTTAGTATGTATTTGATGAAGGATGAACTGATGACAAAGGATTCCCTTCAACACAGGTAGCAGAAATGAATTTATTTTTGCACCACTAGGTATGCTGAAATTGATAGACAAAATACATACACACAAACAAAGAAAAAGTAACATTTTTTTTCTTCCATCAACTAGATGAAATCAATCAGGCATTGGAGAAGGAATGAAAAAAATAAATCTATGTGATATATCCCAGCATATTAATACAAAATTGCAGCTGAACACAGTTCTCAACTTTGAAGAGGCAAAAATCTTACCTTTTTAACTGTCACACCATCCTTTGGAGTCTGCTTTGTTGACAGATTGTACCCAATCATCTGTTTAGCAAGCTGTTCAACAATCTTAGGGCTATAAACAAAGGAAAAAGGTTAGTTTTTTGAAGGGTATTAAAAGAAACAGTCACATCGCTATTGTAAACAGCTTAAATATTACAACAGAAGTAATTTATTTATAGTTTTTCAATTTTAAAGACTTACTCTTTAGTTAGATGAACTCCTCCTTTCAATCCACTATTGAAAATACCTTTTCCTCTCCCTCCAGCCAGAATCTGTGCCTTCAGAACAATTTCCTTTGCCTCTGTAAAAGAAAAAACACATTGATATTCTATTGTGTGTCATTTATTGAGCTTCTTAGCGTAAGTATAGAAAGCATTTCCAGGTTAGACTCTTTAAAAACAATGAGAAGCTGTCCATAGCTAGTGAGCAATGAAACAAGAGTCAATTCAGCATTTTTATAAAACAATCTTGCAAAAAAGAATTGTTCGAGGAAGTTAAAGAATAAATATACACTACTCATTAGTTGGATATTATGTCGTTATTTAGACCAAACCCATGCCATTAATGCTACATGGCCTGCACAATAAACCATATAGCCAGCACACAGTATGACAGCTTACACTCTGGCATGGTTTTTAAAACATGAATCACATCATGTTTTGTCTTGAATGCACAACAAAGAAATGGTCATGAAGGAAAATAAATTCCATTCCTTGCTCTGAACACATGTAAGCGTGTCCTAAAATGTCCTAAAAGAATAAATGCCTACCTCCAAAGGGCAGGTAAGTGTACAGCAAGGGCAGTAGTGTGAAAACATATTTATTTGTTTCTGAGGCATCAGCTGAATCTTTGGCAAAGGGAGTGCAACAGTATCTTAGTAAGAAGGAAGTGCAGCAAGACAGTGACAAAAGCAATTGCACCAAGACCTGTGTTCCAAACAGCAGGCAGTCCTGACATCCTTACGGAGTAAAACAGGGGAGAAAATGGGAAAAAAAAAAAAAAAAAACCCAAACAAAAACATAACTCATGATCTCTGCAGCTCCATAGACCACAGCAGCTTCTTGAACCATAAAGACCTGCCAGGTGCCTGCAAGATGTTTACTGAGTACTGTCACTTTGCACATTTATCATAATACTGCCAGGTATTTTGCAAAGTCTGAGATCCTAATATTAAGATATCATTAAGCGTGCCTAGAAAAGGCTAATACTGTTACCCTTTTCTGAAGTCTGTGGAGACCTCTGGTTTCAGTGATGTTTGGATTAGGTCACACCTTGAATCACAATATTCTATGCAAGTATGCAAGAAAACATAAGAATTTGTTGCTAAATTGACAAATTTACTGTTTAAGTGGCACAGAGGATACGGATACTTTCATTCAAACAAACACAGGCTTTCTATCTAGGTTTGTATTACATAAAAACATTTTACAGATGATTAAATATAAGTTTGGAGGCATGGCAACTTTTGGTGCAGACCAGCTCTGACACAGCCTCATTTCAAAGTTCCATTATAATAAATTTCAGCAACTAGAAAAAACACTGGATCTTAGGATAGAATAAATAACGTGAAATACATATTCTATTTCTTGTATTAAGAAATGCATCTTTAACACAGCTGTTGGAGGTACTGTACTAAGAGATGCCTGATTTCCAAGCTTCTCAAGGCAAAATCCCTCCACATGTTTATCCATTTAGTAACATCTGACATGTATCATTCTGAACCTTAAAAGCACTCTCTTTGAAAATACTTCATGCATTCCAATATATTCATATTCTGGGCTCCCTATTATTCATGCCACTGCAAGGCAGATAACAAGGAAATTTAAATGCAACAAAAAGTTTTATATCACGGGTTTCCTAAGCACACAAATTATTAAGATGAATTAAAACTCTAAATCACATTCCAACCTGCAGCAGCAAACTCTAAAATCACAATAGCTACTGTCATAAAGAATCTAATATAGTATTGTTTATAGATGCTGCAAGCATTTAATTAGATCAGTTTTAGGTGGCAACCATCCCAGCAAGGTGAGTTTTGACTGTCAAGTGATACGTGGTATCAATTAGTGATTGATCATTACCCTCACTCCTAACCGACACACTGCATAACTGCTGATCATCTTCATTTGGCTACAACAAATTAAGTTAGAGAAATGAATTAATGTGTACATTTTGATAATCCACTAGAGGACTATCAAGGCAGTACAATAACTTCAGAGAAACAACTATCAAAACATAAATAAACATACTAGAAAGTAGTATAACCTTGTAAAGATTAGACCTGAAGAACTAATCAATATAGCAGCTCAGCAGAGCACGGTAGAGCGGGTTCTTCTTGCCCTGGGGGAAACCAACAGGAAGCAATTTAATTCAATAGTTATTTGCCCAAGCTCTGTAAAATGAAGTAAACCAGTCAGATCTTACTTTACAGTAACTAGGCTTGATCATTTAGTACTTAACAAGTTGATTCACTACTTAACATCACCATTTTATTTGAAGAGCTGATTTCTAGAAATGCTCACACAAAGTTTTTATGCTATCTCCTGCCTGAAATCCCAAATTATGTTATGAAAGACTATCCCAAAAGAATAATACAGTTTTAGCTGGAATATATGAAGTTATTCACCTCCACTTGTAGGCTCTAATAAAAATAAATAAATCATCTAAAAAGCAGTACGCAGTCAGTAATTAAAAACAAAAAGCTGAATTAATTTCCATTAGCACCCTTCCAAATTGCTGTAGTAACACTGGAAAAAATGTTTAAGCAGGGCTGTGTAGTTATAAATAATGGATTTGAAGAGAACCTAGCACAAGCAACATGTCTTTACATCACCATGAAGTATAGTATAACATTTTCAACAGCACTGCATTTGGTAATTAAGGCTTCAATGAACTTCTGTTTGTGTCCACTGACTGACAAGCCTTTATGTAAATTAAAAAAAAAAAAACAACAAACAACCAAAACCCAAACAACAAAACAGACTGCTTAAGTGTGCATAGATTTTTTTTGTCACAGATTTAAAATTTTCTTTATCGTTCAAAACAATACAAAAAAAGACTGCTTTTAAGTGTCACTAATTCAGCAGCAAATAGCTGCAAACTGCTCCATGCAGATTAATGACGAATTTCTGGTAACAGCATGTGTTCTTAACTAATTATAACTTGAATACATTAATATCTCAGACTTAACAGTTTATTCACTGGATCTTATAGTTGACTTTTTTACATTAATCTACAGAAAAAGAGACATAAGAAGATTTCCAAAGGGTCCTTTAAAAAAATGGAGCAAAATACAGCTTGTCCCTAAGTCAGATGCCAATAAATAAGCAAGACCCTTACTCCTCAGAAAAGTCCTCAGAGTTTAAAACTTCACAACTACAGATGGGTCTAATCACATTTCTAAAAAAATTAGATCTAACCACATAGGAAAAAGCCTGAAGTACTTTTCTTTTAAATAAATTCAGATGTTTCAGCAGAACAGAATATAAGACTCTAAGGGACGAGCATCCTCTACATTGCATTCAACCATACATCCCCTTCCCTTCAGTCAGCGCTGTGAATACAAATGGAAGTGATACTCCTCGCAATTGTAATAGGCTCAGTTGTATAATGAAAGCCTATTTAAAAATCAATAAAATCAGTCCTGCTTTTGGGAGCTATGATTACTCTGGTCCACTGGTACTGCTTGCAGCAAAAATGAACAGCTTGTTCTCAGCCCACTGCTGTGTATATTTAACTACTGAATTCTTGATCATGAAACAATATACCGAGAACCATAGTACTGCTAGTTATATGGTATGCTAATTTATTACCTGTGAACAACTTTCCATTATTATTGATACGACTGTGTGATTGCAAATTAGGCGTGTTAAAAATTACATTAAAATGTGCTGTAGCTTATCAAAAATAAACTACTGTAAAGAACACACAATGTAAGACTGCATGGTAATAGGACTCACTCTTGCCTGTTTATGAACAAAGGATTTTCTATCAGAGAGTACTCAGGACTACTTTGGCAAGGCATCCTACACTACAGAATTAGAGCATGGGACTGAAAGGGAGGAGGTCTCACATGAAATCCTAATCACATTTCTATCTCACCATGCAACTTTCACCAGTTCAGCTTCTGTACCTGCAGGGGCTCTGTGAAAATTAATTAGCATCTGTACCTCTTTTAAAAATGCAGAACCTGATTCGGTATTTCTTTAGTGTATTTTTACCCCAGCGTAAGGTAACTGATCACAGAAGGGCTGACTCCAAACTCCAGCAGCACCGTAAGTACTGCAGCAATAGCAAAGCATCTCTGGAAAATGCACTGATGTCTCTTGTAATGAGCTTAGTACACATTGCAAGATAGATGGAAGCAACCCAGTGCCATGGGAGCAGTGCAACAAAGACAAACTGAGGACATACCAAATCAACGTCTTACAGAAGCACTGTCTCCTTACTGACCCAAACGTGAGCATAAACACTGAGTTTATAAACACTGGAGAGCTGTTTCCACAAAGGCAGCTGGGGTTAACAAGGCTCCTCTGTCCTTCAGTACGTACACACCGGAGGACCCCAGTCCAGTTGGGCTAGGCAGATACTAACTAGTTTCAAGAACTCTGCTAGTCACTCTTCTTTATCTAAAGTCATTAAGCTGTGCTTGATGAGCAGAACTCTTCAAGCACATCCTCCTTCCCAAAGTCCCGAATGAGCTAGATGGAGTACATGAATCTGCAACCACCTCCAAACTCTCCACTTCTACAAAGAGACAGAGGCCAATCTAATGATGTATTTACCTGGTAAGACTCCTCTGAGGGGCACAAATCACTGTTATGCTTGGACATGTGCAACTTTAAGGTACCCTTTGGCCAGCCACGCTTTACTCACAACCTTTTTCATGATTGTCTGGAATATTACTCCACCAAGGACTGGCTGGGACTCCCACTGGATGACCAATTCCACCTCCCAACCACCTATGCTGGACACTGATTTCCTAAAACAGAGCACTAAATTCAGTGCTTCTCTTCCCGAAGCAAGTTTTTTTTCCCCTACTCTGCTTTATAATTGAGCTTTCATAACATGGGAGTTGAGGAAAACAAGGCAGACATTGCAGACACTTTCTGACAGCAATTATACTTCATTCTGGATAGCACAAGAACTATAAAGATATCAACAAAACCCAGTACGCCTACATGCTGTTGCTACTTCAGTTTCTTCACCAGTGTTGATGCAAAGCTGCAAATGCTCAGGTGTCCTGTAAGGGCTGTGACTCACCCTTACCCAAACTTGCAGTAGTTTCGTACAGGCTCTGAAGGAGGTAAAGGCCTGAGCCGTAGCCAGGCCAAGAACGCCTCAAGAAAACCCACAAAGGAGCAGAGTGACCCAGTGAGCATCGAGGCATATGAGCTTGGATCACTGATCACGCGATTAACACATGAAAAGCAGGTGTTTCTTCCAGGACTCATTTATCAAGGAACAAAGTAAGTTGTGGGTACAAGGAGTCTCGTGCATACCTCTCCCATTGTATGCAATTTGACTATGAGCCAACCACTTTATCCCATAAATACGAGAGCCTAAGGGAGCCTTCTCTGAGCTCTCCCTGCTAGGCAGCGTGGCTGCATGGCGGTGATCTCCCCGTGAGCTGGGACGCCTCTCAAGGTCGCTCCTCGAGGCAGCGAGATCTTCTACCAATGACAGATCCTTGGATGAGCCCAGTTCGAGCGCTCCTTGAATTGCAAGCGGACTGCACGCCAGGTGACTCTCCCCTTGAGCAGGGACGCCTCTCAAGGTTTGACATTCCTTATCTGAGACTAAGAAAACCTTCCTCACCAAGGCAGAGAGACACCTTATTTGCAACAGATCCTCAGTAAGTGACTAATAGCACGTTAAATCAATACTAATGAAATCCATGTAGCTAATTCCATTAGCCATAAACCGTTGACCAAGTCTGGGACTAAGTCTGGATCCAGCCGCACCTAGACTCCTCTCTGAGAAGGAGTTTAGAAAGCAAGGGGGTCCATTCTGAACCTCGTGACTCAACGGGAGGTCTTCCTTACCCTCTGTATTAATTCCATTAGCCATAAACCGTTGACCAAGTCTGGGACGAAGTCTGGATCCAGCCGCACCTAGACTCCTCTCCAAGGAGGAGTTTAGAAAGCAAGGGGGTCCATTCTGAACCTCGTGACTCAACGGGAGGTTTTCCTTACCCTCTGTATTAATTCCATTAGACATAAACCGTTGACCAAGTCTGGGACTAAGTCTGGATCCAGCCGCACCTAGACTCCTCTCTGAGAAGGAGTTTAGAAAGCAAGGGGGTCCATTCTGAACCTCGTGACTCAACGGGAGGTTCTCCTTACCCTTTGTACCTCTCTCATTAGGCATAAACCATTGACCAAGTCTGGGACTAAGTCTGGATCCAGCCGCACCTAGACTCCTCTCCAAGGAGGAGTTTAGAAAGCAAGGGGGTCCATCCTGAACCTCGTGACTCAACGGGAGGTCTTCCTTACCCTTTGTACCTCTCTCATTAGCCATAAACCGTTGACCAAGTCTGGGACTAAGTCTGGATCCAGCCGCACCTAGACTCCTCTCCAAGGAGGAGTTTAGAAAGCAAGGGGGTCCATTCTGAACCTCGTGAGTCAATGGGAGGTTTTCCTTACCCTCTGTATTAATTCCATTAGCCATAAACCGTTGACCAAGTCTGGGACTAAGTCTGGATCCAGCCGCACCTAGACTCCTCTCTGGGGAGGAGTTTAGAAAGCAAGGGGGTCCATTCTGAACCTCGTGACTCAACGGGAGGTCTTCCTTACCCTTTGCACCTCTCTCATTAGCCATAAACCGTTGACCAAGTCTGGGACTAAGTCTGGATCCAGCCGCACTTAGACTCCTTTCTAAGAAGGAGTTTAGAAAGCAAGGGGGTCCATTCTGAACCTCGTGACTCAACGGGAGGTTTTCCTTACCCTCTGTATTAATTCCATTAGACATAAACCGTTGACCAAGTCTGGGACTAAGTCTGGATCCAGCCGCACCTAGACTCCTCTCCGAGGAGGAGTTTAGAAAGCAAGGGGGTCCATTCTGAACCTCGTGACTCAACGGGAGGTTTTCTTTACCCTTTATACCTCTCTCATTAGCCATAAACCATTGACCAAGACATACTAAGATTGCATCTAGCTGCACCTAAGCTCCATCAGGGGTTTAGAAAGCAAGGGGGTCCACTCTGAACATTGCGACAGTCTCCCTTGCCTTTTTGCCTCTCTGAGCTCTGTGCAAATCACTCTAAATCAATTCTAACTTGATTTTCCTATTATAACTTTCTTCCATGTAGTAAGTAATAGAGTGAACCCTGCCATCAAAGTTTAAGTCCTACTTTTACATCATCACTATAAAATCACTTTTGCTAATACCTTTGACTGGTGATTCTTTAAGCAATCTGAAACACTCCCATCCACAACAGGGTTCTAGATAACCTCTCCCAAACTGCATCTCTGCAGCTCAGAGCTTATCTTCCAAAACATGGGGTTCCCCTTAAAAGCCCTGAAAGGGTGAAGTTTGGGTTGTTTTGGGTTTTTTTTAACCTACCTCTAGCTGATCCAACAGTAAGGAAACCTACTTTTGGGGGTCTCATCCATCCTGTTCTATCGTTACTTACTTCTTCCTTGTTTTAATGACACCACTACCACCCGAGTTTCTAGCTTCCCTTTGGGAAAGACTGGCTATAATTAATTTTCCAAATTTCAGCCATGGTGTTATACTGCTCAGGCAAGATCCTGTCAGGTGCTTATTACCTTTTAACAATACTTCTGTCCAGAGACACTCTAGTATACTTCAGCAAAAGAAAGAAGGGAGATAAATAAAAGTTATAAGAAAGATCATAATAAACATAATACAATAATAAAAAATGGTAGTAAAGCCTAATTCCTGAATTGAACACTGAATCTTAAAGTTGCTGTAATAACTTTTCACATTTGGGTCTCTTTATATGTACTTGCTCCGAAATCTGAGACAGCTCTTCCCAAGGAACAAGTATTGCTACCACTTCCACTGCTTCCCATCTTCTGAGAGCTCCAGGGATGCAGTGTCTGAGAGTTCCCACGCTCTGCCAAGTAAACAGATTGAGATGAGAAAAAGAAGCTGTCCACAAGAAGATACCTCCCACATCAACAAAACTATTGGTGTGCTTAAAGGTCTTCTGAATGAAGTTAAACAACTGATTTTTTCCCCCTTTTCATTTTAATTTAAATGCTCTTTATTATTTTCATTCTTCTGCTCTGTAACATCAAAAAGAATTATGTTCTTAAATGCCTGGTTTCTACAACCTTTGGTTTTCAGACTAGTTTAGAATTAAAGTTAAATAAATCATCCTTTTTATAACTCCATACTTTTGAATATATTGTATATTTATTGCTAGATTATAAGCCTCATTAAAATCTATAATGATAAATTAGTCAGTCTCTTGATTCTGTCACTACTATTATTAATTGCTTTCATAACCATTACTACACACTTCAGAGGTGATAAAAATTTTAAAGCTAAGGTAAAGCTCACTCTTAATATTGCACTCTTAAGCCTTCTCAGAGTAAAAGTAATCAAGTATTCACATGTCCTACATTTAAGTTAAACCTGATAAATTACTTATACAGCAAACGGAGACTCACTAGATCCAGCAGCACCACTATAATGCACGGAAAAATATGCACGTTAAGGTAAGGATCCTAAAAAATAGTTCTCACATTAAAATTGTTCATTGTATATGCCTGTTTAAAACTCCATAGGATATCTTATTTCTGATATTTTCCAGGCTTTAACAGTTTCTTTTTTCAACCTAAGTTCTCATTATTTTTTACACAGATTTCCTCTGCAATAGACACAGGGTTTAGAAAAACTACTATTTGTCACATTTGCTTACAAAACTCAAGAGAAGACATGGTTTTAAAATTCAACCAGGAAATGAACAAGTTCTTAATTTGGTGGAAGAGCACTGAAGTCTACTGACAAGCGAGCAAAAGCCCACTCTATGGGTAAAACAGAGAAGGCCACTTTCTGTAACCTGCAATGTCACCCTGCCATCCTGCACTATGTTGCACAGTAAATACTGAACAAATGGAAAAATTAAAGCAAACTGATAAAGTGTTCTGCTGTCATGATACCCACCAGTTTCATTCTTACAGCTTTTAGACTTCATAATATTCTTTATATTATGCCCAAGTCAATACTATTTTTCTCCTTTTCTGATGATTTCACTTTAAGAGACCGTAAAAGCATGCAAAGAATACTCTTCCTTGTGTATTAGTTGTGATCCCTATTACCTGACACCACTATGGAAGCTTCTCAGGATAATCAATTATGCACTGAGAAATTTGGGCATGCAAAATCATGTGGTTTAGTAGACCTGTTTTCCTTATAAATATAAAATACATAGATACATCACAAAACTTGCTTTCTAAAACCACTGTCACTCAAAAATTTGTCATTTTACTGGATTTTTAGCAAGTCATTTCTCTCCATCCTTCCCTTTTCCCTAAACTACCAAAAAAAAAGTAAAGTGAAAGGAATATACTGACAGTTTTCTTTGCATCTTTACCTTTTAAAGCTTACAGGGATTTCAAGTTTTTGACAAAATATCCTGCAAACTTTTTTTTTTAAAGTAAAACATATTTTAAAGTTAGCAGACTTAGGCAGTTCAACTGTGTCCTAAATTCTTGATTGAATACCATAACACCATTTGTTTTAATGTAATTCAGAGAACAGGCTTTATGCAATCTGTAGTGTTGAAGTCAAGCAGTCATTATGAACAAAGACTGTTCTCGCCCCTAGCTGCAACAATACACACACCTGTTTTCCTGGAATGCTTTCAAAATTTCATTCTTTGTGATTATGTGTAAGGCACAAAAGACAAAAAGTCTTCTCTGACTGATTCTAATTCTTTTATCCCTTATTGAACTGCAGAGATGATTTTGAAGAATTTGTACATAGTGTAGAAAATATAAAAACTGAGGAACATACTTTAGTTTTTTCATAATTCACTTTTAAGCATAAAAGAGTTGTTGTAGTAGAAGATATTTTCAACAATGGAGTACAAAATAAGAAATCTAAGCAAGAAACCAGGGAATTCACATGGTAAAAGAAGCAAGTAAATATGCAGAGAGCAAAGACAACGGCAACATTACCACTAGTACTTAAGAAGTGTTAACAATACATGTGGCAGATGAAACCCGTTCAAGTACAGAATTGAAAATTAGTCCTTTGCTAAGCACAGTCTTTACATACAGGCCTGCTATGCCCAGCAAGCTCCTTTAAAAATAAGCATTAAAATAGAGGGCAAAGCTAAAACAAATTTGGAGCACATCACAGAGGGATGGCTGGGCACACAATCAACGGCCTCCAAAAGCACGAGTGTGCTGGGTTTGTGTGTGTGGTGGGGGGTTTTTGGTAGCAGGGGAGGGGACTACAGCAGTGGCCCATGAGAAGCTTCTCAAAGCTCCCCTGACTCCAAGTCGGACCCACCTCTAGCCAAGGCTGAGCCAACTGGCAATGGTGGCTGCGACTCTGGATAACGTATTTAAGAAGGGGAACGTGGGAGGAGGAGGAGGAGCTGCGAGAAGGACACCTCTGCGAACACCGAGGTCAGCGAGAGGAAGGAGAGGAAGGCCAGGAGGTGCGCCGCAGCAGACACCCTGCTGTATCCCGTGGTGAGAGGGCAGGGCCACCCTCCCTGCCAGCCACAGAGATCCACAGTGGAGCAGGTGACTGCACCCGAAGGCTGAGACTCTGTGGGAAGAAGCCCCCACTGTTGCAGTTCAGTGCTGGCAGGACTGCAACATGTGGGGGTGATCCATGCTGGGGCATCTCAGGGAAGCTGCCTCCCGTGGAAAGGACTCGTCAGAGAAACTTCATGGAGGACTGTCTCCTGTGAGAGGGACCCCACGCTAGAGCAGGGGAAGAATGTGAGGAGTTCAGCCCCTGAGGAAGGAACTGTGGACTGACCACAGCCCTGTTCCCTGCCCCCCCTGTGCCCCTGGGGTGGAGGAGGTAGAGAAATTGGGAGCAAAGCTGAGCCCCAGAAGAAGGGAGGGGTGGGGGAAGGCGTTTTTAAGGTGTGATAATGCTTGTCACTGTCCTACTCTGTCTGCTAAGCATTGTTGTTGTTAGGGTTTGAATTAAATTGATGTTCTTTTTTTTTCCCCTACCGAGTCTGTCTTTTGCCTGTGACCATAATGGGTGAATCACCATTAAGGGTCATTTAGATGAGATGCTGGAGGATATGGTGTAGGGGAGAACTTTTCAGAGTAGGGCTGATGGTTGGACTCGATGATTCCAAGGGTCTTTTCCAACCTGAATGATTCTATGATCTCTCCCTGTCCTTATCTCAATTCCTGAGTCTTTTACTTTATTTTCTCCTTCCCATTCCTGAGGGGGAAGGGGTGAGTGAGTGGCTGCGTGGTGCTCAGTTGCCCTCTGGGCTCAAACCACAAAACCGAGAAACAGGTCACGTGCTAAAAGGGAGGCATCTGAAGGTGGAGCAGCTTTACATCCAATTTCTGCAAGTTTGCCAATACCAAGGCAGGACTATGTTCCTTCAAAGAGTTTCATCATCTCTTACTGCTTTCTAAATACCAGGACAAACTGACCTGATAGCTTAACACGTGCATGCACCACCCAGTCTCAGGGGATCTCCCTGCTTCCACGGTACTGGAGATCACATCAGCAGTGGTCATTTCTCCTCTTTACAATTTACAGTGACACAATACTGATGCTTTCATCGAACAGGTAGTTATCTGCTTAATTTTAAGCATACACTAATGCCAGCTTGGTATTTGAGTGCACGCGTAAGTAACTCCCTGAGTGGGGCTTTGACATGTTTCATGAAGAATTTCTTAATGAAGCTGTAAACCTAAAGCTCTTCTGTAGTTTGCATTTTTTACCCAAAGTGATGAAAATACTGAACAGCTCTTTGCTGAAGATTTAAATTTTTAGTAAAATTATCATTTCTCTCCCAGAGACAGTTCCCCTTAAACAATTCTGCTCTACCTCTTCGCCTTATATCCCTTATTTTTTGTTTCATTGTGTAGGGCTGCATTAGTATGACACATATTGCTGTTCAGACCATAAACAAATCAATCCACAACAAAACTAGAAACATGCAAAAGAATAGCAAATCTGGCAGTATTTAGATCTGAGCCCAGTAGTATCAAAAAGTCCTCCAGCAGTCCAATTTATTATCCATCTTATGTGATGGAATTAAATGCAAAGTTTTCACTGTATTGCTGAGATAATTCATTGAGCCTTTGAAGAAAATCGTGCTAGAATGGTCATTATCTGGGAAACATCTGGATGGGAAAATTATTACATACAAGAATTTATGACTGTCTCAGTAGTGCTAAAGACAGAAAGTTGGAAAGTATTACTCTGGAGCTGCTATTCTACTTATGCACTTGATTCCTGGCCCTAATTTTGAAGCAAGAGTAAAAAATTACACTGATTTGCTACCCCCTGTCAAAAAAAACCCCAAAACCCCAAAAAACCAAGTCTCCCCCCCCAAAAAAACCCCACACAACCAAAAAAACAATAACCACCAACAAAAAAACCACAACCACCTTACCTTCTGCACATTCAAAAGAACTACTTACAGATAGGAATTACATACTTGAAAAAGGACATTTTTAAGACCACAGTATTTACCACTCAAATATAGCCTCAATTACTGAGGTATTTTCCATTTGAAGAAAAAAAGAATATCAGACTCCACAATTAAAATAAACACTATCTCATTTTAAAGAAATAATCTTTTCCCAGCATGGCTTTTAACAGATATCTGATAGCAGGTGTAAAATCCAGATGGAGAAGTAAAATCTAGTAACAGAGATGCTGGGCAGCAGGCTTGCACAAGGTTATGTGACATTTAAGTTCTTTCGCAGAGATAAATGGGACTTAAGTGATGAACAGGTATGGTTCTGGCCATCTGGAGTGGCAATGAATTTCACCCAGAGTGAAAAGAAAAAACAAGAAGAAGAAAATTATCCAAATTGGTTCTGACATTTCGTTCCTGTCAAGTGGAGTTAACTAAATGGAGACTTCTGGGCAAAAGGCTTATTCGTTTCCAGCGCTCCAGATCTAGAAAATAGAGTTATCCAAGTCTGAAACACCACATACAGGTTTGAAGAGACAATGGACAAGAGAGAATGGAATACAAAAATAACTGAAGAAATACCTGTTTAAAACATAGAAACACTGCAACCAGAATAATAAGCATATTTATTCCTAGATATATTTTCCTGTACAGTTTGCTTAAAATCTGTCTAAGGATTACAGATGTTAGTTTTCATGGTATCTAGCCTTTCATTTCATAAAAAAACCCTACTGCATTAATCAGTACAAAAAGAAATATTTTAGCCCTCTGGCAACTGGTAAATATTAACTTCGGTAGGCAGATGAAGTTTCATCTGTGGTAAGCACTACTGTTTATAACTTATTGTCACATAATACCAGTAATACACTAAGCACAACTAACAAGGGAGAGGATATACTATCATCCTCCTCTTATTTTTGCTTACTCATCACATATGTGAAATAAAAGCATTTGCCAAATAATCTAATATTTGAAAAAGGTTAAGAGGAGACCCATTATAAGAATCTGTTAATATTTAATTTAATATTTCATATTTAATTATTCCATGAAAAGGACATCTCATTGATCAATGATACACTGGTGAATTTAGATTCAAAGCCAAAAAAACTTTGTTTAGAACATCAAGTGTCAAATCTCTATTACCAGAACCACGTTCTTTTCATAGCTTCATGACTTTAGTTAACCAACCTATATGATTCCTTCACATACATGCAGTATGCCAAGACATTCAACATAAAACCACTCAGAACGCATCCTTAACAATGTATCCCTGCCAATATTAATTAGTCTTCTAAGAAAAATAACTTTTTAGGTATTTTTTCTAGATTTCTTTTTTGTTCTTTGGTATTTTTCTTAATATCACACCATCTGCAGACACTTTTCAAAAACATTGGAGAAAGGCAATTTAGGGAATGTTCCTGATAAGGAAAAAAAAAAAGTCCCACTGTGCTTTTCATAGCTTGGTAATTTTTACACTCTTTCATCTTGGTGATTTCTTCTTTTTAACACCATTGTATTAAAAGTCTTCAGTTTCGACTGGTGGAAGCAAGATAATGCAGACTTTACAGATTCAGCTCTTAAGACTCACTGCCTACTAGGAGAGGTTAAGAGAAAAACCTTAAGGTTTTAATTTGTTACCACTACCCATTGAACATAAGACACAAAAGAGACACAAGCCTACAACAACTTAGTTGGGTGAGCCAAACAAGTTGCTGCTTGCTTAGCATTATGAAAGAAGATCAAAGTAAAAAATGGGACAAAAGCCTTTTATCCCAAGCTGAGCCTGTAAGAAAATATGAACCTAGAAGAAAATATTAATGATTCAGATCACACTGTAAAGCAGTTGTCAAAACACATGTTGTATTCTTTATTTTAACCAGTTGTTAGCTGAACCATTCATGACCATGCACTCTACCAATGTACACAACTTCTCTTCTTGTCTCGGACTCTCTCTGCCCCTTAGTTTTCTTTGTGGATTTGTAAGCGGTTGCTTGTTATTATATGCAGCTACAACATGCTCTGTACGAGGACACTGGACAAGCTGTTAGCTCTATTAACTTAAGAATAGATTTGAGTGTGATTTCCAATTAATTTAATTTTCCTCATTCCATAAGAAGCCAAAATTACAGTGAGCCATATGGTGCTTCATAAATAACAATTAAAAGTTATTTTCTAATCTTTAGGCACTAAAAAAACCTCATAAAAATACATATGGTTGCAATGACATGAAGGAAATTAAGCTTTGGAACGTATGCAGACATCCAGGAAGCTCCAAACACTTCCTCAGCCTTTTCCCCATTCACACATTTCTAGTCCATGCTAGCCCCTGCATGTTACAATTAATCACAGTGTATGCCTCAAAGAGCATAATTAAGACCCTTCATCTGAAACTGGAACTTCCTAATGACAGCTTGTATGAAGATCTGTGTACCACGGTTTGTGTCATGATTCTGATACTCTTCACCTTTACCTACTGCATGGATTTGTTGACAAGTTTGTTCCTACCCAGCCGTAAGTATCTGCAGAGCCCCGCCAGTCAGAGAAATCACGTCCATGTGTCAGAGACTAGAGTGGGATCTAGGAGCCTGTCAGCTCACTATAGGACCTTGTCATGTTTTCAGTGAGTAAGAATTCACACCAACACAGGCATGCAACTGCAACTGAGAAACTAGTCTACTCCAAATGAATGAAACGTAAGCTGCTGCTCTGAATGATCCCCTAACAGCCACCTTCTTCCTTCCTGCCCTTTATTATGCCTTGTGTATGCACTGATTGTGGAGCAATTCGATCTGGGAGTCTTGCCGGAGTGCTTGAAGTTAGATAAACTCTTAAAGTCTCTTACTGTAAAATGGAAATAAGAAGGCTACCTGCCACATCGGACTTTTTGGGGAATAAAACACACATAAGGGTTTCCTTAGAAGCACCTCAGTAAGTGCTTTTACTACTGCCCACTACTGAAAGTCAAACTGATGGGCAGAGGTATTTTATTGTCTGGCATGAGAATCCAGACGTGAATGTCAGTCAGATGTCACCATGTTGACTTATAAATGATTCTTATCATCTGCACATTGCCTGAGGATAATATTAACAAGAGATTTTGCTAAACAAAAAGTATTAGGAAGAAAATATATTATAAACTTAGGCATCAATGGACTATTTTATAGTCATGGGGACTGTATCCCTTTCAAAATATACCTATCTTTAAATCTGCAGAATTTTTGCATTCAAAATACTATGATCTCTGTCAATTCTCAAGAGTGCAATTTTGTCAAATTCATCTTTTGTGGGAAGACATTTTGAGGCTACACTGAAGATAAGCCAAAGAGAAGAAAATCTAACATTCTTTCAAATTCATATTCACAGAAATATTTTTTCCCCTAACATCTATGTACTTCTTCTATATATACACACATATATGCAGATCTACCAGCATAAAGATTTCATTAATCTAAAAACTTAAAATGGAATATGCATGCTTTAAATTACAGAATATAAAAATTACAGTGAGTGAAGGGTCAGAAGAGATGAAAAAATTGATCTATTTTGTGTTTATTAAACAAAGAGCTCAATTTGACTGCTGTTTGCATCAATAAATACAGAAATAGTCAATCAGTGTCAGGCCTGTCACCTCAGTGAGTGCCAATATAACCTAAAAGCAAGGATACCCAAGAACTACATGGGTCTGACTATTAAGAGACATAGTACAAAATTTTATATGTACATATGTATATGTACACACACCTTATAAACTTAGCTATTAAAAGAGAACAGAATGCTTAACAATGTTACTTCCCAGTGTAACTATCTCCTCCCAAAATCTGCACTTCCACAACAAATTATAAGTAGGTCTAATGTATCTCACCAACCTGCATCAAGCCAGACATAGTTACTGCTATATCTTACTGTTCAGTCACGAAGGGGCAATGTCAAATCCATACAGACATCTAGACAGTACGTCATAGTATAAGAAACGGAGTGTTCCTGTTGTAAAAAGCTTCCCTGTTATTGAGCGATGCGTGAATCTTCCTGTTACTATGAATAGCTGAAATTCTGTATTAAAGTCAGTCTGGTTTAAATTGCCAGTCTTGTAGGTACATTGCTGGAGACACAGGAAAGTGAGCCCTGGCACTGGGATCCTTCTTCCTGGAAAGATAGAGATATATATATATATCTCCCAGTTGGTGCAATCGAAGGGTACCTCTGCATTAGAGGGTGAGTCCGCTCACACAGTCCACTGCTTGATTTTCTTTCCTTGGCATTCCATTAGGCATTTCATGCTGGTATTTGCTTTAGATTTTCAAGAATCTGCAGCCTGGTCTACATGATTCAATCTAAGCTAGGTGATGACACGACACAGACACACAATAGTAGAAAATATATGGCAGCAATCTGGGTGCAAAACAGATCTCCATAGATGCTTCCTCACAACAGAGCTCCAACCATTTAGAGGGATACTCCATCTCAAAGATAGTTGTAACCATTTGTCCATTTTTCCTTTCAGAATTGCTTTTAAAAGTTTCTCTGGGTATTTAAACTAAAATACCATGTTTTACTAGAGAAAACAGATGAAGTCTGAAAGAAGACAATTTGCTAAGCAACCCCACATAGGTAACATTTTCAGCAATTAAGAGGGGATAGATTTAAGTATTTCCTGAAGATCTTTTGTTAAGAGGCCTGTAACTAATTAGCTGATTAAGACTATACAAAGAAAAAACTGTGTTTCATACTTCAAGTTTTACCTATCCAACAAAACCATGGGAAAGTGTGCATCCTACAAGATAGGAAGACTTGAATTTGTGATCTGATTTGCCCTGGATTTGCACTTTTCTCAGAAGAGTCGTACTGTAATGAGTTATCTGGTTCAGGATAGAGGGAAAATAATTCAAATCCTGTGTTGTCTGCTTACAGTGCAAAGTTGGAATTAGTAACACTCTTTTTGGTTGTTAATACAGTCCCAAGCATAAAAGAGTAATACAATCCCAGTGGTTGACGTTTAACAATTCCACAGTAGAAATAAAAAACGGTTATACCTTAAAAAACCCAAATGTTAGAACTAAGAGGAGGATAAAGGTTATTCTTTGTACATTAGTGACACTATAAACATCATCAGTGTTTTAACTCCCAACAAATACTGAAAAAGAGCATTTTACCTGCTAAATTACTGACAAAACACTGCTACTAAAATCATGTGTCTTGGTGTAGTCTCATTTATCCTGAAGTGACATTTTTTAAGAGCAATCATTGATTTAATTTAAATTAAGGATATAAAAGTAATTATCAACCACACTTATTGCTTTCCAATTTCTTCCCCACAAGAAACTTTATCTCTAGCATGTATCCTAGACAAATCCCCATGAATGTAAACCGTTCCTTATTTTCATTTTTGTCACTTTCTTTTTTAACACAATCCATTTATTTTCTTCTTTGTATATACAATTTCCTATTGTTTCAGAAGGGAAGACTGTTTTTCAAATTTGTCAGAAACAGCTGTTCTGATATCAACAGATTTTTCTTCAAAGTAAATCGGACACACAGCCTCTGGACTAGTTTTAAAGTCAAACATATTGGATACATGAGAAATGAAATCAGATAACATACACAGTAATTTTCTTTTACTTTATTACCACTGATCTGAAAGTGAACATCTACAAACATGTCTTTTCTTTCAATTGACTAACACCAAACTCCTTTTCTGACATTACCTCAGCTGACTTGCAGAAGAAAGTCTGCATTTGCTAGAGAAATTTTTAAGCACTGACAACTAAATTGAGGTTAGGTCCTACTCACTTGCAAAGCTGAAATACCAACAATTTCCTGGATTTTCAGCACAGGCAACATTATTAGAAGGCAAACAGATTTAAACAAAACCCTAGTATGTCACAGAACAATGGCCTGTGTAAAACAAATGCTCCACCCTTCAAGGCAGCCTGTATGGTATCCCAAAAAGCTACACCAGAAAACAGAACAAAGCATAAAGGTCCACTGTCCCGGGGCAAAGCCCTGTCAATGTGCTTGCAACCTAGGAAAACTACAGAGGGACAAGGGACCTGGCAGCAAGAGAAGAACATCAGTGATGAACCAGAACCATCTTGCGACAAAGTAATTTCCCCTTGGAGTGGGTTGTTTCATAGCTCTGTACAGTGCAGCTCTAGAGAAAAGCGTCAGCCAGCAGTGCAGAAAAGGTGTTGATAGAGAGAACAAGACATCTGAGGCTCTGACCTTGGCCACCCGTATTAGTCATGTGTGCTCCATGCAATAAACTTTACATAAAGCTCTCAACTGTCCTAGCCTAATGAAAGAAGAAACAGGACGACAAATAAAACTGAAAATTAAAAGCGGATTACTTTCAGCAGAGAGCTACAGCAAACTTCTGCTCTCCTGGCTAAGAAGTGAACAGATAAATTACCACAATGCCACTTCTGTGACACTACAGACTGAGTGGGTAGAGTCGGCAGTTTTCTGTTGACATCTCCCAGGAACTATCCTGTTACACAATCAATTAAGTGAACAAAGAAAAAAATTCACAAATGAGCACAGTTAGAAAATTAGGCTCATTTCATTACTACTATCATCTTTTTTCTACGTGGCTTCTTACCACTCATCTACTTCAGAACACTATTTTCTCATCAGAAGTTAAGATTTAACTCCACAATAAACCAGCTGCAAGTAGTTTGAAGTGGCTCGAAATCTACATAGGTCAAACACATATCTAGGTTTTTATTGCCTATGTAATATTGACATGAGCCCTGCAAAGCTATTACACAGGCACCCAAATTTAAGGTCTAAAATCAGTGGATCTGCTTTCAAAGCTTTCATTGGACACACCTGACTTGAAGGAGGTGGTCATGGAGCTTCTCAGTGCTTCAAGAAATCTTGATCAAAAATCACAAGCATAAACTTTATAAATCACTAGTCATTTGTGACAATCATTTGGAAGCATTTTTCTAAAGGTTCTGTTTTTCAAATGCAATGGTGCAGAGTACCCTTCCCTGAAAAAGCCAGTCTCTCCAAAATATCCCAGAGCTGCCAGCTACAGTTGCTGCTTTTGAAACTTCAGACCATCTGTATTTGAAATGAGCATTCTGTAGATAGTTATTTGCATCTCTACCATGCCAAAACACACCAAAGTACACAGTCCCAAATGTAAATGCATTCTGCCTGCATGGGTAAAGACCTAAACATACTGATACAAAACATACATATAAAAATATTTTCCTGCAAAGATGCACCTCAAGTCAGACACAGCCTGTTTATTTTTTATACTTATAGCATCCACTGAATTAACATTTAGTATGGTTACAGAAGTGATGCCTATACAATAATTGTCTCCAAAAAGTAGAAATACATTGAAGTCAAATACTTTTGTAATAATTTTCAACTTTTTACATTTATGCAGAAGATAATGAACAGACTTCATAAAATGTCTTCTAAGTTGTTTTTCAGTTTGGGGTGGTTTTTTGTTTGTGTGTTTTAAAGAAAGTTTTCACACTCCTCCCTTCTGTTTTTCCTGCTGACACTTTAATCTCCTCCTCTTGTAAATATGAGCCTATAAGAATAAATCACATTTTATTTATTAAAGGTAAAAATATGATTCAATACAAAGCAAAAAAGCCAATCTCCATAAAGCTTCCCTTCACAGTGACTGAAATTAGTTTTTATATGAAGACTCAAATATGCAACCAGCAAGACATTTAAGCAAGAAAAGTACTCTAACTGTACATGGGACTAAGTATTTTTTCACTTGCATTACACAGCATGCTTTAAAAAAAAAAAAAAAAAAAAAAAGTGATAGCTTTGGCCAGTTCTACT
The DNA here is from genome assembly GCF_047716275.1 of Strix uralensis. NCBI lineage: Eukaryota > Metazoa > Chordata > Aves > Strigiformes > Strigidae > Strix > Strix uralensis. The sequence continues at coordinate 7,731,659 of NC_133981.1, forward strand.
GAAGTAAAATCAGTGACAATTCTTTAAAACATAAGTAGTCTGCAATGAGGAACCCAACACATCTGAGAACTGTTGACTATATTAGCACCAATGAATTCCACAAAATTAATATAAAGGAGTATTTCTTTGCTTTTATATTCAGGTCACTTTTACTCCCAACATCGTTGATTCAGAGGAAAAAAAAAAATACCCTTGATTCTTCTGTAAATGTATTCTGCTTGGAAAAGTGCTTGTATGAAGCACACCAGGGAACAGGAGTGCAAGCAGCCCATATCACCTTGCCCTTTGTTTAGATTGTCAGTTTTTCCTTTTGATCTTTCTTTGCAGTTGAAGAACCAAAAATTGATTTTCCCAGTTGAACTAAAGTAGAAAAAGGACAATGTTTTATTTAAGATCCTTCACTCCCACACATAAAGCTATTTCTTTCTTTATATACAAAAGAAACTGTCTTTTTGTTCTTGTAAAAAAATATTTTCAAGCGGGGAATGCTCTCAGTGTACTGACTATGGTTTCATAACAAAAAAAGGGGGCGATGTGTTTAAAAATCCAAAATATTGGCCTCCTGCGGAGAAGTACACACATCTCACAAACCCTCTAGAGTTACAGAAACTGAGCTTCAGGGAAGCAGCAGTTATACTTGTTAGGTGTTTGCATAAAACTATGCTACTAGCAATGTTACACTCAAAATCTTGTTTATGGACAAAGAGAAACCACAGCTCATATTTACATACATATAAAGCAAAGAATATATTGTAAGTATAACCATGATCTTAACAATCTAATAAAAAATAATTTTTATTCTAGATTTACTTGTTATAGAACAAGAAAGAACACCTATATGTGAAAAAGTTTCAATAATAATGCAGTTATAATTGTCATACAACTATTTCTCAACTTCTACCCCTTTTCCTGGTGCTATGCTCATTCTTCTAGTGCTCTTCTGGGTCCTAACTTTGACAGTTTCATTCTGCTCTAGGGCTGTTAGAGCAAGTCATCACCATCTAGAGTCATTTGTTGGGAGGAATATGATGTTCATTTTGATGGTTTCTTCTTCCTCACTCTAAGATCCACATACTTTTAAAATCTGCTGTTTTTTTCACTGGTCCATGGTCACCTGAATTTACTACATATGGTGCCTCTTATGGACATTAGATACCAGTTCTTTGTTCTCCCTGTTAATGCTAGAACTGTCCTATCCTGCTCACGGTCTGCATTTCTTTAACTGACCATCGGTGAGTTATTTATAGCTGTGGGATCTCCAGCATCCAGCCTGTGCTCCGTCTCTCATCACCCCATATGTGTACTCTGCTACACCACACCCTGTGTCTCCACTTCTCAAAGCCTCTTATTATACCAGGTCTGTATTTCTCTATACTGCATCATTACATTAGTTGTAAAAACCACAGTGGCATGGTACAAAGATAAACAAAAGTAAACCAAATTAGCCACTAATACCTGGCCAATTAGAAAAAATGCTGTTACAGCTAAACCAAGTAAATCAAAGTTGTGAGCAGGTCAAGAAATGTTCAGAGGAAGTCTCACAAGCCTCAATCCTGAGGCTCTGCGAACTGTACAAAGCTTATGACCTATTGCTAGCAATAGTAGTACCATATTACAGGGCTACACGGTTACACCGAGAAGCACTAGATAGTAGAAAAACTCCTGATTTTACTCACTGTTACATGGTACTAATAAAATGTAAGTAAAACCAATAGAAGAGCTGTGTGAATCTCAGATGCTTTGAGATTTGTCCATGTCTCACTGAAAACTACCTAAAGACATAATACTTTAAGAACAATCTCGAGTCACCAGAGAAAACCATGACTTCAAGGACAAAATACATTATATTCCATTTCATGCTTTCACATAATTCTCCAAGATAAACTTTGTAACTTAAATGTTTTGAAGCTTCCCCATGCTCATCGTCCAGCGAGCCCCTTAGACATCTTTCATCATGTGACAATGCCATCTATAATCTTATTTGAATAGTTAATCATCAAATGAGAAACAGCATACTCTAATAGCCTAATTATTATTAAATACACATTTTAACTCACTGTGTGACCAAAATTGTTGAATTTAATAATTTATTCGATTGTGGTCACAACTTCCATTTCAGAATAAAGCGTTGATATTGGCAGAAAACAAAAAAGTTCCCTTACACCTACAGGTATTATTGGTACTTGTGGACTACAAATTTTCTATGTTATCTGCATAAATTCTTATTAAGTCTTTGAAGAAAGCTGAGTTTACAAACTGCTGATCTGCTCTTGAACCCCATGGGAAAGCTGATGATACACCCTCACAAATACTTAGAAGCACAAGAACCTCCTGCACATTGCAGGCTTTCCAGTGCTTCCCTTGACTGCTCCAGCCTTTCTAATCCCTCTTTTTCTGTGAACTTGGAAAGGCTTACATAGCTTTGCCCAAGCATTTCATTTGAATCAGTTCAGCATTTGATTTGTCACACAGGATTTTGTTCAGAACAGTTTGCTGGATAGCATACCAAATTCTGTATAATTATGACCAAAGAGTCTGTAGTGAGGCCAACGACTGGTAAGTTTAAATCCAAGGAAGACAAGCTGTGATTCTCCTTAAGATATAAGATCAACTTTTTAGAAATTGCAAAAAGGAGGGAGGATACATAAGACAACCAAATTCTAGTGAGGCACTTTTCGGTTGGTTAAAAGATAGAGAGCAACTCCATACACTTACACACACACAAGGCACATGCCACAAGTCTCAATCATTAGTAGTGCTGAACTGGTTATTTAGAAGTCTACGTGCCTTCCTCATACAACAGCCTCGCCCATGTAGACCTTTCCCAGTCCTTTGAGGGAATACAATCCTTACTCACCAGTTCTAACAGCTTAGCATTTATAACTCAAGCTCTAATCACTACCTCAGCAGCAAAGATGCAACTACATACATTACAGTTAGACTTCATGTTTTTTGGGTTTTGTAACATTAAATTAGCCTAGAAAAATGAATGTAAAAGCAATAGAGAGGCATAAGCTTTTGGTTTGGCACTCAGCATTTACAGGAAGAGATGCATCTCAATATGATGTTGAAATCAGCAAAGCTGTTTCATTTAGGCTTATGGCAAGATGAGCTCTGTGGGGACTTTGCAGGTAGGTATTATGTTTGGAACTTGAATTCTACATATTTTAATGAAATTGCACAGTCTAAACATCATAATGAGTGAGCAGTCATATCAAACTGTGGAATCTGGAGCTTTCTCCATTACTCACCCATAAAGGGAATTTTTCTGGGTAAAAATGTAAAATTGAAATAAGCAGCAACTGTGTTTGCAAAAAGAAAGAGAACGTGCAGGTGATCGAAGTGTTCTGAACCTACGTTGAACCCTAAAGGGACTGAGATAACAGGTGCACAAGTACATCTCAAATGTTCACATTCCTTATGCACAGTGCCGTTCAGCAACTGCTCAGCTTCAGATGGGTAGGACTGTGAATCAAATCTGTGTTGAACTTGTCAGTAGCAGATGATCATATCTGCACCCCAGCTTTGTAAACACGGTCCAGGTGAGAGTTTGTAGGTTTCAGCTAGTCTGCTATTTAAATGACAAATATGTGACCTAAACACAATCCCAATGGCCCCTCCTAGGAATGCTCAAAAACAGATGCTCTCTCTGACATCCAGACAACTGTCAAGAACTGGTTAGTATTTCATTAACTTAAGGTCAGCAAGTTGCTCTACCACACTGGAAAACCCACTTCCCAGCTCCGGCACAGAGTCACTTAATCATGTCTGCCTGGTGTACAAATTAGAAGAGGTAACTGCTGAAAAGAATGCTACAGTAGATCATTACTTTTCTCTATGCTGCAGAAAATAGTTCCAGATTTTATTGAAGTGTCAGGTATAGAAAAGGGCAATTTTTCTTTAAAGGGCAAAATTTTTGCATGATGTTTTGTTCATGCTTCTGCCCTCACTTCCATTCCAACGTTCTCACTTTAAGGTCAAGTTCAGAACTTATATTTGAGGCAATATAAATTACATCTGTGTAAATAATGGTCACTGTTAACTCTCAGAAAGTCTCTTGTGATATAATTTACCTAATAAGATGCAAAAGAAGAGGGATCTAAACAGCTAAAACAATTCACAGAGAGACAAGAGAACACATAATTAACATTGCCCTACGTGCTATTAACTGCACTAATTGCATTCCTTTCTGCACAACTGACAAGTATCACAACATAGACGACTTCAGCGATATGCAACTCCTGTTGAATTACCTCTGAACCTTAGCCCTTAAAAATCTCTCTCTAATATTTGACTAGTTTATTTCATTTCTTCATCAGCCTAGAGTTTTCTGAAGGAATGCTTACTCCAGCCTATGGAAGGGTGTACATACCACTATTTACAGGATACTAAATGTCAAAAACTCAATGTAAAAACCAGCCATAAATTGGAACCCATAACATTAAAATTGTGAAAACAGACACAAAGCTGAATAAACTCAAAAGACACAGGAGTCTCATTTTGGAAACAAACAACATAAAATATGACAATACATGAAATTTCTTCATCTCAAAATTGTAAAATAACTTTTCAGTACTAAGGCATCTTTAAGCATTTAACTTAGCTTCTTACGGATCAAAGAAACAACTAAGTAAATACTATCTGCATATACACTTCAAATAGGAATGTCACTCAAAAGATAAAAATAAGCAAGTTATTTATAGCATGCGTTAATCAACATATTTAAATGGCAGATTACTTCAAGGCATGAGACATAAGCCTGTATTTACAGGGGGGGGAAATTTTGTAAGAATAGTTTTTTCTAAGATAGTTAAATTTGCAGTAATCAGCTTCAAGTCTCTCTTGTTCCACTTTTATTCCAACATATCCAAACCAAAAGCTTTATTATACTGAAGATGTGGAAAGGCCAATAAGAAAATCAACCACACTGAACATTTAATGATATAAACATAATAATAAAACAAAAACCTGTGTAAAAGATTATCTGTGGGATCAAAAACAAGAGGGGGTGTTGTGACATGCAGACACGGTATCAGGAGTATTATGACAATAATCTTCAGTGGAGCAAAATACTCACACACACTAAGATTAGGAAAGCCACTACTAAAATGCACACGTTAATAACTGGAGGAATAGAAGAATGAGACTTGGCAGGGAGTAGAGAGAAGCCCACTGCAGTAACGGTGAATCTTCCCAGTGACTTTATACTGTTAACTATTTATACAGTAAACTTTTCATGGCTGCCTTTCTTTTCTCTTTCTGCAGAAATCCTGGGGCTGTTCTTAAGCATTTAGAACAATAAATATATTTAAGATTTATAGCCTGAAGTTTGGCCCTATTTATCTTACTCAGGTGAGCAGTCCAACCAAGCCCAGGGGAGGTGCAAGAAAAATGTTCTCCTTCATAATGACGCAAGAAACAATAGCTGACTTTAACTGTAGGACAGGGTAGAGTATACCACATATAGGTAAAACTGTCAACTTCAGATTTTTCTTAATAAAACAAAAATCACTTAAAATAAGAGCATAACTAACTTCTGGAACTTCTGGAACATCATTCTCACTAAATGTTTTTTGTCATGACATTCTCAAGGGTTAGAGCCTCATTTAAAATATACTGTGATGCAGGGAGTCAGATAGTATCTCCCAATTGAATCCAGCAGGGCTACAAAGACACATTTCATATTCATAAGTGTGGTGAAATATTTTACTTTTCTTAAACTGCAAATATTTGAAGAAATGTAGATAAACATATTTTAAATTCACAGCACTTTCTCAAATATGAAGTAGCAGATTAACGAAATGTCAGAACATCCTCAGCTTCAAAAACTGCTCTACCATTTTAGGTAGAGATTATCTACCCCCCCCCAAAAAAAAAAAAAAAAAAAAAAAAAAAATCACAGCCTCTTATGATCATACTTCTCAACTGCTGATTTATTCAGAATATCAGCTTGTAAATTGCTCCCAACTTTAAAGATAAAACAAGCTCTTGCAAGTCATACTAACCTCTGCAAAATACCAGTCAAGATTATTTCATAGACTGAAGGAGGCTGAGGGAAGAAAAGAGGGGAAGGGAATCACAGTATGGAGGCTGTATACTGTGTGTTCTCTGAGCTTTATATAAGTTGAAAGGCCAGCTGTGAGAGAAGATTTCTGGCTTGGTACAAACCCATGTGCTTTTATAACAAACGTACAAGCTAATATCCTTACACATCAATCACAGCCCATCCTAAACCACCACCTATTCCATAAAGACAAAAGGTATAACAAATTTAACAGAAACAATTGACAGATTAAAAAAATGCAACTTCCCCAACTGAATTATATACGGAAAGTGGTTATCTAACAATAGTACCTTCCTGCTGCACGCTGTGTCACCTGGAGATCAGGGAAATTACAACAGTATCAAAGTAGGGCAATAACCAGAACTATTGTTTTAAACACTGAACAAAAGAAATGCTAAAAGATGGAGCAATAAATCTGAATTCAGTTAAAGACAAGCATCTAAGTAAGAGCTGTTTTTTGAGTATAAGTTTAACTATTAATTTGAAGGAACATATCAGTACTCAAAACCTCACTGTAAAGTTTCCCAGTTTTACTCTCTAAAAATCTAGCCCAGTTCTTCCTGTTCTTTATGGTGCCGGTTATCGGAGGCCCAAAATCTCTCCATACATCTAGGAGCAATGAGGGGGTAACCAGAGCTAACGCCGTATTTGCCCCCTTTGCAGATGAAACCGCAGCCTCAAATAAAATCAGTTTCAAGGATAAAAATGTTCATTGTATGGAGGAGGGAAGAGATTATATATTTCTTTGAAGAAATTACCACCAAACTGCTGATCACATGAAAGAATTTTGCCTAGCAAGGACCTAACAGACACTACAAAAAGTGGCTAATTGTAAATTATCCTTGTCTCTAGACTTCTATCTTCCACTCTTAGATTTTATACTAATTCAATTAAACACGATTTAGCTACTAGTACTGACATGAAAAAGTTTAAAGTAAAAACCCCAGACCCCACATTTTACATAAGCATCAATTATGTATCTGAGACCCTTACACCAGGGATTACATAATGAGACTGATCACATAGAAGATGCAGCACTACATAGTGCAGACTTATCAATCTCAGAAGCTCACCTCATTTTGAGTTTCTAATAAACACTATTTCAAAATTAATACCTAAAACATGTGTCCCGCTGAGGGTTTATACCACATAAAGAAAAGGACGATTCTTCTGATCAGAGTCACCCCAAAGATCTCACCACCATAGGAATGAGGCCCAGGAAGGAAAAACTAGACCAGCTGACAATCTGGTCTTTTCATCACAGGTTAAACCCTTTATTTTTGCAGTATTTGTTACCAAAACTATCAACACATAGATTTCTTTCAAATACATACATACATCAGGCTTCACAGAAAGTAAGAGAAGAATTCTCACGTGAAAGTGACACATGGCTTCTGGACAATAACCAATATTTTATACCTTGTCCCATATAGTTTGTTAAAATACAAGTGCCAACTAAATGATTGTTCAAACAAGCTGGTAGTTCTTTCAACAGTACTGTAGTTTATAACAAATGAAAAATTTTTATTCAGTTCTGCTTTGAAACACATGCAGTCAGTGATGGCAGAATCCTAAACAAACAGCATCACTCATTTATCTTCCTCAGGAATGGGCATTCCCAGAAGGGGATACACTGTGGCATTCGGATAAAAGCAGCAGCTATAAGTACAGGTGATTTGAAAAAAAACATTACTATTTAGTGTCACAGATGGATTTTTACAACAGGATTTTACAAATTAAAACCAAAGCAAATGCTTTACCACATACATTCCAACATAAGCCAGAGTAACAAACAAGGAAAAACAAAAGAAAGAAATTTGGTTTCAGTAATTGGCCCCCAAATATTTAGAAGCAGATGGGCATCTAGAGAGTGTAGAAGGTGTGATTTCTCTCCTTTACACAGCTGCTAGTACTGCAGAGAAAACAATGTTGTTTGGTGTTTCATACCTTATACATAAAGCGTGTCTAATGGTTCTGATTTTATGCATAAAAAAATGAAAATTTCATGCAGCTGCTTCTCAATTATGCATCTGGTTATTGTTTTGCAGCTGCAAAACTACCTTGAAGAACTATAAAATATGGTGTGACAAGTCTGGAATAATACCAGCAGTCATCTTGTACCTTCCTTGTGAAATTTTCCATTTTTTACCACCTGTTAAAATTCCTGAATCAAGAGCTATGGCTTCTGTCACCTCCTTCTTTTATAAACAAAAATCCACTAATATATTTAACAGAACTGGAATTTGTAAATGACCGCTTTCTATGGCACACATTAAATATAAAACTCAGTACCCCATTTCTAGAGTATTTTTTACTTTCTGTTGTTACTTCCAAGTAGCTATTTTCGTAATTTGATCAGAAATCCAACACAGAGAACAATAACTCAGCACATTAGTGTCAAACATCTGAAATGAGATTTTGATTTGTTAGCCCCCTAGCCATTACTCATATTACTATAAATCTATTGAATATGAAGACATTCAGTGACAAAGAATGGTTATAAAATACCCAACTACTGTAAGCAGTCTCAAGCTTGCATTTACTGACTCACACTCAGCATGTAATTTTCTAACAAAGGCAACAGATAAGAAAAAAAATACAGATTTGTTTTTCATAACAGTGAATTTGAAATTAACTATTTCTGTAATTCCTCAGGAGATGGAGGGTCCTTCAAAGAATTTCCATATCTAAAATATTAAAAAAGCAACAATTTGTAATTTAACTTGAAACGGAAAGGTTCAGCTTGAAACAACACAATACCCAGGGGTAAGCTTTGACAAATCTTTTATTAATTTTGTTTCAAAAAGAATAAAACTCAAAATCACAGTTAGGGAAGCTGGAAGTTTTTCTGCCTGTTCTTCTGGCATGCAGGATGCAACACATGTGGCCATTACCAACAAATGTGTGTGTTGTTAGACAGCTGCCTGTTTTTCACACAGGTGCCAAGGGGTTATGTGGAAAAACACTACTAAGCTGAAGAGGGGGAATGAGGCACACAGTAAAGCTAAGCCAGAGACCCCTTGCAGGGTTTACCAACAATAATGCTCTGCTTAAATACTGCTGCGCTTAAAATCTTGCCACTTCTCAGCAGCCTCTGTGAAATAAAGTTTCTTAGCATGAAACACTGAGAAAGGAGGGAAGGAAGGGGGAGGGAGAACAAGCAGGAATTACAAGATTCAAAACCAACCAAACAAAACATGTACACAAGGAGGAGAAAGCAATAGTATTTTAGGGCTCATGTCCAGGGTCCTGCTACACAGCAGTGCAAACAGCCATTGCATATGAAATCCTTAAATGGAAACCCTAGTTCCACCTTAATTGTGCCTTTGTGTGGTTTACCTTCCAGGACAGATTAAGTTAAAGCACCCAAAAGCAATCTGAGAGCAAACGAAGAACATCCATAAAAAGAGCTACTATGGAATAGGTACTATACTCCAGCTTCGCACTACAGCTATATCACAGCAAATTTGCCACGACCTTATAACAACATCCTTAGTAAAGCAGGTTTCAGTGAAGACAACTCTTTCACACCTTTCCTAACTCCTCTGATTTTCCATGACTGATTTTTTCATCCAGTAGATGGGATAAAAAAATTGGATCACCAACATATTGATTATTAAGCCTCCTACAAAAAAATACTTTAAGTAACTGCAACAAACATTGCCTTCATAACTTTTACTCTAATTTATTATCTTCATCACTTTCAGACAAAAATTAGATTTTTAAAATTGTTGGCACGACAATTAAATTTGGAAAATTTTTCCAAAAATAAAACCATTTCAAAGTGGACAAATATAGAAAAAATATTATTTGAACTGTTAGCAATCATTATTTGTTTTCTGATCATACACAGAAACATTAATTTCTAGGACCGCTATGTTAAGTAAATGACGGTCTAAGCAAAGCACTTCAGCAAGCAAAAAAAAAAAGAATGCACAAACATACAGTGGCTTTTAGCAGTATACAACTGCTAAATATTTAAGTTGGGTAAGATACAACTGACTGTTTAGCACAAAAAAGGAAGAGGCTTTTCTCAGCCAGAACTCATAAGAAACAAGAGAAAATGGATACAATAAGGGAAGGGGCTCGAAGAAACACTAGGAAATTGAACAAAGGACAGAAACAGGGTAAAACCACAGACAATGGCAAATTTTGTGAAGCTTTCAAATAGATGCATTCAAGAGGTGCCTATGAAGACTGGGAGTAACAGAGTATTAACAGATATTTCTTAATATTGAGAAGTTGCAGGAAAATGCAGAATCCCTCTAAGTCTTAGATTTCACCACTCAGACAAGGCAAAATCCATTAACTGAAAACCTGCTAAACGGAACTGAGAATTACTCATGCTCAGTAATGCTGAATGTGGTCCAAAGGCAGCTCATCCACTGCTAGTTTTCTATTAAATTTAAAAGGTTGTTTTCCAAATACTTACCCATTTGAGAATAGAATCATATTAGTCAATAACTTATAGCATTATTTTGCCTGAAAGGATAGTTTCAGAAAGCCATAATTTAAGTATAAGGAACTTTAATAAAAGCTGTCAGAGAAAATAAGAGGACTTATGGGAGAGCTGTTCCTTAACAGCGAGCAAGTTCTTTGTGTACAGCTCCATGGAACGCTATTTCAGCAATGTGTGATTTTTCAACATATGCAGAGAAGCATTATCCAAGGTGCTCTAAAAAATAACTAGTTATAACCACCAAGTACATAGGGTTTTTTGAGAAATAACTCATTATGCACAGGTGAAAAACTATTACTACTCAGTGAACCATATAATGGAAAGAAATACAGAAATCACAGCAAGGCTGAAGGAGGCAATTCCTCTCCTACCTATCCTGACGGAGAGAAGAAAGGGAATTAAATCATATAAGCAAAGCACATGATAACAGTAAAAAGAATCAGCTAAGTAGACAACAAACTCAAAGATTGAGGAGCAAATTAAGTTACTTAGATACAACTTTAACAACAGAGGGCTGGACTATATGGGGTACTTATAGCAAAGCTCTTCCTGGTATAACAAAAAAGCTAAATTCATGTTTCTATTATCCTTGGAAAGGTGAGGTTCAAGGATCTTTTTCATTTTTCCTAACATAAAAGCATAGATTAAATGCAGACGGCATTATCACCAACAATTTCTTCATATTCTATACAAAAAGGACATTACCAAACTAAAGATCAATTTTTGATTCCTTCTAAACATAAATTGATTTCAAGTGGTTTTCCCAACTTGTATTGGAGAGATGAACTTTCAGATAAGGGATCTAAGCATCTAAAAATGCAGTCTTCCATCTAAATTAAATATAGCCAAGGGGAAAAAAAACAGTAGGCTTAGATAGGAAGGAGACTGGTAATCACATGACTGAGAACTCTTTCAATATTCTAAAAAATAGTGAATAATAGGTGACAGGTAAATGAACTCATGGAAAGAGGCTTCAATAAACCTCTTCTGTTCTTTATAAAATACATGTTTACCTCTCCAGCCTGATATAAAAAGCATGCCTTCAGTCCAAAGCCGAATTTTATGAGTTCCCTCATGCATAAGGCAATAGAAATAGGACATGCAGAGACTATATTTTGTTATACATTTTTTTAAAGAAGAGTGAATAAAAGCCTTGCACTCAATTCAATTGCATTTCTCTGTGATAGAGTGTGAACACTGCACCTGACTGATTCCTAAACGTAATGAAACACTCTAAGTGGCAACGGGCAGCACTCTATTGCTTTTGTTAAAAATCAGAAAAAGCAACGCATGCCAAGCTTCCAGCATCCATTTAGGATTGTCAGCATTTTCAACCACCTCTGTAAGTTCTCTACTGATTCAAAGAGCCAATTGACAGTACATAGTAACACCCTCCATCAGAATTATAATCCCTCTCAGCTTTGTCCACCTACTAGTTTAAAATGATGGTTCCCTTAATAACTTCTCCATCAGGCAGAACATAAAGAACAGCGCAGGAGCTGAAGCAGACTTAAGGGCCTCTAGTGGAGAAAGCGAGAGAAAATGATGGACCCCGAAATGATGCACAGTGCATCTGCCCACTACAAGCAATGGAAATGTGCACTGCCTGATAGCGTGGGTATACATATGCATATATAACGATTTTTTCCTTATATCAACACTGCAGTACAAGGAAAACGAATAGCAAGAAAGGAAATGCCTTCTCTGGCTAAACAAGCCCTCAGCATACCACTGCATTAGGTGAGAATCAGGTCAGAAGACTTGAGAGTTAATGCAGGAACCGTCAGATGATCTTACGTTTCAGGCAAAAACTCAGCTCCCAAATATTTCACTTTGTTCTGTTAAATAGCTGCACGAGAATTGTAACGTGTTTACAGGTTGTGTTTCTTCAGATGGCAGATCAAGCAATGCCATACTGTTACAGCAAAACAGCCCAACATCTTTTGCTTTCCTCTCTTGAAAACCTAGGAATTTTAACATGAAACACAAAACCGTTTGTGACTGCATTTCTTGGTATTCTGCAAATACCATCTTCTCTACAAGAGTTACACCTCAAAATTGCTTAGCACATAGAAGGCAATGAATTCCTTGGAGCCTAATTCTGTATTCCTTATTGTGTACAAGTTCTTTTGAAGTCAGTATTAGTGATGTCATTTTAATTTTCCTCACATCTGCCATTCTTATCTTAGAAGAAAAAAAACCCCAATCCTTTAATTCCATTAAAAATTCCTTGTAGACTGCCTTTTGTGCTGTTGGTAAGTTTTGAAAATCTTTGAGAAAATGAACATTCTGTGTATTCAGTGCACATATTAATAAAAATAGAGAGCGCAACAGAGGAAATGAGCAAACTATAACAAAACTGCTGATTCTGGATAAAGGCAAACCCTTTCAAGAACACATGCATTAACACCTTCCTGACAAGTGAAGACAGCAGCAAAAACGATCTAATCCTATCTCTTTCCATTGCATCAACAGGAAATCCAGCAATAGCAAAATTGATGACCACAGGCACTGCAGCAGTAGACAGCTCTGTCAAGCATGTAGTAGTTGGTGAAATTGTGAAATTAATTTGTGAATACCAGACTTTGTAAAGACTTCCATGTCAGGAATTTCTATCCCTTTAACTGCACCCCTTTATCACACACACAGACCCATGTAAGTGATGTAACGCTCTAAGATTATCAAGGAAAATTGTTTCTCCTGTATTCATGATGACAGGTCTATAGAAAGAACCTCCTTTCACAAGAAAAATACTGAACCTTTGACTTTCGAGTTTTGATAACTTTATTCTATTTTTATCTTAAAAATATGTTGGCAAGCATCCTTTCTTGTTTGCAGAAGCTAAAGTTAAGGACAGCTGCAATGTGGTATACAGTATCTAAAACACCAGATTTTTGAGCAGGACTTGGCAGGGGTGACTGGCCTCTACTTTCACCATCTTTTGCTGCAGAATGCCTGCCTAGCAAAAACATCCCTAAGACGCCTCCATTGGTTATTTTATTTTGGAATATTTTGTGCCTCCTGTAGGCTGAAGTTTTTTGTTTTGCCCATAACTTTTTACTTTATATGGTTGCATATATTTAGAAGATGGCAGCCCTTATCAAATTGTGCAGATAAACCTGAGTGACAGAGATACTACTAGTCTGAAGGATCGTAAGGATAAATCTGATGAAATCGTGGAACAACAATGACCACGGTAGCAAAACTTGTGTTCTTGATGCTTAGTTTTCAAAGTGCATGTGAGAAGTACAACGACAGCACACTATCAGAATGATTACGAGGATGTTGTTAATTATTTAGTGGATCAATGGAGTGTCAATCATTTCAACGTGAAATAGCTTCCACACTATAAACCACGATTCTTTACTGCTCAGTAATGCAGCATGGTTGAATGCAATCACATGAATTGGAGACAGGTACCACTGACTTCTAATTTTTGAAGTCTTAACAAGCCAACCCAGTTAAAATACAATTTACCTGATAAAGTTTGATTAGCAAATAATTTTTTTCTTAGATTTTACTTTTGATTATTTAAATTTCAACACAGTTGGGGTTTTTTATAGACCCAATATTTCTGTGATTTTCAAAGTAAGGAAGCTACAGAGGTTATTTAAAATAAATCTGGCATCATAAAACAGAAGAGGTTCACTGCCCTTAATGGAGTAATTTATTTCTCCAAATAGTAATAGAGATCGAGAATAGTGATAGTTATTGGATAAACCAATCCATTTATGAGTTCAATCATTAAGAGGAGAGTTTAAGTGCTGTAAGATTTGTGAAAAACCTGCCACAACTTCACTTAGCATTTGATTTTCTCAGACATACAATCATGAGGAAACTCTCAAATTTTATGAGCTTTTTGCTTTGTGTCAGCTTTTTCCATTTTGCCAAATGACCATAACAGTTGCATTTAAAGTTTTTGTTTCAAATATATTTTAAATATACTGGTTGTCATAAGAAGAGATTTTGATTACTGAAAAATGTATCACCTTAATAAAATCACAGAGATTTAGAAAGCCATTTATGCTAATCCTATTCAGCTACTTGAGGTCTGATGAGATCTTTGATATGAGTAAGTTGTGTTAATTTACTTTCCAGCGTGCAAAAACAAAATGCATTTAACTAAGTGGCTTATGCGTTATGTAAAGCATAGAACCAAAAACCTTCCTGTTACTACACAATTAGACTACAATAATGTCTGGCCTCTGGCAATTTTTATAATTTTTTTTTTTTGACAATATATTAATATTAGCAAAAGTTAAATGAAAAGAGGAAAGAAAACTATGCAAACTACTATTAACTTTAAGGAGTAGAAAACTTCTTTCAGAGTTACAACTGGGTGACAAACATACTTCAACACATTTCCTTTTGATACAAAAGTTATTAAATAAATTCATTTCTGACCCACGTTATCCTTATGTTCACCCCACCTAAAATGAGGATGCTGTCAGAGAACAAAAATGAAGCTCCAGAAGCATGTTTTTTTCTCCCAGCCACTCTCCAGTCCTTTTGTGATACTAGGTAACTCAACTCACCTTTTCTTTTCTCTCCATATGGACAAACATACATCTGAACAAATATACATGTATATAATTCTCTTGTACATATTTTGTTTCTTCATAGAATCACAGAATCATCAAGGTTGGAAAAGACCTTGAAGATCATCTAGTCCAACCATTAACCTAACACTGACAGTCCTCAACTCCACCATATCCCTCAGCGCTATGTCAGCGCGACTCAAAGACAACGCAAAGACACTCCACCCTGTCTTCACTATATTTGTGCTCGAAGCAATCGTAACAGTCCCTAACATACAGCGCCACCCCACCGCCTCTCCTTCCTTGTCTATCCCTCCTAAAAAGTTTGCAGCCATCAACTGGCGCACTCCAATCATGGGACACATCCCACCATGTTTCTGTAATAGTCACTACATCATAATTTTTCCCTGGGGGCTGCTCTTGTACGTGAGGGCCGTTGGGCTTCGTCACTCCAGGCTCTGCCCAGAGTTCCTGCTGCCCTCGTTCCCAGCTCACTCTTCCTGCTCAGGGGGGAGGTGGCTTGAGGCTCTCCCTCTTCCCTGGGCTTCTGCCTTCTCGGCTTGCGGTTTTGCTGCGGGGTTTTTGATGCTTTCAGAAGGGTCCCCTGCTGCCATCCTCCTCTTCGGAGCCCCTCTCCTCAGCAACAGAATGACAGAACAGTTGAGGTTGCAAGAACTTCTGGAGATCATCCAGTCCTACCCACCAGCTCAAAGCAGGGTCAGCTAAAGCTGACTGTGTGCAACTGGGTTCTGAATATCTTTTAAAATGGAGAGTCCACAACCTTTTTCTTCCTTTGCTTTTTAATAGAGCAAATTTTTGTCTGAAAACAACTTTTTACACAAGTTAATTTACTTCAGTTCTTTAAATTATATGAAGTATACAACAACAAATAATCTTCCTCAGCAACCATTCATGATGTTATTCTGAACTCTGAATTACTCAAAATTACATAAATAATATGAATTAAAGATTTCGTGTTACATGCTGCATACAAAACATTTTAGAAATAAAGTTCTAAACAAATGTTACTGTTATAAACTGTTGTTCACATATGAAATTAAGCATATACTTGTGGTCTGGATAATGTATCAAACCTTTTTAATAAACACCAATTTGAAGATTGTGTACAACTTATTACAAAGCAATTTATTTTCCAGATTGCTATCTGGTGAAGCAGGTTCCTCCCATTACCAGTCAACTTACTTAGTCTCTGAGCAGCCTCCAGGGCATCATTTGCAGAATCAGCTACGAAGAATCTCTGAACTGTAACCCCATGGTCTGCCATTATTTTTTTGCTTTGGTACTCCTGCAGGTTCAGCCATCGTCTAGGGGTTAATTGAACAGCCTAGAAAAACGAGAGGGGAAAATAACATAATGCTCATTAAGAACAGTTCATGAGACAACCAACTGAGCTCTTCTGCCTTATGGTTATCTCAAACCAGCAGTTAAACAACACTGTTTCAGAGAAAAGGCAAAATATGTATTGATTTACTTAAGTGCCTTTTCTTAACATTTGTGCATCCAAAGTATTCTGAAAGCTACAGATATTTTTTAAAAGCTACAGAAGGCTCATGGGTGATCTTGGCTAGACAAAATGTCTCGCATTTAATATCAACGCAGATTGGCAAACTTGGCTTGAACTACAAAGTCTATTTATGTTTTTATGTTATCCCATGCTATAAAAATATTAACAGACTGTTACCTTAGAACAAATTCATTGTTTCATATTAAATATTCTTATTTACACTAAATTTTATATAATTCTTCCCTATAAAATTATTTCGACTGATTCTATGTATATATTGCAGCATATCTGAGAAAAACAACTGACATAGAATTAGCATCATCTCGTAGGAAACTATATACTCATATATGTATTTTCAGTGGTCTGTTATCTCTGCTTAGTTGGTTGCACTTCTAAGTATATTTTTTCGAGGACACTAGCACAACCATGTCAGCCATGCAATGCCAACAACAGCTGGGAGAAGAATTTACCTTCCATTCTCAACAGGACAGTTTAGATGCTTGTGTGTGCACGCAATATATATATAATATATATATATAATAGACACAAAGATATGGCAACTTTACACACATACACAAACATAAAGACATCACATTTACTTGTCTTGGCGGTAAACATTGAGTATAGACACTATAAAAGCCACAGGATCATAACAGAATGATTTTAAGAAAGGACACATTCTCCATATAGGATAAACTGTTACAGACAAAAGCAATAATTAAGGAGCTGTCACTGACTCCTGGCAATAGCATAATGGCAAAGGTGGAGCTGACTCCTGGCAATGGTATAATCCCATTTTGTGCCAGCAAAAGATGCTCTTCCCACATGGAGAAACAAACTGTTGTCCTACTGGCAGACAGCCCACAATCAATTCTTGGTTTCTTCTGAAGTAGGAGCACAGTATGCAAGCTAGCACTATATGTTTAGATATGTTAGACAGAGAGGATTATTTACTATACTAATACTTTGATCTCTAACAGCATGATAAAAAAATATTATCCTAATGCAACTTTATACTGAAAACAAAAAACCTCCATGATAAAGTCTTTCAATAATGCATACTCTTTTCACAATACTAGAGTTTTAAATGCTGTGTTGTATCAAAAGCAAATCTCTGTTTCTATTTGCTTTGAAACATAGCACAAAAGATTGATGCCTAAATAAAATACAAGCCCCATCTTTTACAGTATATAACCACATGTTTTCTGTAAAAGTGACTCCCACAGAACTTAAACAGTTACAAATAGCTCAGGATGGCACATTTTAAATTCTTTTAACCATAATTTGGTTAACATATTTTTGAAGAATAAAATGACATATTGTCAGTATGCTCTATGGCTATCTCTAATTCTAGGCATCACACAGGCACCTCAGTGTGTTTTATGCTCCTCCATGTTATTCACAGACAGTATGTTATTACATTTAGGCAATGACTTCAAATGGAGGATCAAAATTTAAAGCCACTAGCATAATTGTTGACATTTAATTCGTTTTCCTATTGTAAGTTCTCTGCTAGGCTCTACCAGCTATTACTTCATTATCATTTCCACAGAGATTAACACTAGGAGTCAAGAGGGACGCTGAAGGTCAGTTCTAGCCTCATATAAAGAAAAACCAGAAAATTTCAACCAAAAGATGATGCCACATGCCCTCAGGCTCTATCAAGCTACAGAGAGCTTTTAGCGTGACTGAGGAAAATACCAGTTTTATCCCTGACAATCATTAACTTTCTGTTTTCCATTGTTTCTCTAAAGACTACCTTATAATAATGATATTATAATAATGATGGCTTCAGAATGCATATAATCCATACATACACACACACTGAAGAGAACCATCACCTGAATCTGCACAGGCTGCCAGGAGTCTACTAATATGTTATTTGACCACTACAGTAAGATTAAAATACATTTCCAAAGCTCCCCCATTTCAGCTGTAAGCAGCAGCAAAAGAAAGAGCATCCCAACTGCCATCAGAAGCCGATCGCATTTGCAGAGGGAAGGAGGCAAAGGAGGAAAAACCAATACTCATCTCCATCTAACTGGCTTTCAGCCATTCTGCTCTAGTTAAAAGCTCTGATGTGCACACTCCCCTCCTCAAGGCCTGGAGCTACAGCAGGAGAACATCTACAAAGACATTTCTCAATCCATTTCTCTTGAGCAACATGGAATTTTCCAATCTGACTTTCAGGGTTCAGAAAAATAAACTCGCACCCTGAGTTAAAGCATATTGACTTATACCAAAATAAACAAAACCATCAATTCTAATTTAAATCTGAAAGGAAGAAACCTTGATTTAAACAATCAATTATACTCAAATCCTGTACTTGTACTTTCCAGAAGAAAGGTTAATTCTCCTTAGCTGGAAGTTGATTTGAAACAAAGGATAAGTCTACGCTAAGTTTGACAGCACTTTTTGCTCATCTGTTATATATTTATAGATCTTATAGATACAGTTCTTTATTTTTATGTTATGCAATCTTGTATTTACTAGGATCCAAAAGATCTTTGAGACCCACGTCAAGCTGATCTTGGATAGCATTAAATAAATACAGAACAATGTTGAAGTAGCTGTACTAAATGAAAAGCTGAGTTTGAAGCTTTACTAAGGATTTCTCTTATATATAAAAGTAGGTTTACTTATAATTTATTTGTCTTTTATGCTTAAGTGTTTTTGTTTACAATTAACTGGTTTATATAAAGATTTCTACAGCTCAGTAATACAGCTGATAAAATTTTGGTCACTGTGTTTGTCATTTAAGAACAAGTCTTCCCAACAGCTTTTATTCATCATTTAGAACAACAAATCAGTTTCACATGTATGTATTACTAAGCTGATCTAAATCAAATAAATAAAAAGGAAAATATTCAAACTATCTTATTCTGGGGCAGACTTTTGTTGCTGTTGCTTGATGAAAGTCTCAACACAACTTGTTTCCAAATTTTCTGTTCAGGTAGGAATTAAGTAGTTAAGGAATTTGCAAGGCAGAACAATGTGTCAAATGACACCTCCACTTTGAGTTCAAAGCAGCAAGGCTTAAGTAATAAAATCTTTTAAGGACTCTCTTAAATAACATGGACTGCAAAGGGTCACCACCTAATAAAGGCCACCAGTGATAACTCACAACACATGACAGACACAGAACAGAGATGATAGCCAGAAAAGCAGCTGAAGGTCTGTTTGTTTTATGAAGAAAGGTCATCTCCAGTGCCACCCATCTGGTGTGCCTCACTCCAACGTTAACTCAGCTCCAGCCTAGTTAATGAATAAAGCAAGCCTAACAGCTCCACTGGGAACCTGCAATGAGCTCTGTTCCCAACCACCCCCTTGGCATGTTACAAAAGCTTTTAGTATATGTCAGTTTTACAACTTGAAAATATAACTCAAAATGTTCCAGAGGGATGCTCCAAATCATTGCCGAGATGTTAAAAATCATTATTACATATACATACAGCGCATATATACATAAGCATATGGACATAGGTCTGTTCTCTTATAAAACTGACACAATTAATATAGAGATTATAGGAATATTTCCTTCACAAATTATGAATCAGACAGGTCTGAGTAACACAGAAAGGAAACAAGAGAATAATTCATTTGAAAGAACTATCAAAGCAGTCCTAAGGGTGACAAAACAAAGATCTGGCCAAGAACAGTTGGCACAGAAGAGGAAAGCCTACAGACTTAAGGTTAGTAAGCATCTGCTGGTTTTTTTTTTTCCTCTCCCATATTATATGATTCTAAGAGAGACCATCTTACTGAGTGCCAACTGAAGACTTTCAATCAAGACTTTCCACAAAAGACAAACTCCTGGTTGTGAATGAACTACTCAATAAAATGAATTAGTACAGCCTACCACTGTATACAGGAGTACAATATATTTAAGAAACCAACTGTGACAAAGTCTGTATTAGAAGCTCTGAAGAGCAAGGAACATGAAAAACTTGCTTTAAAGCACTTGCAGTATACACACCATATGTCTTAAGAAGAGCAGGCAAAATAAAGCAGTTACAAGAGATGAAATAAAGCAAAAGCTTTGAATCTGTAAAGATGACTACTCTTTCAAGATCATCTTGAAAAATCCAAACAGTTGCAAACATATGTTTTAGGCTTAAGGCACAAGAAAAGTGACCATGAGATGTTAGAAATGTGAGTAAATAGATGATTCCCTGAACTAATTCCCAGCTCAAAGATGTTTTAGTTGCAATAAATATATATCTGAACTAAATAAACAGGACAGCAATAAAAAGAAATAATTAGTACAAGAATCTTGAAAAATCTTTGCCAGATGACGTTCCTAACCCTCCCAAATACATTTATACCAAGCATTCACAAGGATTTGAGATAGGCTTCAATCAGCATAAGTTTCTTGGGCATCATAAATTTCCACGCATCCTACAGATAAATATTATACACCTGAGACTGACCGGAACGGTGCTACTGCACAAAAGTACAGCTTTAAGACAGCCTAGACAAGAGTCTACAAAGTTTTGAAAGCAAGCTATTTCCCATACCTAGTCTTCCACTGGCAGTCATAATACATCTCCTCCCCCTGAAACTTATTAGGAGGACACTTTAACATGGCACAGAATACAACTCCAGCATCACACGTCTTTGTATTATTTATTTTCCCATTCTGCAGCTCTGCTCTTGTCAACAAATTAATTGCTCTCAGCAGCATTAAACAGCACTGCTAGATTCACCCATGTGGTCCTGTCGCTCACCAAAGACAGACTGAGGAATTAGGTTGTAAATTACCATCAGAAAAATAATTTCAATCTGAAGGGAGGGAGGCGGGGGGGGGGGGGGGGGGGGGGGGCGGAAGCAAGTAAAAGGGCAACTAAAGCACAGGAAAGCAGAGGCTGACTTAAGGATTTCTGTTCTTTATTGATTCTCACCACCTTCTATTCCAAGCTTACTCCCTGCTTGAATACTTTTACCTTCTTTCCCCACATACTAGTCAGAAAACCATAGTAGAAAACACCATACATCTCTCAGATCTTTCCATGCAGCTTTGTCTACGGTTGAAACACAGTATGTTCCAACAGTTTAAGATATATCTGTGTTTCATCTGTTTCTTTATTGCAAGGTTGCACTGGAGTACAAGGAGTACATTCTGTCATGCCAGCCTGTGAAGAGAGACTGGAAATAGTACGCAGACTTTAGTAAAACCTGACTCTCTATGTGACATCTCATGTTTCATCTTCATAAGATGACAGGCAAGAACTAGAAAATTTTCCATTGGTGGCATTTTTCTGTTATCCTTAAGACATTTTTTCTATCAACAAAAGAAGTTTTAAAACATCTTACTAAACTTACACACATTCTCATTACTGTAAATACACCTCAACCTCGAATATTAACTTCTGTCGAGATCTGAAAAGCCCAAAGAAAGACTGTAGGCTTAAAGACATCTTTCTAAAGCTTTTTTTAGTGGTATTATACTTCTTAGCATGTTAGCTAGTTTCTATAACAAAGAAAAACTTAAAATCACTCCAGTGAGCCTAAATGAAAATCCAGACAATATGTTTTCATGGAATAGAGTAAAGAAAAACTCAAACTAAAGGATTTAGTCTTTTGAAAGCAAGTTCTTATTAAAAGGCTAAAATAAATAACATTCACGGCTCTGCTGAAGACTTCCAGCAGACCTTATATTACTACAAGAAAAAAATAGCTTTCATATGAGCTCTTTATGTGTTGTGTATTGATATACATATTGTAGATGGAGAATAACTCTTATTTGAGATTCAGATATGCCAGATAAATTGAAAGGGTTTTTTTTCTTTATTTTAAATCACAAATAAGCTTTAAGAATAAATCAATTCATAAAACTAAGAAAAACATCACTAGTAGCACATATCCATGTTTTTATATAATTATGTAAAATAATAAAGTTTTAAGGAGGAATTAAATTCTTCCTAATAAGATATTTCTTAAGATTAAATTTCTAACATAAGTGCTTATCAAAGAGATTAATATACTTGAATAGGACTCTATTACAACTGATTATGTTTCCTTAGAGCCTTACAACAGCATCAAAAATCCCCAAACTCAAGTAAGTGGAGCAAAAGGCCTCAACTGAACAGTAACATGAAGTGAGATGAAGGCAGAATTATCTAATTAAGTACAAGTTTCGTACTGGATTCTCTCCTGCTGGCTAGAATTATTTGGTATATTCCAAAAACACAAAAAATTAATATGGTTGGGGTTTACCTCTAATCTTCCTTCCCCTCTCCACCCCCTAAGCATTTCGTTACCAGCCAGAATCACACTAATATGGACCAAAGGTCTATAGAGAGGCAAGGATTTCAGAAAAGTACTGTTACTAGTAATTGCATATGTTACTCTCAACAAGACTTATGTTCAAAGTTACTTCTTTATATACCTAGGTACCATGTTTGGTCCAATTACATTTGTACAGTATCATTAAAATGAGTGGCATACACATCAAGAAATCAAACATCTCCTCTTGATCATCTTAACAAGGCCAGGTGTTGCATAACTGTATCAGTGGTTTATTGACTACTGCTAGAGAAGAAAATTGATTGTTCACATAACCTGCGTTATCTCTTATTTCCCACCTTTTTCATTCCTTTGTTTTTATATAAAATACTAATAGCTCTGAACGCATAATGTATTTGGAGAGTAGCTGCATTAGATTCTTCCACTGCTCGGTTTGCCAGTTCTTGAACTGTCCCATGGCAACAAAAAATAATTTGCATTATTTGAATAACATGGGCTAAATAATAACAATATAGTTTAACAGGAGTAGAACCAGAAGTACATTTTATAGCAGGAATCAACTTCAATGTACATAAAAAAAGATTTAGAAGACATTGCAACTTCTTTGTCCTCTTATATATATGCAGCATTAACTATTCTGATGTGCAACGTCTTTCTGATGACCCAGGAGGTATCTTTCGAGTGCTTGCTTTTGAAAAAAGAAAACACACACACATAAAAACAGGATAAACTCTCTTAAGGTATTCACCAAGAAGTTTGCAAATTGCATGTTAACTACCTCGGCAAAACTCTGCTCAGAAATAAATGTTCCACATAACCACAAAACAAAAGCAGCATCAGTAAATGCAAGCTTCATCAAACTAGACTACTGATTATTTCTTATCTGAACCTATATGCTCAGTATAACATTTTTTTCACTCTTTGGCCTCCCTGGTAAAACCTCTAAGGTTGACTCCAAGACTAATGAATTCCCATAAATACTGCTCTATAGCATGTATGCAGAATGTAGTAAATAGTGTCACACTGGAGCAGGTAAGATAAGCAGACAAGATAAGCAGAAAAATGTTAATAAACAAACAAGCAGAAAACACCATGATGACATGCACACATGTAAAAAAACAGTGGCTTTTTGAAGCCGAATCAGCTCCTAGCAGAGACTTACCAGTAGCTGCATCAGTAGAACTGAAGCTTACGACAGTAACATTTTTAGCCTGCAATATTACCAACTGCTATAACTTTGCACGTACCCTTCAACTCAGTAAGTTACTACTACAAGATAGCATTCTTCCGAAAAGCAAACTAAAAGTAAAATCGTTTTTTAAAATAGCAACAAGCGCTGGAGAGCAGCAGACCCCACTACCTAGCTGTAGAATTCTAACTCTAAAGCACCACGTATTTTTTTTAAACGTGAATGAAGCTCTTAACTCTCTTCTGTGACAAGTGTATGAAGAAACTGTTGAAAAGAAGAACTGAAAGGTCAAGCCTGACAAACAACTGAAGATTTAAATTATAAACTCTATTACAACCGAGACCTTTTGGTCTTAAGAAAATTAATTTCAAGAAAATTTTGTGCCATTTCATGCCTAATTCAACACGGAACTACCTTCGCTAAACATCCACAACTAAGTATTTCACCACATTGAGTTCAGTGATCATGTTTAGACAATTTCACTAAAAAATTCCCTAACCTTGAATACTTATTTTCTCTTAGAAAGTCTCTTCAGGTCAAATCTGTACTTTTGGAAAATGCCAAATAATTCTAGCTAGAGGAAGAGAATCCAGTGATAATCAGCACTTTTAAAGAAAACAAAACCAACAACAACAAAACCACTACTAAGCAAATTTCTGGGATAATTGAACATCCCTTGACACAGCTATATAATTTGAGCAGCTCTACTGTTTACATTAACCTAGCTTAATGCATTTTATTGCATGACTGTTAAAAGGAAGACACACTTTAGTGACATCCAACATTCCCTCTTCATTCATAGTGTGAATGGAAGCCAGTATTAACATTGTGAAACAAAGATGGATCTCTTAAAAGCACCTGACAGTAAAGCTGGTCAAATAAATGCATACTACTTTCTTCCCACTCTGCTGTTCCAGTGAAGTAATGCAGCTGTAACTATGCTAATAGATCCTGTGCCAGTATAAAACAGCTCTACCAATTCAAATTATCTCTGCATGAATACAAATTATATGTCAAATATATATAGTATCAAGTTTTATAAATATGGGCTACATTGTAATGGTTGTACTGGAAATAAGTCATTTCCTGAGAAAAACTGTGGTGTCTATGGGGAGGTCTTTTAGATGGATTCTGTATCTGAAATAAAAAGGAAGTGTGTTTAGCATATCTTATCTAAAACAAAAGCATCTAACCAAAAAAAAAAAAAAAAATTCTATTTGCTTATCCAACATATTCTACAGCATTCCAGTTTATTCAATTTGTGCACTCTGACCTGTAATACAATTCCAAGTGCATATGAAAGAAAACAGATACACAAAGATGACAGTAATGAAACAGCATACCATTCATCAATATAGGAAATAAACTTTTATTGTAGTTATTGACATATAGCTACTGTAACTGACAAAGTTGTAGGAGAAATTCCTATCAAAAAGGAACCATCAGATATACAACTAAATGGCCTACCTTCATATAAACCACTGTGGGTACAGGTACATTTTATTAGGTCATATACTTGAAATATACCACATAAGCCACTGAAAATAAACTAAAACACTTATTTCAGTTTGCTGGCAGTGCTGACGTAAAGAATAAGTATCCACAGAGTTAGTCTGACAAGAAACAAAAACTTAGAAAAAAGGCACTACACTAAATAGAAAAAGTTTATCATAAACGCAAGTCATAAAAAGCAAACATACAGAGATTACTACACTTTGTTCTGTACAAAAGCAAGTATTTCAAGCACAAAAGAAAATGGAAAGACTCATTGTAAGACCGATCAGCTATAAGGCCTGCCACGTTAAGTCAAACCACACATCCCCTTCTCTCCAAAGATGATTAATGCCACACACCTATGGGTATATTATGAAAAACAGGACAGCAAATGTCCTTCCCAAGTAATGTCCTGTTGGCTACCACAAATCAATAATTTTAATCTCCCAAAGCAGAAGTTAGCATCCAGACCATCCCATTTAAAAGCCACAGAAGAAACCATCTTCCACCAACATCCCAAACTGCTCACTTCAGATTGGATACAATAGGCCAGTGAGGTCCCTTCACTCATCAGCTTCATCTAACACTGAACGTTTTGATCAAATTATCAATTTAGACTTCTGTGATATATTTATAAAGGATAAAACTGACACTGTGGGCTAATTTAGGAACAAATCTTGAATATTTTCCTGACAAAAACAGAGTTTCCATACTTCTGTCCACCACAGTTAGGAATTGCTTATTTCTTATAGTTTGTATCAAAACACGGCAAGCAATCTTAACCTCAAACATCAGATTTTGATTTTAAAATCTTCCTCAGGTACAGCTGAAGACCTTTTAAGAGTTAAATTCCATTATTTATTCCTACAAATGGGAGTTCATTTTAACTGAATTAAAACAAAGGTAACACACAAACTCTAGTTAACAGTTATAGGCCTTTTAGTTCCAAATTTATTACTTAAAATACACTACACGAAATATATTGAGCAGTAAAATGCTGTATGTTTCAGAGAAAAAAAAAATTACCATACTTCCCAGTTCTTTAAAGGCTATGACATTTTGATCAATAAACTGTAGGGGCAATTTACCATTTTATACTACTGAACTGTAAACACACTTTTCAGAATGAGTGAGATCTGTCACTGCAATTGTTAAAGTTTACATAACTCTCAGCTTCAAACAACAGCAACAAAAAAAAAAAAAACCACCACCAAAAAACCATGAAATATACCACTACATTGTTGTTTACTAAAGCTAGACATCCTGTTCTGGTGAATAATTATTACCATTCCTAATGGCTATACAACACTTTGAAACAATATGTCTATGTTAAATAACTAAATAATTCTCTTCATATGTGCAAAAAAACAGTGAAAAATTGGTGGCTTGGTTATAAAAGGAGCACACAAAATCATAATAATAATAATAATGTTATTATTGGGATTCCTACTGTTAAATTGTTTACAGAAATTAGACTCAGACAAACAGTTGAGAGGATGGCCAGGAGCTTGGAAAGAATGAAAACTTCAAAAACTTCAAAAGAGTGAAACAGACAATCATTACTGCTCAGAAGTCCACATTACTGAAAATCTAGCCATCGTGTGGAGCAAGCAAATCTTGATAGCAAAGCCCAAAGATAAATCCTAATTTGAAAAATCTTTGCCCGGCATTGCCTTAATATTGTTTTTCAATTTCCCAAATGAGCTTATTCAAAACTGAGCATTCTGTAGTCTCTGAAAACACTAATCCACCCTTAAGTCATGCTTAGACTGAAGGAGAAGTGTATCAGCTCAATCCATAGGCAGTTTGGTGACATTTAAACAGCAGCACACTGGAGCAATCAACCGATTGCTCCCCATGTGCCTCTGCAATCCAGGAAAACTAGTGTTGTGTTACACCTGTCTGTCTTATGCAGCCTCTCAACCAAAGCTGACACCAGTTCAGACTTCACTGCCACTCTCCCATATATTGCTGACGTACCTTCAGGCACCTCTGTGGCTCCTCTAACAGCCAAGTGCTCCGTATTACTTGAAACCAAGAAGCCAAGGTACTGGCAGAAGTCATTACTACAGGGCTGCAGTTTCCTATTTCTGCTCAGATGACGCAGGGGTAACCTGCCACCATGGCTGCTCGCTCCTACGCCCTCCCAAGTGGAGCTAACCCAGCAGAAAGCTTCTTTTGCTGCCCACTTAACTCGGGGACCCAACCAGGTGAAGAGGAGCGCCAGCGCAAGAGACACAGCAGCAAGGCAGTGGTGAGGGCAGGACCACCCCTTCTGACAACAGCCTGCCCTCACCCCGGGGCAGCAGAGACTTGACTGCATCACTGCTGGCAAACCAAGCCTGGGGAAGACAAGATGAAGCTACATACTAAGGACTCAGCTGCACATTGCCTTCTGGAGCAACTACTCAAATTCACTGCAATTCATTGGAGAGAACAGTAACACTCCAGAAGAGCTATAGTTCAGAAGTCTACAGTTTAAAACAATCAAATTATTATTTTTATTACTATATTAGGTGTTTGCGTCACCATTTTAATTCTAGTTCATGCAATCAAAACAAACACTTAGTTAAATCTTCCCCTGAAGACTTTCACGTAGTTCAAGGAAAAGCCATTTTCTCTTGTCATGTTGCAAAGTTCTTTTTCTAGGAGCCACTGCAAACGGAGATAGGAAGGCAGGAATCACAGTGCATCACAGCAGGGAACATGAAGAAATCAAACATCAAAGAAATAAAGAGAAGAGCTTTCTTGAACCAGTAACAGTTTAGAAAAGGAACCTATTTTAACTGAAAAGCTGAAGAAGATATATTTAGTCATCTCAACCTTTTTAGTTAAGAGAAACTAGTTTTCTTCCATCACCAGGCTGCAGTGATTATTCTAATGCAGCGTAATAAGGCAAGGATATAAACTGCAGATTACCTACCTGTAGACAATAAAGCATACAACTAATAAATGCCAGTTGACATCGCATGTCTATTGAGAAACAGGCAGTCACCAATTACTAACAAAATGAGAATTTGTTTGTTTAATGATTATGCTAATTTACTGAACTCTTATTATACAGATATACAGGCAGTATTGATGGGTTCCATACGGCATTATAAAAAGTATGCCTGAATTGTTTCAAAACAAATGAAACCAGAACATATTGTCACTATTTAAAGGAATAACAAAAGCCAGGTAGTGAGTGAATCCTCAGGATGAGCTCTCTGAGAGAGGAACAGGTTTGCAGAAGTGTACAGACCTAAAAACCTACTGCTGCAGCAGAAAACGGCACATTTACGTGCACGGGAACTTACACCCAGGGATTGTGACCCTCTGAACAGAGGTGGGAGAATGTGCCCATCTGGCATACAAGTGTCAGCGCTTCATAAACCCTTGCAGAGGCACATGCTGGACTGGACATGTGTTAACACACGTCTGCTCTAACAGGTAGAGTCTGTTTGAGAAACTGAGATGATACACCAGCTCTGCTGAGCTCACCAGGGCAGAGGTTGAAGGACTCTGATTAGGGACAGTGAAGAACCTGGTACCTTGCATTTTCCACACAACCACCTACTGTACCTTGTTGTTGTTACTAATAAATTCTAAGCTGTCTACAGGAATAGAGTAGTAAAAGATTGTCCATGTGCAGATTTAGTGCAGTGCAATGTGGCCCTGAAAACAAAAGCAGCTATTAAACTTTCAACTTGTAATTTCTCTTTGCTTGTGTTGGGGCTGCATCTAGTTTCTCTTTTTATCTCTTATGAATTTTAAGTTCCTAAATTAAGGAGGAAATAGAAATTGGTTTTTCACTCAAGAAAGGAATCACTACAAGCAATATCTGTCAATTTGTAATCATTTATTCATACACAATTTAAATGAGAAACAATATTACTTTCTCCTTCAAATTTCAGGTCTTGCCAAAGGAGTTTTATTTCAATAATATTGTAGAAATGAATAGCAATTGATATCAAATAAACACCTATAAAATACTCTCTACATGGCCATATAAGCCATGCTTCTGCTTTTTAAGGAGATAATACAAAGTCAGACACAAGAGACTGCAGCAGGGTGCACTTTTAGTCAGAGTAAGAAGATCTGACATTTATGTGTAATACAGGACAGTTCAAAGTAGCAAGATCCTGCAGAAACCATTAGAAAAAGAACAGTTTCAGCCTCAACCTGAACAGTGTACCCTGAATGTTAAAATTAACCCAAGAGAGTGAATGATTTAACTAAAGAAATAAGCCTACTGGATTTGACCCCAAAGTAAAGTCAGGAATCAAACTCCCCCAATTTCCTCACTGAAGTGGGTGAACCTTCCCAAAACTTGTTCACTAGTTGAACTCTCAACTTTGCAAGGCAATTGAATCTAAAAATATGTGGCTCTATTCGAGCTTTTTAAGATTAAAACTCAAATGCCATCATGACTGGGGGGTCTGAACATTTCATTCACTACCCACTACCACAAAATTAATTCATGAATAAATATGTAAAAGATTCATGAAGATTTACCTCTTCCACCTCTAAACGAACATTCCCTGCCACTAAAAAATATATTTAACTGTAATGACATATTAATCAATATTCTGTTTGGAAACACATAATGATACTTCAACATCCCTCTATTTTTGATTCAGCATTTTCTTTCCTCTCTCAATGGTGGAATCCCTTGGCTGGGAAAGAGGAACGTCAGGAGTGCGTCCATCAGTTCTGAAGTGGCTGGATGCTGTCAAGGCTTTCTTTTCTTTATTTATCTCTTTCATTAACACCCACCTTCTAAACCTTTCCACAGCGGCTCCAACATGAAACACTATATTTTGCAGTGCTTTAACATATGCCACAAAACCAGAAGAGGACTCCAGAAGACAGCACCAAACTCATTCACATATTATTCACAATTCTGGAACTTAGATTTACAAAGCCATATAGATTGGATTAAAAAAACAGAACAGTATCTATTCAGGAACCTTTCCTTTTTACCTAAGCCATAGTGATATGCACATGAAAAACACAAAGTTTTAGAAGCATCTCTGTTATGTCTTGAATATTTCACAGTGTTGCAGATAAACCGGTAAGGATTATTTAAGCTTCGCCAGTCTCTTAGTAAGTGTACTCAGGGTGGAAGTGGGGCTGAAAATCCTGAACTGCTATTTTAACAAAACTGTAATGCCTCCCTTAACAGTTCTGAATGTTCCTGCTAGCTGTCTACTGCAAGAAACCCTTACTTCAAGGGTTCTCAAACATCTCTCTCTCTATGCCTTTCCGTCTTACTCTGTTCTTTTGATTTTATCTTGTACTCCTCCTTGTCCTTTTGTAATCAGTCTGATTGCAAACTGATTGATCCTAAGCTTAACCTCTGCACTCCCCTGGAAATGATGCAGCATGGTGTGATGTTTCTACACTGCAGAACTCATTTGGGTCATTAGCTCAAGAAAAGAAAAAAACCCGAAACTACACAATTCTGTTCCAATGTGCCTTTAAATCACATTTATAAACTCAGCTTTCTGATTTATCCTTCTGTTTACTTCCCATGCAAGGAAGCAGAGACAAGAATGAACTTGAAGCAAGTCCTTCACTCATTGCAGATTTAAAGTCTCCAGTAATGATTATACTTTATAGACTTATTTACAGCTTGCTTACACACAGGGATTTTGACAGCTATTCTGTAAATACACTCTCCTACCCACTAAGCTCCATTGTAAACCACCAGGAACATGCACAGGGTCAGACCTGAGCTCCTTCTGTCATCCTTATTCTCCTTATCTCAGAAAACCAGAATCTGAGCCCACATCCTCATGCATCACAAGGCAGATCCTAGCAGCTACCACCTGAATGATCTTTCTGGGTGTCTGCGGATATGGTTTTGTGAGGACTGCAGTCCTCAAAAGTAAAAGGGGAGACGGTGGAAAGAACGTCCTCTTGAACTGTAAGGGCCTGACCTCACTACTCCATTTCTCATACCTTGCCAGGCTATTGTTCAGCAGTTGTTTCAGTCAGGCTGCTACAGATTGACCTCCAAATTAAGGAGGACACAGCCAAATCCCTGACAACCTGCATCCTGCCCTCTACCCAGGGGAGTATTGAGGCCTCTATTTACATGCAAACACCAAAATAGAAATTGCTGCAAATTAAGTGACAGCACACTTTTGACACTGAGAATTTCTCTGAAGGATTCTGCTTAGCATTTAAAGGCTGACAGAGCAGAGCTGAGTACACTCCAATCCCACTCACGTTCACCTGAGCAGTGAATCATTAACAACTTCTGAAAACCCAGCCGAAACATGGCAGGCTCCTTATTCTATGAGGTTATGGGAAATGTTTCTGGTTTGAACAACGTGCCTAAGGTCACATAACAAACAGGATGTCAAGAAAACAAAGCAGCCTGCCCAAACACAAAGCTGCTAGTCCACTCAAAGGGGCAAACAATGCTCTCCCCACTTACTTCAGAAAACATTTAAAAAACATTTTTTTCTTGCATTCTTTAATCAAACTTCAGCAGAATAAAACAGTACTAAAAATACTT
This sequence comes from Strix uralensis, assembly GCF_047716275.1. NCBI lineage: Eukaryota > Metazoa > Chordata > Aves > Strigiformes > Strigidae > Strix > Strix uralensis. The sequence goes on from NC_133981.1 coordinate 7,763,682, forward strand.
ATTGTACATCCACATGTGCCCAAGAAGCAAGGGTGTCTACAGAAGCTTTATACTTCTGGAATCAATTTTCAGAGCTTTTTCTTGGGTAAAGGAAACAAGAATATGAATTCACAGATTAATTTCTGCTTTTGTCATGTGCTAGCCATCAGTAGCTCTGCTTTGCATTAGTAATTAATTTTAGTCAAATTATGTTCATTTTGCTTATTTAAAACTTCAAAGCTTTAGGAAAAGCATAGTTTCCTGACCTAAAAAGTAAGGGCTTTGAAGTATCTGATGAAAATAAACTCACTACCATACACAAGTGCATAATTAGCCATAATCAGTCATAATGCAGAAAATACCGTAATACATTCCCTGACTTTGCAAATGAAAGATTGTTGGTGATATGCACCACATATTCTAAAAGTGAAATGAGCTATCTTCTCCACATAAACCAGAAATATTCTTTTATTTTAAATATCTTGAGGGAAAGTTTAATATTTTGTTCTCATCTTATGAAGTGTTTAACTTCCTAATTTTTTACAAGATTAAAATTACACTTTTATGCAACTATGAAGAAATGCTTTAAATATTAAATATAACCAGGAAAAACTAATTCTAAAACTATTTTACCACCAACCATGAGATATAAAGAGTAGGCTTTTCAGCATATCCCCACTATCAATTTTTTGTCCACTTCATCCTAATTAATCGTCCTGAGCTGTTAGGAAATTCAAAGCACGGTCAATGGGTTGATCAGAAATGTTTCTGAACTCCTGTTTCAAGTAATCATACCTATCAAAGAAGCGTTTCATACCTACCATACCTTGGAAGAATACTTTTTCAAGTGTTAGGAGTCACTGATATATTCAGAAAAACACCAATAAAATGCCAATTTAGACAGTTTGAGCCCTATTTCTCATCAGAAAGAAGCAAATATGAAACATAATCACAGTTTGTTGTTCCAGTTCTTTAATACTTGGAGTCAAATCATAATTTCCATGCTACCTAATTGTGTCATCACAGAAGATTACAACTTTGAGCAGTAAGCAGCATAGCACTCCCAAGCAATAAAGATGCAAATACCCACAGCAGTAGAATAAAGAAATATAGAAAAATATCAACAGAAACAGTTCTACTGCACGCCTAAGTCATAGCTGGTTTACCAAACTAGTGCAGAATAGACTGTAAGAGTTTCTATCCTGGAAGCGCAAAAAAAAAATGACTGGTACACAATTTTTGTTTAAATCGGAATGCTTCACACTTTTACTGTTAGTAAATCTTGTTTTTAATTAGACCTAGAGCAACGTGAAGCAAACTCAAAGGAACAAACATACAAGAGAAAGACAGCCTTCCGGCTGCTTGGGCAGAGTTGGGGAGGAACCAGAAACTGCCACAGAATAATTGATGAAAGTATGCCTTTAATAGGAAACCAAATGTTGTAAATATTTTTTCTTGCTTTGCAGATCATTTATTTATTAATACTTCTCTATTATTTACCCTGGAAATTCACCCTGCTGCCATTCTCAAATCTCAAAGCAGGCCTAGGACACTACGAGCAGCAGCATCTCTTCATCATCAAATGACCTTCAAGTGGATTTCTACATTTCTACCACCACTGATCAAACATTCCAGGCAAAAAGTCTATTTCAAGTCATCTCTAAAAGAAAGCAATCTCTGATTTCTTGCTTCCTGGAAATGCAGGCGGGTTCATCACCTGTGCTTGGCCATTTGGAATGACTGAGGCTTGCAGACACGTGGAAGCTGGGTGTAGAGTAAAAGCTAATCAGCCAGCAAAGGGAGTAGGGGAGAGCAATTCTTCATCAGAAACATGTTCGTCAAGTAGCTCTTTAAAAACACTGCCTACTTGCCAGTTGATAACATTAATCAGGCACAATGTGGCAGAGGTCACCAGCTAAGCCAATGCCAACCCAAAATGGCTGCTCATAAGAGAGAACAAAGTAATGAACAAAGCCTTCAGCCGCTGGCAGAAATCCAAAACCTGTCACCAGCCAGAAACCCCCCAAGCCCACCTCCCGCGTGAGGTGGGAAGTGACAGCTCTGCAGAGTCAGAAACTCCCAAGTGCTCCTCCCGGCCCTGGGCTCCTCTGTGACAAGCACCAAGCGAGACATCCCATCTCCACCTCAAATCTCCCACTGCTATAGGAATGGTCTAAAAAAATATCCTAGACAACTGGCTATGACGGGTGGTTTTTCTGAATATCTCTGTTACTAGATCTTCAAGGGAATAAGATGTATTATACTGAGGTCAGGGACTTAAACACACACTTTGCTTTTTAATTATAAAATCTCATTTTATTTCACTCTTAACAGATGCTACCAGCGTGGTGTGGGATGAGACATCTCTGCACCAGTGGAAGGAAATACTGAAAAATGACCAGATGTTACAATCCATAATCTGTTACAGGTTGCAAGACCGCAGAGAACTCAAAACTCCTCACTTGCCCATCTGACAGACTGACACCTCTGCCATGTTTTTGTCACCTTGGCTAGACTTTCAGGCAGTTACAAGATTCTGGAAATGGACTGACCAAAATAACGTCTCCATTACACAGGGAAGTAACTGAGAAGACATGGAAGAAGTCCCAAATAGACAGGTTATGCACCAGTGTTTTTCTACCTGTGGTTGATGCCTCATATAAAAAACCATATGCAGCACCTAAAACCCAAATGTATAATAATCATAACATAGATCAGAAATAAATTAAATATAGCCTTAAAAAAAACCCCAGAGTATGCATAGTTCTGAATGGCACTGATAAACTTCTTAAAACATATGGCCTAACTATATGGAGGGAGGGGAAGGAAAAGGAGTTTAATGTTATGGCACAGAACTTCCATGCCCAAAGGATGTCACTACTTCACTGGTTAAGGGAACTGGAAATATTCACAGCCTCATTCCTAGTGCTTATTACAGCCCATGCAGTATCCACCAACACAAACAACATCCATTGCTCTTCCTTCAGCTACAAAGCCAGTCATCTCACCAGAGAAAGCTATCAGGCTGTCCAAGCATCTCCCTTTCATAAATCCAACCCAAACCATTCTGTGATTTAACTGAAAAACAAACCCAGACTGAAACTCTGCATGAAAGAATTCAATTAAATAGATTCACTGTTTCCAATGTGTTTGCGGTGGCAGAGTTGAAGAAGTTAGAAAATTTAAGGGAAAATAAATTTCTCATGCCATCTTCAGACCTTAAGCAAGTAATATGTTGACAATAAAAAAATATTTGGTTGTTTTTAATAGCCCTTTCATCTATAATTATCATAAATATTTATATATTTTTCCTATACCTGTCACTGTTATCTATAATTTGGACATACAACTTTTCTCATAACTGGAATTTCCCTGACATTTTTATACCGGTCTTGTGTATGAGTAACTTTTTTTTGCACAAGGCAGTAACTGTTTTCTTGGCTGCCACTAAATTAGCAGATGTCAAATTAAACTGTTCTTTTGTCCATGGATCCCTCAGAGGAAGATCTCAAAAGAGTGATGAAGTGTTCCACTAGTAATCTGTGTCTGGTTGTTAATTTGCAGCTTCATATTTTTTAGTCAAAAGTCTTGGACAAGCAGACAAACCTACCAAACATGATCAAAAATCTCCCTTAATTGTCCATTCCTGACAATTCCTACAAAACTTTTGCATCGCACAAAGAATTTAAGTGGACAAGAGTTAGACACCAAAGGTAAAGTAACACAGTAGGAGTGATTCTCTCTCCTCCTGACACAAATTGAGACTATTGCTCATTGCTTACATTCCTCAGGGTCTATCTACTCCTGTACTCCTTGCCATTTTTCATCTTTCCCAGTTATTGTTCCCATGAGCTTGCTTATTCCTCCAGAAGTATTCCAAACACAGTGTACAAATGGGTGTTTAAAGTTGCTGCTACTGATGCTCTCAAAGTATCTACCCATTTTCAGACAAATAAAGCTCTTCCACTTACAGTTTAATCCTTGAAAAAAGAATAAAATAACACTATTGTTCCAAACTGAATTACTGCCCACTGAATCCTGAAGGTCAGTATTTTGCCTGCTCCACCTTACTTTAGACAAACTGCCAAATTTATTAACTTAAAATGCCTGGGCACTGTGTAAAAAATCACTTCTTTAAAAATGTGGAAAGCACACTGCAAAGTTGCAACATTTATAATGCCTCTTGAACAAACTAATTTAGCTGATAAGGACTTATCCGTAACCTTTGGTCCTTCATTTGTAAACAACACAGATCTATACCTTTTTATTATGAAAAGCAGAAAACTAAAATCCAAATCATTAATTATACAAAGATACAAATGATAGAGACCAATTTAAACTACTTTGCTCTCTAGGGCCAATCAATAAAGCACTACTGCACAAATTAAAGACAAACAGGGTGGACTGAAATTGATCTGTCACCAAGCACTACCAATATGCAAGGTAAATAAATCCAAATGAATAATAATGTATCGCTCACAAAATATTTAAAAAGTGCTTTTCTTAAATTAAACAGTCCTTGAGTGTAATAGCCCAACCCACATTCATGCCCAATGGGGATAGTGCCTAGAGCTTTATGATTTTGGATTCTAAGCTTATACACTATCAGATCATCACAGAAATAAAACAAAATGAAATTCAATTTTGGGATACAGTCTTGTAGTTTAGGAAACCTATGAGCAAGCAGAAAGAGACCAGGAAGAACAAAGCTCATGGGTAAATCTGCTCAACAAACCAGCACCTTTTAAACAAACAAACAAGAAAATGAAACTCAAGAACTTTTATTTACTGAATATGTTTTGTGCTATCAGCATAAAATTTTAACTCAAGATTTAAAAAAGTGTTCCAACAAATAAGTGTAAACACTTGCTATTTTTCAATGCCTTCACAGCCAACATTTAGCCACTAATGCTACAAGAACATCACCATCAGCATAACGTCACAAACAAAAAAAACCTACCACAAAAAAAAAAAATTTTGAGTTCTTATTTTCTTATTTCCATTACCATATTAAATGAAGGCTTCAGTTCACAGCTTAGAATCCGTTTTCAGTAATATTCATGCAACAGAGACTTCAACAGCATCTATTCAACAGCACAGCATACCTCCACTATTAAGGAATTTTTCATAATAGTGAATCTTAACTTCTCCTAGTTTCATGCCTACTCCTGCTGTGTTATCTAGTTAAAATAAGATCAATAGGCAGCTATTAATTATGGATCAATGTTTAATTACCAGTTCCAAAGTTATCATCATAATCAGTTGCACAGATAACATGATTTCTATGTGCAGTGTTTTATTAAAATGCTATGGAGTGGGGAAGAGATGAGTATACAGCTAACTGATTCACAGATGTCTAGAAATTGGCTTTCTCAGCAGTGAGTATTAAAGGAAATTTTCTGGAGAAAATCCTTAGGGTATATGCTCAAAGCTGCAGATTATAGTCTCAAACATGCACAGAAAGATTGGACTGGCCAAGGCAATAATGAGCTGAACTACTTGCTACAGATGTGGTCAACAGCAACAAAAAAAATACAACACTCGGGTTAAGCCATCCTGGAACTGTACGTGTGAGTCTCCAAAACAGAGAGTGGGAGAATCATAGCTCTAAGCACTAAATGAATACATTTCCAATTTTTGCTGAAAATGAACCTTCTAAACAAGAAAGTGGAAAATATAGTTGAGAAATTATCTACTTCTGAGAAACAACCAAACCTCAGGTGTTTCTAACCCTCATCTCACTTTTCAGTATTCCCAAAAGAATCTCAGTCTCTTCACACATGCCTCATAGCATCCTTGTTGGCCATCATTAGCCAGAAAGACCAAATGGAAGTTTCTAAAAAAAAAAAAAATTAAAAAATGCCACATGCACTGACAATATTCCAGAGAAAAACAGAAGGAAACAATCACTCAGATATCTGTAAAGAAAACACAGAGTTTGTCTATCGACACTTTATCTAGTGCCTCAGGAGGCAGATCAATGAAAAAACACTTGTTTTTACAGCAAAAACTTTAATGAATCCTAAATATACCCAAGCAAGGTAAGAAGTCTCTTTTGGTAAACTGGTTGGGAGTTCAGATTGAGGGCCAGGAGGAAGGCTTTACTTATCCACAGCCAGGTTTAAGACAGCAGGTGTCCCAGCTAATCTCAACTTAATGTCATATTCATGAAGGCTGTCTCTTCTTGCCTAATTAGCCCTATCCCCTGATTATACTTACATGAGGTACAAAGAAAGGTAAATAAATGCAGCGAAGTGCACCTTTTCTACTTCAAGACAAAGCTGTGAATATCTGTGCCAGAGCCAGATTGCTCCCAAGGCAGGAGTTCCACCAGTATAAAACTAACTGAAAAAATAATTTAAAAAAAAAAAAAAATAAAAAAATCACAGTCTAAGGTTATATTTATGTTTTCATTTCCTTCTTTCTTCTCAAAAAAGGATTCGATAACCATGTGCTTAATGGAACTGCCAGGGAGGAGTGGGCCAAACATCTGCTCCACTTTGGCATTTCAGTTTTGTCTAGTTTGAAGAGGGCTTTCCAGTCATTTGGTTTAAGTACCTATAGAAAAAACTGTTTGTGAAAGTCTGTAGGCTCATGTATTTCCTGCCTCTAAATATAAAACCTTAAAAATTATAGCAGAACTGTCAACCAGGAAAAGCCAAATAGGGAAACAGTCCGAACCTTCAAGAAACTTTTAAGAACTTAACATAAAGCTAAGAAAAAAGTAAGAATTTGGCATTGAAATAGCTTCTGAAGTCATGAATTTAAAGTTATTTTCAGTAATGTTTTCTGTTGCATGGAAGATCATTAAACTCACAGCTGATAGCTTCTTAACAAAGACAGAACTTTCTCTGTTCAGCATTAACGAGGCTTTATAGGTAATTCAAGTCTAGGAATTGAAGGCATCTGCAGTGAGCAACCTTGTACAGTTCCCCATTTTAAACATACATAGCATTCAGCAGACTTTATAACAGGAATATTGTTTAATTCCATCTTCCCCATCTCCCTTTTTTTCAATATTTTCAACATGCATGAAATTTGGAAATGTTACGGCAGGACTGAGCAGGACTGAGGACCATTTTGAAGGCTAGAATAGGGTTGCATAATGCACCAGCCAATCTGCTCACTGTATTAGAAAACTGGAGAGTTACCTTAAGCATATTTTTTTTTATGATTCTGATTTAATTGTTCCTCATTTATATTCATCGCTGAAATCCACTGCATCTGAAGCTATTTTGAAAACACAGCATTCTCCCAAAGGGCCCAATCCAACTCCCATTCAAATAAACAGCCTTCAATGGAGCCTATTTGTTGCTAGCCAACAAGATTGAATTCTGCTGCAGAGTGGTCCCTGGAGCGTTTGTCACAGCTCTTTACAAATATTGCTCCAGTAAGAGCAGGTCTAAATATGCTTGTCCACATGCACTGCAGACAACTGAAATCTATCTTTTATCTTCTTGAAACACTTGGTCAGATTTAAACTCCAAAAGCACAAAGAACCGAATCTATCAAGAATATAAAAAGTAAAAAGAGTAAAAAATGTCTAACAGTTATAAAAAGGTAAAGAGCCAAAGGGAAAGCAGAAGGACAATAAAATATTTTCATGTGATAGGATCAAGTACCATTTATTCCACCCCCAAAATGAAGTTACACAGAAAAATGTTTGTGTGTAGATTACGACAGTATACAGCCAAACTCCTCAAAAAGCTTGTTTCAACACAGCCATGAACAACGGTTTTGAAATAATAAGAAATTTTGCAACACATACAAAGCGCACAAACACCACTCCAGTAGTAAGTCATGAAGGTTATGAGGAAAGATCTTAAATCTCACCAAGTATCTACTCACACAGGGTTACCAAAACAACAAAGTTTGAGACTGATAGGTCTTGATTATGTCCTTAACATAGGGAAGACCTGTATCTGAAAAGAACAATGTGACAGGCTTTGAGAAGAGGGCAGGTTTTGCTGGTTTATGGTACATAAACAAATAAAAGTAACAGTGTAACTCCTGGTCAGAGCTAAGTAGTGAATGATACAAATGAGAAAAACTCTTACTCTCAGATACTTTATCCTACTTTTTAGCACAGAAATGAAGACTCTGGCTGATGAATTTATTTGTAGTTTAAAGTCTGAGACAGTGAAAGATCAGATTATTTAGATGGAAATTCTGTAATGTAACACTGCAAAAATGAAGACCTTTCTACAGGAAAGCGTTTTACTTTGAAATTAAGAACTTGATTTGTTGCTATACAGTACTGATGTGATTCTTGAAAATAGTCTACTTGGAAAGCACAGAACTTGTGAGATGCTCTTAGTATCTGTCAAGAGTTCAGAAAGAGAATAATAAAATTTGATTTATAATACAAGTTTAATATCTCTATTTCACAAGTAATACACAAAAAAGATAATTTTTTTTTTTTAAAGTTGGCCACATTAACATGCCAACAATACTCTTGAGAATCTGAGCTGTCCAGTGACGTCAGTGAGGAAACTTACAGGCTCACTCCACACTTTGAGAGATGACAGAATAGAGCATGAACTCCTGATTTCCACCCGCACCTCAAATCCCCACTGCAGCGCCAGATAAAGACAGGGCTTGAAACCAAACTCAACCAAAGCACCTTCTACACTTCACTCTGAGATGACTCTGTCCAGACATTGCTCTGTACTCAAGCCTTACAAAAACCCTCTGTAACAGCCCTCCAAGAACAGTAGGGACACACACAAAAACGGGGAGGTTACCTCTGAGTTCCTTATTATAGGATCAGATCACACAAGTCATGATGCCAGGAACGCATCTTCAACCATGTAACACTGTTGGGACTGACAGGATTGCTCAACACAAATAGATTTCAATATTTATGTATACAGATAAACATATGTATATACACATTTATGTGTATGTATACATACGAACACATATACACTCTCTCCCTCTCTGTGTGTATATATATATGTATATATGAAATGGACACACACTAAACTGATTAACCAATTGCACCGAATTGCCAAATACTATACCCACCATTAAAAAAGGAAAGTTGGGCACAAAAGATTTCAGATTTAAAACCAAGCTAGCTAACTTCTTTCAGGTTAAAAGGTAAACCACACAAAAGTAGATGCACAACGCAAGTAACGTTCAGCACCACCACCACAGGCTTTATCCGACAGCCATCCCACGCAGCCGTACACCGGCAGCCACCAGCACCCCCCCAGGAGTGGCACCTGCGGAGCACAACCGGCCAGAAACACACTTTGTTCGCTCCGGAGGCTTTTGCTTCTGGGAAAATACTTATGCTCGGAAGCGTGGACCAAAGTAGATTCCCATGCAGCTGCTGATCTGATAAAAAGACAAAATAAAGAGGCTGGTTGCCAAAGGCACCAGAGCTGTCTAAAATGTTCATATCTCATTTTACCTTAGCATGTCTGCTGTTGGGGTGAGTAAAGAACTCCCGCTACACCTCAGGAGAGCTCCTGAGCGCCAGCCCTTCAAGGAGGCCCATTTACTCGTTCCCATCACACTTCTGGGATCCAAGACCACCGGGAAGTCAGAGCTATGACCGGTCTTTCCAGGTGAGCACAACTGGGCGTCCTCCCTCCAGCCGGACCTTTAGCCACCAGCACAAAGCCCAAACCAACCCGATGCTGCCACCTGAAACGTGTTTAAATAAATGATACGACTTCGTGCACAGTGTCACCTATTTCTGCTACTGAAATAATTGGAAGTACTTCCCGTTTTAGGGGCAGGGAGGCCTGCAGAGCTGGCTCTTCGGGCCACGCTCGGGCCGATTCAGCCCTGACCCGGCCGCTTCCCGACCTTTGCCCCGACCCCGCGAAGCGCCGGGCACGATCGAGCGAGGCCGCCGGGGCGGTTTATCTCCACCGCTGAGCCCGGAGTGGGGCTTAACGCATCCTCCGGGCGACAAAACCGGAGCAGCAGCCCGAGCTCCGCCAAGGCGGAAAGCCAAAGGTCTCCCTCCAGCTGCGAGCAACGGGCCCGCACAGGGGGGAGGCCCCGCTGGCCGCGGGGGAACGGCGGCTCCGGGGGGTGGAAAGCGGCGACTGAGGGACGGGGAGCAGGGCGGCTCCTGAGGAGAGGCTCCCCGGAGCGCCAGGTGCGCGGCCCGCCAGCCCTCCCTCGGCGCCTGGACCACGGGCAGGGCCGGTGGGATGCGGCGGCCGGGGCCGTGCTCACTCACCGGGAAGCTGCCCCGCCGGCGGGCGGATCTCAGGGCCAGGTCCCGCAGCACAGCCCCCGCCTGCCCAGCCAGGGGAGCCGCCATCTTAGCCGCGCCGCCTGCCCCGGCGCTGTCTCCGCCCTGCCCCGCTCCCCGGGCGGAAGCTCGGCGCGGCCCCGCGGCGCCCACCCCCGCGGCGGGGAGGAGAGGAGAAGGGACGGCCGGGGTGGCCTCCGCCGCGGGGGTGGGGGTCCGTGGCGGGGGGGGGGCATCTTAGGGCAGGGTGCATGAGTGAGGCCGGTGCGAGGGGCGGGCGCGGGAGGGGGTGACCGCGTGTGGGGCCAGTGCGGGTGGCTGGAGCAGGAGGGGCTCTGTGGGGAAAGCGTGGGTAACGGTGTGCAGAGGTACTGCTCTGGCTTTTTTTTTTTTTTTTTCATGGCTAAAAAGCACGGGTTTTTTTAGTTTTTTTCAAAAAGAAATAGTAAATTAACCCAAGTTAATAAACCCTAATAAGCCCTGCTGGGATCCAGCTGGCTGCTCATAGGCACTTTAATCTGAACTCCATAAAATGCCTGTTTGTTCTTTATCCACAGGTAAAACCTGTTAGTTAACGCCAAAACTGAGCTGCTGTATTCAGGCCCACCTGGGGGACAGTGCTTAAGACCAGAGCCCTGATAGCTCATGATTCATCACGTGGATATAAAATCTAACATATGAGCTCCCAGTCTGAGCTGTGGTTCATGAAAGTGAGTCCCAGAAACCAGATTTGTGAAAATACCTCATTCCATCCATCAGGAATGACTTAGGGGCTGGTGTGGACACAGGTGTAGTGTGTTTACAATCTGAAGCAAGCTCAGGAGTCAAATGCCCCGATCTTCACGGTTACTGAGCATTTCTGTATCTGTTTCTGGTTAACGCACACTCTGGATAATCCATGTATGAGTAATGGAGAGTTGACACAAATTACTAATTAACAATGATGGTTTGGAAAAAAATTTGTGAGAATAGAGCAGCAGATGAGATACCCTTGCAGTTTTACAACAGTTCATATTAAATTCACCTATATTGAAGCATGCAGCGTTTAGCATTTTATGCAGGCATTAGTTATGCTGAACATTATTTATTCAGTTGTTTATGATGAAATAGTTGGATAAACAAAACAGCCAAATCCCCATCTTCTAGTCCAGGATGTGAGTGGGAACAAAGGAGGATGCTCCTGTCAGTGCATAGAACTTAACTCCTAAACATGTTTTTCAGAAAAAAACAGGACTGAACAACTCCTTTATTGGAATTTAATCCACAAATAAATTATACTTCTATTAGAAAAAAAATCTCCAATTTCATAAAAACTGAGGTGCTAGAAAATTCTGAAATTGAACAGTTTTGTCTTTGTCATGACAATTTAGGTAATGTAATATGTTTCAATAAAGAATCTGAAGATGCAGCTCTTTGATAGCATTGAGCAATAATGTATGGTACCCAGTATTAACCTAGGTATTACTGTGTGCTTATTCTTTCAAAATATTATATACTGACTTTGGTATTATGATGGAGGAAATATAATTTCATTTTTAGTTTCATGACTGTGGTTCAGTAAGCACAGTGTTTCCTATTCATACAAACTATTATGGCTGTCTGCATTAGGTTTATATATATAACAGGTATATAAGCTTTCAGATAATGTGTGTGGATTGCATGCAACACTATCATTTAATGCTATGAGGAGCACTTTCAATGAATAATATAAATAGTGGAGAACCTTCTTTGCTATATTTTTTTATTGTTTAGATTTAGTAAATGGAAAAACACTGTGCAAACGTAGTCTCGGTTAGTCACCAAGACATTATTTTTTTGTATCTCTAGGGTAGAAGATACCTGATCTTTAAAGTATGAGGAGAAAAGGTATAGAGATTCATTGTTTTCACATTCAGTTTCCTTCTACATATGTGTAGACCAATGAAAATTTAGATCAAACAGGTCTATGAAGCAATTAGCAGAGCAAGCAAGAGCCAGCTTTCTTGGAGTACGGGGTACAAGGGTATGTGTGGGGCTGTGTAAAAGAAGAGGTACACATTCTGAATTATTTTTAGAAAACTCCCTTGGGATGCAGGAATTTGGGAACAGCTAAGGCGTAGTCCCAACACACTATCCTCACAAATAAGGAGGGGAGGAGAATGAACTGCAAAATAAAAAAGGGTAGAGGGAGAGAGGCTGATTTCAAAGGACATTCCTTCCAGGTTTCCAAACATTCCTCTGTGTATCTCATGGGTATGCAGCATTTGAGGGTGCTGCCTTTCTCATATCTTCTTCAGGATGCATAAAAAGCTAGATTGTAGCTAAGCTTTTTAGCAGTGGTCTACTTAATGCAAAACAACCAGCAGTGTCTTTGCTATTAAGTTTAAAAAAACATCGCATAAGGCATAGCTCTTAAGAACTTATCCTTAAACCTAAATAGTTGATAGCATTCAAGTGAAAACATTTAAAAAACAAAAAGTTACCTTTTCACAAGTAAAGCATAATTTTAAGTGTTGTTTTGCATTTCCTCTTCATTGCAGCAGTACTTGTTAACAATGAAATAGTATATGCATTTTCTCATCCACACAGATTACCTCCCAAACCATTATTTGCTGAAGATGGATGTCACACCCAGCACATGGATGGTGTATCCAGCCGTTCAGAAAGGTTGTTTAACTTTTCATTTAACCATAAAACCATTTGACAAATATAAACTCATTATAGCTAGCAGAGCTGAATGGAGTTTCTTTTCTTAATAATTTTTCCTGAGTAACGTATCTGAGCTCATGCTGATACATGTCAGGAATAACACCACTATTACAGCAGGCAGCATTTATGTTTCCATGGATGATACTCTTCTAACTTAGACTGAAATAGAATTGGGCCAAATACCTCTTTTCTAATTGACACAATTAGTCTTACAACTTCAGTAGAGTACCTGTGAGTCAGGTGAACACTCTCACTTTTGCTCACTGATAATATGGTTGCTCTAGTCTGGTTTTGGTGGGTCATAGCCTCTTTTTCAGAAAACTGTAAACAGTGGACTGAAAGACATTTCATCATGCGTATTATTTTTTAATAATTCTTGTGTTAACTATAGAACTTGAGCTTCATATCCACATAAATTTCCTAGAGAATAACTTTGTATGTGAAAAATACACCACACAGAGTACCCCCAAGAATAATGCAAGTGGGTAGTAAAATTGCAACAAATTCACTGAAATAGTCCCACTGTAGGTGACTGAAGAACAGGACACAAGATCATAGACTGTCTTACAGTGTCACTACAGAGTATGAGTCCTGATGCGCCAGTCCCTCTTAGTCTATAATGCTGTCCTAGTCCTTCACTGTTCCTCATTCCTTTTCTCTGGTCATGTCTGCTTGTCTCCAAATGTGAAACCAAAAAGAAGAAATTATTGTAAGTGGTAAATATAGCAGAGGAGGAAGGGTAAATATAAGTGGAAGAAGGGTAACAGAAGATTAAAATAACAATGTTCACATTTAGAAGACAAAAGAAGGATGAAAATAAAGCATGAAAAATAGCATATTAGAATTGTAAATAACCTCCTAGGCCACTGAGTTCAGTCATTGCATACAGCCACAAAATTTCCATTCACCAGAAAATTATTTGAGTGTAATGGGAGGGATCCTGGAAGCAAGCAGGATGGGGTGTTTTTTGGCTAGGTAGGATCAAATGTTCTCGTTGCACTGTCTTCAGCAAATACATGGCTCTAACTACTGCTGCATCATCAAACTATGTATGTAAATATCAATTTGTCCCTTTCATTTTCAAATTTTATGCACCTCTGCTGTATGTAGTGCAACTTGTATGTGGCTAGGAGCAAAGGAATAAAGTGAAGCTTTAAAACAGTCTTTGCATCTTCTGCTTGATGCTGTGGGAAGTCGGGGTGCCGCATTTTAACATTTAACCTCTTTGACATATAGTTAAAGCTAAAAACTGAAAAGAAGTGCCTAAAACAGAGAAGACTTTAAATAATAACATAGAAATAAAGAGAAAAAGTAACGAAGCAACCTACTTTAAAAAGGTTTATAGCAAGAGAGTCAATACCAAGGGGAGCAATAGTAACCACGTTTTTGATGTCTAACCATTTGACTCTGTGTAAAAAGGAAACATTCAGGAATTATGACATAAATTAATTGGCTGAAAGCAGTAGAAGTGATGTATCAATTTACAAGAGATGCACTGCTGCCTTTTGCCAGCGGCCTACTGTATAATCCAGCAGACAGGGCACTTCAGGTTTCTCAGCAGAGATAGACTGTAGGTCTATAATACTCAGTTCCAACAACACTGAGAACCCTGATATTGTGGGTAGAAAGACAATTTTATTGAACTTCTGTCAGAGACAATATAGGACTGTGACTACAAAAAGTGTAAAGATCTGAGCTGTGGGATACAGTGGAAGAAAACAACCTCTTAGAGGCTGGACCTCTTTGATAAGATGTGACTATATCCCCACAAAGACTTTGAAGCCTTTAAAAAGTATAGACAATCTAAAATCAGGAAAGAAATGTCTAACACTGAAAAAAAAAAAGTAAATAGTTACTTTAGGGAAAGAAATGGAGGTTAGAATAGCAGCAAAATAGTGATGTAATGAAAAGGCAGGTTCTGTCTTGTGTGTGCTAAGCAATTCAGTCTATTATGCAGGAAAACATTCCAAAAAGAAACAGTGATCTATCAGATATGAAGCTGAATCTTGGCTAGATCAATAATATTCTGTACATTGTATTTAAAAACATACTTAACAGCAAGCCATTATATTAAAAAACATATTTAACAGCAAGCTATCTAGAGTGTAAAGGAAAGTTCACAGATGAAGAGATTGCCCAGACAGTCAAATGTGGAACATCCATACCCAAGGGCACATGCTTACTGATAGGAATCTGTGAACTTTGTGTGTGCCATGCAGTGAAGCTCTTTAACTATCTCACAACAGGGCTGGAATACCCACATGGAAGAATAAAGGCAAGATGTCGCTGCCTTAAGAGAAATTATTGGGATGCTGACAGAACAAGCTTTGTTATGTAGGATTGTTTGTGTCCTGCACAGTATCTGCAAAGAGGTGAGAGATTTCCAGGAATGAAACCTGGATACTGCTTGAGACTGTAGACAGCTGTAGCTAAAAAAGCAGTGTTTGCCTTTACCAGAGGGAGGCTAGGCAAATTAGGAAAGCTATAGTTGTTCACATCACATGTAATCCATGGTTTAATTCACAGGTTGCAAAATACTTTATAGCATGTCATCCCAACCTGTTACAGGGCTTGAAATTGTCTATTGTAATTAATTTCTAAACCTGTAGGGTGAAAGGGCTACTAATATGTGAGGAGTAATCTTTTCCTGATGAATTTTATGGATTGTAGAGGGAGGGAAATTGATTTTTCTGCCGAATTAAGTATTGATTTAAAAGTAGCTTTTTATGCTACCTAGTTTGGGGTCATGGGGTACTATTTCAGTGGATTTTGTAGATTGCTTGCTGTGTTTTCCTTTTTCAATAAAATCTTTTGGCATGGATGCAGTTTTCACTTTCATTACAATTGGTTGGACACCAGCAAGTGGTTCAGTGATCACGGAAGTTCATGAAAACCATAACCTTTCTGAACAGCCTGACAAAGAAGTGCAGCACTGTGTAACAAATCTTATAGCAAACCCTGAATGCACCACTAGAGAAAACTGAACTGCCTAAACATAAAGCAGGGTAACAACAGTTACTATGGTATTTGGTGCATATGCTCACTGTTTTGTTGTCTAGACTGCATATTTGGACACTTACAAGTATGTAACATAAAGAAGGATTTTTCACCTTAGCTGGTGACAAGAGTAGTTCCATTTAATGGCGCGGTGCTGTCTGCAGTCACAACTGGAGGTAGACTGCATCACTGGTGGTTTGAAATTATCTCAGTGCCTTAATGAGATCTTGGAATAGCACTTGTTTACAAAACATAATTCTTGGGCTTGTACCTCATACCAGGCAGAGATCTGGTATGTACTGTATGCTGTACTGTACTATATAGGGGACATTAGATATGCTGGTGTCAGACCCAGTAGACTATTCTGGGTTACTGAGTGTCCTGCGTCAATTTGCCGTTCAACAATTTACCATCTCGCTGTCTCTCTGTACTGTTTATTCCCTTCCAGTTTACACCTCCTTCCTTTTCTTCAGACAGTATTTCAGTATTTCTTACTCTTTGTATTTTAGACATTAAGTCATTTGATTTTTACTTTTTCCTGCACTGACCTCATGTCATTAATTGGTGGACAGTGTCATCATCAAGCCCTGAATAGCTTGCAGTGAGAGAATGTAAATGTCAAATGTGAATTCTCCCAAAATGCTTCTATATAAAAAGGGCAAAATTTTAAATTTTTTTTTTTCACTTTTGATATGTTGTCTGGGCTTAGCTTTGAGACCAGCTGTGTGGAGGAGAATACCTACAAATGCAGCCATACAGACAAGGTTGTGGTGATTTATTTTTTAATCTGGTCCCTTTGAAATAGAAACTGCCAGTGAATAGCAATCTTTCTACACATAGTACTGGTAAGGGGCACTTCCAGGTGTCTCTTTTGCTAGCTAATGTATCAATTACCAGCTAATGTATCAATTGTTCAAAAACAAAAGTGTAGTGAAAATGTAGGTTTCTGGAGTGGAAAAAGCAGCCTGTAAATGTTTCTGGATGTCCCTTCAAATTACATGCAGGAAGCCTTTAGGAGCCTGATGAGAACATAAAATATATTTGAATAAGAACTGACCATGCCCATGGTGGACTGTAAATATTTTCCTGACCATATAGCCTAAATAGTTGACTAGAGTTCCTACTACATTTACAAGCGTCACCTCCCCTACACAGAGAAGATGAGGATTGTAAATAAGCTGCTTTAGTATTTGCTGTTTGAATGGTGTTTGCAAATTCTGTGGAAATTCAAAGAGAAAATGGGAAGCCTGGCAGAAAGCAAAGGCTGTATTCTCATGGGACAGTATTTATATGAACAGATCGGTACGGAGGGTACAGACTCATGGTTGCTTTCTACATAGGTGTGTTTTCTTCAGTAAAAGAAGCCCTATCATTTACAGACTAAGGAACAACTTCATTTTGGTAAAACTTTTTTTAGCCTGTAAGCAGAATAACTCCAAAATGTTTTGCTTATGAAGATTGTTACAATCTGTAATAAAAAATATGCATTCAACTAATTTTATAAACGCATGGATATGGACATACACAATCACACCTTCAAATCTCAGATGCGTGTACACATATACACTAGAGGTCTTTCATGCTTCAGGAAATAATAATAGCAAGCTTTCTACTAGTAGAGCTAGGAGGAATCAAAAAGAACTTCCCCATGGCCTATCTTTTTAATAGCGTCTACAAAAGTATGTAGGAATTACCATATTTTTAATTAATATGCATTTGTTAAACAGATCAAAATGGGAATGCTTTAGCCATCAGCTTGGCTGTAGCAGAGCCTAAAAAATTCCTCTTTTGCATTCTGCGTCAAAAAGGAAATTGGAATAAAATTTCTCCAAGCAACTGGTAGTTCTAGTATCCATCTGATTTAGTAAAGTAGCATTTGCAAGCTTAGCTGTTAAATTTAACACTAACAGGTATAGCTTCTGCTATGTATATGGTTTGTCCTTAACAAATTGTTTTGATGGTTTTGTTTCTCTAGGAAAGTTGGGAATGTTTTAGTGCATACAAGCAAGTCTACAATCAAAATTCTACCCCAATGGGTATTTTTGTACTATCAGTCTGTGCTTCAGAAAATGCTGAATTTTATCTTAAGTAGAAAACCAATGAAGACCAATTCATTAAAAGCAACTGCCATAGGAGGTATGTGATTTGTTCTGAGAGTCATTTAAACTCAAAATGCGTACTGTAATAAAAATTCAGGGAAACAATAGAAAATCTACACGGACAACTCATTTAAAGGCTGGGGTGATTTTATGTTTAAAATTAAGGTAATATGCATCTAACGTGTAGTATTCTGAGAAAATCACTCTTTTATTCACTCTAGATTTAGCTTCTTTAGACTTTTAACGTATTTTTAATGAGTGTTGAGCTATATAGTGAAATGAATCAGTTTGTTACTCAAGGCTACATGTGGCTTACTTGATGGCATTCAGAGTAGTATTCCCAACAAATAACAGAGTTTGAAGGGATAAATGCCAGGAGTAAACTTTCTTATATCTGCTGGTTTCTGGCAACATAGTTATTACAGTGTCTATGGCCCATGGTTCAGTTCTATACAAAATACTGAACTTACTAATACTAATCAACCTGCAGATATTAATTCAAGTGCATAATGTAGGAATACCCAAGTCATGAGGTGTTATTTATAATTAAAAGAATTTTAAAGAATTTTAGTATTTCCAATGAATACTTCCCCAAATTCTAATGGAATTTATATGTATGTAAGAGTTTATGAGTGTTTTCTTCAATAATTGCATATAATATTGCCAGCCAGGAAGGAAAAACAATACTGTATGACTTGTATGACACATGCAAATACCTGATGTATTTCAACTGAAAACACAACTATTACCACCCTATAAAACTGAAAATTATTACAATTAATTCATTACTTCAGAACAAAAAATAACTGAGTAATTTGCAAAATACATCAGTGTTCTGTGAAGAAGAGAATTTGTTAGACAATAACTTATGAATTAATTACTCAGCTTTAATGCTAAGTATGATCTTGTGATACAGCATATAAATATGAGCTCCAGTCAATAATCAGACAATGAACAGGCTTGAGAGGAGATTCATCTTTTGTCCAGAGTTCCTGGACAATAGCAATGAGTCTTTATTTAACCCTCACCTCTCAATGTAAGGAGCAGTTAGGTTCATGCTGTCTTAGATCAGAAGCACAGACTTAAACAGTGGCATTGTGCCTTATACAAACTTGTCACCAGTGTATCCTGCAGAAGTCTCTCATTCTTTTCAGGACAGTGGGAGTAATAAGGCAAAGAATGCTGGCACCATATAAAGCACAGAAGATATGTGTATATACATGTGTGTGTGGAGATACATATATATATAATGGACACCTTTACTGATAGAAGATTAATATTAAAATATATGCTAAAATATTATATAAGATATTTCTCCTACTGTTTTTTGTGACATTAGGAATTCTGCAGTATTATCCTTCCTAATTCTTCCAGTTTCTTCCTGCTTATTCAAAATTGTGAGAAAGTTTCCATACACCTGATATTCCAAAGACTGCTAGCAAGCATGTACAGATTAACTGCATATAACAGATCAAATTGCATAGAATTGTAATGTAGCCCAGTCCTGCCCTGTTGCATCTGTGCTGTCAGACTGAACAGGTCTGTCTTAATAACCCGACAGGCTGAGTGAGAATCAGCTCCACAGAACTCCACCCAAATGAGAAAATCAGTCCTTGATGAACAGTGAGTACAGACCATTAGAAATCATTTTTCTTGATGGGCAGATGGAGAAATGTGTTTTTGAAGGTAAGCTGTTAAGTTTTTGAAAGGCAACTATCAGAGGCTATTTCAGCCTCGGTTGATTATCTCTTGGGCTTTAGCTAAGACTGAAAAAGTCTCGTATGTACAGCTGTGGTCTGCAGAATGCAGGGTGTTTATCATAGACAAAAGTTAAAGAAAAGAGATAAAGTCAAAGTCCAGGAAAAGGGGAGACCTTCCTTTTAGGACAGCACACTTATCGGTGAACTGAAAGCCAGTTTCAGGGTGTGTGACACTTTTTCTCCCTCTTCTCTGTGAAGCCAAACCAGAGTGCTTGTTATGCAATTTCTGCTCTTTTTGCAAAGAGTGCTGGGTTTTTATATCTAAAATACTCAGTTGTTCCCTAGGAAGCTAAGATGATCTGCAACTTAAAAAAGAACAAGAAAAAAAGGAGGCAGCAAGAGCATACAGAAACTGTCCTCCTAGTCAAGAAGGCATTAGTGGCATGTCCTTATCTTTGTGATGTATTTCGGAGCCACCAAACAAAGATGAAGCAAAAGCTTGCAGAGAGATTTGGTGTTAACTTAAATTTGTCTCATTCTTTTTGTTATCTGCTAAAGAGTACAGTAGTCACATATAACAACTCTCCTTTGCAGACAAGGTTGCCATCCTAACTTCATCCTGCTCATCTATAACTTAATGCTGATAGTGTCTCAAGGCGAGTGGTCTGTAGTATTGCTAAGACTTCTGCTCAGATACACCAATGACATCTAAACAACAGTCCAATCATAAGACAATTTCCCTCATTTGTTGAAGTAAGCTGAAATTTTCATCAGGGAGCTATTCTTCTCATTTATAAAGAAAAACATCAGCTATTATGGTAATAATACAGAAAGCCTCATTAATTAGAGCACACAATAAAGAATAAAGCAAGTGTAAAGAAGCCAAACAGATGGTGCATTATAAACAGACTTTTTGAACAGTAACCTTTACAGTAGGGAATGCTGTAGGTAAGAGTGCAACTTAACTTTCATTAGAACGTTTTTATTTCTATGTTTAGAACATAAATATATTTCCAGATATGTTCTTTGCTGAAAGTTCAATTATTCTGGAAAGTCTGAGAAAAACAAAAAGCAATACAATCGCTTTCTAATTACAGAGGTTATAGAGTGGGGGGTGGGGGAGAAGGGGATATGCTGTAATGTTTTTATTGTTTTCTATCATTCCTTCTGCTGTTTTGAAACATACTGTAAAGACAAATTTACTAAAAACTTTTTAGGAAGAAATTTGGTGGTTAGCAGAGACAAAAACAGGGGCAGACATAATGCTCTATTTTGGGAGTGTGGAGTTGGGGGAGAGGTGGCTTAGAGAGCACCGCATAAAAGGAGGAGCTTTTAAGGTACCATTTTCCCCAAAGGGAGGGAAGAGGAGGGTGAGAAAATACTGCTATATGTTAGTGGCAGTTTTAAGAGACAAACCCAGTAAAGATTCCTCCATCCATATCCAGCATTTCTGTATGCCTAGGAAATTAAAATGTAACATGCCAGTTTCCCTTGCAAGCATCCAAAAAATACCTGTAATACAAACCTATAAAATATGTGATTAGAGAAACAATACCCAAACAATTGTACATACATAAAACTAGCAAAACTAAGTCCATGTGATTTAAGAACTCAATTCCCATCCAATAACTTACTAGCAGGATTTATTTTAATGAATGAAATGAATGCTAAGGAAAAGCTTCTCTCTGCTTCAGCGCAGCAATGCAAGAATATTGTTCATATCTGCTGGGTAACTTAACTGACTGGCCCCAGGAATGACAGATGCTCAGATAAGATACTTTACATCCATACCTACATCTTTGTAGGCTGTCTAAACTCAGCCTGTGTGTAAGTCCCATTGGCCTTTGCAGACACTGCCATGGGAGTAACCTCAAGGTTTCTTCTTTTTTTTTTTTTTTTCCCAGTACCCTATGACTTCAGCAGGGTAACAGAGAGCATAATAGGACTAGCTCTCTGCTAATAGCTGATGTATGAAGGAGGGAGGTCGTTGCTATTGGGCAGGTTTGATGCAATAGCCTGGCAGCTCCAAAGCCGTATCTGGGAGCTTTTGTTCTCAGCTTTATTAAGAACATGGACTTTATGCTTGGAGACAATGAGTTTAAAGTAGTTTCTGTTCAATCTTCTAACACTATTCAACTTATAGGCTTTATTAAATTGTTCTTGAAATAACGTATATAACTGTAGCTGTTCACAGTATACACTCCTGGTTCTTCCAGCTATGAGCTTTCTACTGCCTTAGTGACATACATATTACATTCTAACTGTATTGTTAATGAAAATCTAAGATTCATGGCAATACACTGACATTCCATTACTTTTTTTCTTCCTGATGTAATTGGCAATTAAGTCCAGTTTATTTTTAGTCTGGACATTCAATGGCAAGAAAACAGCAATCAAATAGTCTATATTACAAAAAAGAAAATAAAAAAGGAACATATTAAGAAAACACTTCTGTACTCAAGCAACTGTTACTTCAATTCTGAACTGTACAATCAGGTGGAATTGGAGAAATTAATTTTGTTCAACCTTCTGGGCTGGCATGTTTTCAAAGTGGGCAGTAGGAAGCTTGGATTTCTTATACTCTTGCCGATTTCTTGTCTCAGCCTTTTTGTTTGTTATCTCTGAAACTGGAGTTCTCCTATATAAATATCCAGTGTTTGGTATAGAGAATATTCAGTGTAATGTTGGGTTTGTGGCTGTTCTTCTAAGATCTGGGGTGACTCATTTCACTGACACACCCGTACATTATACTTTGAGTGTCAAAGGCAGCTCCCTGTGATGCTACCACAATTCTCCTTTGGGTACCATTACCTCTGACACTGGCCTGCCCTCAGCACACCACTCCAACAGGCCACATAGGCTTAGGCAGCTCACGGTGGGGTTTTCTGATATATCAATGATCATATTTATCTGCTGCTTGAATGTAGCAACAGCAAGAGACAAACCCTGTCTCTTGAAGAAAACTCTCAGTTGTTAATGAAGCTTTCAGTCATCCATCTGAAAAGATATCTAGCTCAGGTATTCACAAAATACTTGTATGAAACTGGCAGCTCTGAAATTTAGGAAAGGAGCTCTTTGCTGCCATCTCTCAGTGAAGTGAGAAGAAAGGGAGATGTATGTACAAACTTGGCATATTTATTTGCCCATTCTCTTCCTGAGGGGGAATTTTACTGATTTCTAAGGAATCATTAACATTTGGGAAATAAGAGAAATGAAATAATGTTATACTTGTTATATGGTGAAAAAAATCAGATATATATTCTGTTTAGGAGTTATGATAACTGACCTTCAGTGTTGCACAGGGTAGGAAATGAAGCTGAGTCCATATGAATATGTAAGTAGAATGAATCATAGAATGGTTTGGCTTGGAAGGGACCTTAAAGATTGTCTAGTTCCAACCCCCCTGCTGTGGTCAGGGACACCTTCCACTGGACCAGGTTGCTCAAAGCTCCGTCCAACTTGGCCTTGAACCCTTCCAGGGAGGGGGCAGCCACAGCTTCTCTGAGCAACCGGTGCCAGTGTCTCACCACCCTCACAGGGAAGAATTTCTTCCTTATATCTGTCCTGTTTCAGTTTAAAACTGTTACACTTCTCCTATCCCTACACCCCTGATAAAGAATCCCTCCACACCTTTCCTGTAGCCCCTTTAAGTACTAGAAGGCTGCTCTAAGGTCTCCTTGGAGCCTTCTGTTCTCCAGGCTGAACACTCCCAACTCTCTCAGCCTGTCCTCACAGGGGAGGTGCTCCAGACCCCTGGTCATCTTTGTGGCCTCCTCTGGACCCACTCAAGCAGGTCTGTGTCCTTCTGATGTTGATGCCCCCAGAGCTGGACACAGCACTGCAGGGGGGGTCTCACTAGAGCAGAGCAGAGGGGGAGAATCCCCTCCCTCGACCTGCTGGCCACACTTCTCTTGATGCAGCCCAGGACACAGTTGGCTTTCTGGGCTGCGAGCGCACATTGCTGGCTCATGGTCAGTTTTCCATCCACTGACACCCCCAAGTCCTTCTCCTTGGGGTTGCTCTCAATCCACTCATGGCCCAGCCTGTGTTTGTGCTTGGGATTGCCCCGACCCATGTGCAGGACCTTGCCCTTGGCCTTGTTGAACTTCGTGAGGTTCACATGATCCCACCTCTCCAGCCTGTCCAGGTCCCTCTGGATGGCACATCTCTTCCCTCCAGCATGTTGACCGCACCACACAGCTCGGTGTTGTCAACAAACTTGCTGTGGGTGCACTCAATCCCACTGTCCATGTCACCAAAAAAGATGTTAAACAGCTCCAGTCCCAACACCGACCCCTGAGGAATGCCGCTCGTCACTGCTCTCCACTTGGACATCGAGCTGTTGACTGCAACTCTTTGAGTGTGACCATCCAGACAACTCCTTATCCACTGAGTGGTCCATCCATCAAATCCATGTCTCTCCAATTTAGAGACAAGGATGTTGTGCAGGACAGCATCAAATGCTTTGCACAAGTCCAGGTAGATGACATTAGTTGCTCTTCCTTTATGCACCAACCATTGTAGAAGGTGGAACCCCAGTGCAGAAGGACATCTATTCCTAACTGATCTGATGTGTTGAGTGTGCTGAAAAATGGAGTGAAGACACCAGCATGACAGTAGATGATGGTAGCATCATTTAGGTCAATGATACAGGATTAGCACTGACAAAGGGTGTAAATGGGGGAGACAGTAAGTTGCTTCCACTAGGAAATGAGGCAGCCCTTCTTGAGAGTATTTGTGGATTTGTATATTCCCTTTTTTGACAGTAAATGATGAACAGGATGCAGCTGATGGGTAAACTACAAAATCATTTCTTCATCAAATGTTCAAACTGTGTTATAGAGTGTATGCAAAGATGTGTGTCTTTCTTCATAGGTGCAATAAAAATACTTTAAATATCAACATTTTGTGGAAACACTGCTAAGCAGTTGGTGCAAATCAGTGCTGAAATCTTCATTTGCTAGTTTCAAAATCAGACAAAACTATTCAGAAAGAATACATACTTCCTGGTATGCTTCCTTGAGCTAGTATTTGAAAATTTGAAGAAAATATCATAGTATCTGAACCTGGTCCTTCTTGTTAGCAACAATATTTGGAGGAATAATTTAATGTTTGTATCATTATGGGAAGTTTCCTTAACATAGTACTCATGAATAGTCTCATTAAAATCAAAGAGCATGACTATACGGCTATGCAAACACAGAGTTTGACCCAGAAGAGGAGGTATGCTAGAGATTCTGTGACATCCTCCAGGGACTTCACTATTGCTATTGATTTTACATGAAGGCACTCAGATGGTACAGTGATGGACAGCAGTATAAAACCCTAAGAGAGATGGATAGACATGATTAAGTGTTTATTGGCCAGCAGTTAGTACCTTTTCCTTATCCTCTCAGGTCCCAATCCACATATGATATGCTGTTACCGCTTTTAGCTCCAGGGTTGGTCATTAAACTCAAGTAGAAATAGCTGATATATTTAGGTCCAGAGGTCTCCAGTTCATTGCTTGTTTATCTCTGTGCTGCAGTCTAGCATCGTTACAATATTGAGGCCTAAATAAACAGCAGAGTTGTTGTGAATATTTAATTTGTTAAAAACTTTTTATTCAAATATAGTTAATCTCTAAAGTTTTCAGCTATTTTGTTTGTTCTTTGGAGAATTTACAATTTCCCTTGAGATCGTTGTCTGTTTCTACTCTTTCCAAAGGAAACATAAAAATCATATTTTATCCCACAAGGGTTTTATCCTTCCTTCATGTTCTGTTTAATGTTTTTTAGTTGAATAGTGTGAACTTCTCTAGACACATTTCTGGGGTTTATGCATTAATATCAGAATCCAGATGGAGAGGCTTTTTATCAGATAAGCAAACCTGGGAGGAAGTCCTGAATGCGAACACTGGGGATGGAGACTGGTACAGTACTCTTTCTTTGAGCAAATCTGATTGCATTTGAATGGCACAGAAGATAGAGTACTTTTATTTTATTCACTCATTCTATTACTCGCACAATAAGCTACATAAGCTCACTAAAAGTTTTCTGGGATGTAGAAAAATTTGATAGCAAGGTGTACTAAGAAGCCATTAATATATTTTGTAGTTTATTACTGCTTGATATTTAGATGGCCAACTTCTCTTAAGAGTGAGTAATCTTTATTAAGATCAATATTCTGCCAGATTCTGATTTTAGTGTAGCTGATGGTACTGCCATCAATGCCTTGCTATAGAGCAAGAAGTCTCTGGATTCAAGCGTGTGGTCCTTACTCAGAGTACATTCAAGTTCTTTTCCAGCCATTGACATCAGTTGATAGGGCATTGCTGGTACTTGTCTCACTGGGTCTGATTTTATGATCTAGGATCAAGATTTGAATTTCACAGAGGTTTTTTTTTTTCTTCCCTGGAGGAGGGAAAGGTATAGAGTTTCATGTCAGAAGCAACAGGCTAGATCTACCCTAGCTAGAGTAAATAGCCATAGATGATACTTGTGAAGTCCACAAAAATATGAAGTACACCCCTTCCACCTCTGTTAGACCCTTTTAGTTAAATATAGCTTACAACCAATATAGAGCATATATCTGATTTGATTGGAGCCAAGCAGATAACTTCTGGTGAGCACTAAATAAACACAGTATTTAATTGGTATTTTCTGCTCAGGAGATGCCTGTGAACTTCCATCATTTCCTTCCTCATAGTTGTTATTCAAGAATAGCTTTTCAGCATTTCCAGATTCAATGAAATTGTGAGAAGTACTCTACATCTTAAACATGTTACCGCAGTGTCACTGCTCAAGCAAAGTCACAAGAAGTTGTCTCAGACCAACAGTCTTTCTGGCATTCATAATAATTCTTCAGAAAATCTGCCTCCCACAGTTCTGTGCCCAAAATGCATTTTGTGTACTAAAACAATATAGAAATGGTCAATTGCAAATGCCTCAGAAAAGTTAGTTAAAACAATGACTGAATATTCATAGCAACCCTCTTTTGCATAATATATCTTTTTACAATAAAAATTTTATTATCTCTTTATATTTGCTGACATTCCCTAGTGCCATGTCAATGGTCCTGGGAAAAAAGCCTTTAAAAATATTGGTGTTTTTTTCTGTCACCTGAAAGTTCAGATCTACAAAGTCTTTGCCCAGGCAGCCTGGCTTGTTGTCTATTGTCGCTTGCTTCCATTTATCTAACAAATGTTGCCAGTTACTTAGGTTTGTCACAGACCCTGCTTCAGTTTCCTTTCACCTTATGATGTGACTTACAGCTCCATCACAGACTCTTTAATAGATTGCTCAGCATCGTTTCTCACTCCCTTGTCCACACAGTGTGGGGAGAATGTTTCTGATCCATTTTCCTTGCAAGGGACTCTGTAGTAAAGACATATCTTATTGTCTTAAAGAAGTACTTTTGTCAGCCTTCCAGTTGTGACTGAGCTGAGTGGCTGTACTTCTGAGCTGTACCCCAGCCTGTTTATTTTCAGCTGTTTTCCACCTGACCTGAGCACATGCACTTATTTTTTTGTGATGTTCCATCTGTACAGAAGTGAATGCTGAATTTATTTTTTTTTTTTTTTTTGCTGTGAAGCTGTTTTGATTTATTTTTTTCAGGTTCATTCTTCCACATTCTGGACTTCATGGTCAAATGCCTTGAAAATTCATTTTCTCAAGCCTCGTCTGAGATTTCATTGGAAATATTGCATTGTGTATGTAATTACACCTTCTTCCTCAAGATCACTCAATAATTTATACCCCATTAGAATGTGTTTCTATAGGAAATCATGGTTGCTTGACCAGCTCAATTATACTATGTGTTCCAGAAGAATTTGCTATCATAAAACTGCGTAGTAAAGCACTAAAAAAAAGCTGAATAATCCAAGGATAGCTGGAGACTTTATATAAATTAAAGTAGTATTCCAACAGTACATATCATCAAGTAAAATGTACCCTAGTTATATTGGTATCTTCTACCCCTACAATAGAAAAATTCTCAAATACTGTATTAAACTATTCTGATGTTTCATCCATTTAACCTTTTTGTAGAGCACATATTGTAAGCAGCCTGTGTTCTGCAGCAAGGTAGCTGGCTTATGACAAACTGGTTTACAGCTTTTGTCTAAAAACCATTCATGATTTACAATTTTTTTTTTTTTTTTTACTGAAACCATTGTATTTTTACTACATCAAAATAGTTCATAAGCATTCAATAGCAGACAGAAAGGTGCCAGTAACTTTATACTTTCATGTATACTTTCAAAGAAAAAATTAAAAGGAGCTGGAGAGCTCATACAGGATGTGATGTATTTTGGACAATTGTACTATTCTTAACTCAGAAGTTTGAGAGGATTGAATTTGATTTGTTGGGAGATGTTTGATAGTGATTCTCACTGTGATTCTTAGTAGTGGTGCTACGGTCTAGTGGTCTAGATCCCCAGGAGCTCTGCCTGCTTCAGCTCAGTCAATGGCACATGAAGAGCCCAAGTGCACATCTTCTGAAGCTCCGGAAGAAGGAATGCTGTGATCTCCATAACTGTGGAAAAAAATGGTGGACTAAAGTTCACAACTTTTCCGGAAATGGTGGATATATTATTTTTCATTATATAGTTGCTACAGAGGCTCAGGGAATTTAAAAGCAGAAAAAGACAGTTGCAAATATTGCACTGAACTGGAGAGCATTGATAAGAAACTGATAGAAGAATGTGCCTTTCAGCTGCAATTTGAGGTTGGCTGTAGAAATCCTTGTGAATTCCCATTCCTTTCCTCGAGCTAACAGAGGTGCATGGATTAGGAAGCATAATTCTGGTAGGCAGAGGAAGAACACCTTGGCCACCTTGCTGCTGCCTGTGCTTATCTCTTTTATTATTCTTTCACAGTTTCCTTTTCTTCAATGATGCATCACCTCTCCAGGTAATAAATCATAGAATCTTTGTGGATAATGTCTTCATTTTGCATGGAAAACACATGCCATAAATCTAGGTGAAGCTTAATAACTGGTATCTGGCATCCTTCTTCCTGTGAATGGCAGAGACAGAGGATCCCATTTCCACTCTGCTTTCCCACTGGAGGAGAGACAAAACATGTTGATCAACTATTGGGGTACTACAGTGATTAATATCAATACTCAAAAAAATGCTAATACTGGCCTTATCGCTTCTCAAAATCCTACTGGAAAACTCCACATTGGTCAAGGTTTCTAGAAGAGAAACTGATACACAATGCAGCTGGGTCTTGTAATGACATTGTTTCTACTGGGCAAACTGGCCTCTCCTCATTCTAACCATGGCTGCATTGAATACCTAACTTCTCTTCATGGGAGCCCTTCTAAAGAAATGAAAGGACAGTATGATGGACTAATAATAATGAAAGGACTAACAGTTAAGAGTGGTCTAAAATGGACTGGACTAATTCTAGAGTTGCTTAGACTAGTAGAAATGTTTTCCTATAAGACATACATATGGCATCTCCATGTTCCTTATCCCACCCTGACTGGTCAGATATTTTTGGCAGCCAGATACTCATAGTAGTATGAAGTGCAGGATCACAGAGCCATAAGCTCCCAAAGTGGAACTGACAGCTCTGAAACAAAGACAGCGGAAATTTTCTCTGAGCAGGAGTGGTAGTATCAGGCCCATCATATGTAAAGCAATTACAGTGTAAGCTAATGAAATCAGATGCCAGCTTTGCTGATATAACTAGTTTCACAACCTCTAGCCTTCCTAGCATAACACAGAGTAATTCATAATGGGACTGCACAGAACTCTTTCAATTAGATTTCAGCAATGGAGCGAGTTATTTTAGCTAGGCAGAAGCATCCAAAGCCTGTAGGCTCAAACACATGGTAATTGAATAAATAGACTCAGGCTTTTGCTATCACAAAAAGAAATTAAGAACTCAGTGCAAAAGACGTAACAGTCTACCTCTAAAAGACACCCGTTCAGCTGAAATCATCTAACTGCACTCCATTCAAAAGCCACACTTCCAGCTGAGGGGAAAGGTTGCCATTTCTCAGAAAAACTCTCAGTGGTGAGGATGCCTTCAAGTCAAGATTGTGAGTGCAGCTGTAACTTTCAGATGGTACAAATGTCAAAAATGCCTGCAACGCATAAAAAAAAAAAAAGAATGTTAATCAGTAAGCAAGGATTCTGAAGTCAAACTCTTTCCTGGATACTATCTTTATTAAAGGTGGTATTTCAGCATTTCAGGCAAGTATCAGTGCTAATCCCATGAACCCAGTACAGCACAGGTACTTGTGTTTCTGCGTGGATTTTTTTGTATCCCCACCCCTGGCAACTGTTTTGCACTGCTTACTGCAGCCCGCCTGCCAAAGGGTGTTGAAAACAGCAGCTAAACATTTCAGCAGCTGAATGTTTCTGGGCCAGTACATTCAGTGCATGGAAGTTTTTTCCTATCTTCATGGTGGTTTTCGTTCTTTCCTGATAGTGACTGCTGCTAGATATCAAGTTTTTGTTCACTTTATCTTTCCCGTTACGATGGAAAATCTTTCCCAAGGAAGATGGCTTGGTCCGTAGCCAAATTACTTCAGACAAGCATCTTTGATCCAGGGCTTTTATTCTGGGCTTCGTATGCTTTCAAGTAGGAAATCATAGATGAACATACCATCATGTCTGACTCTTGGATTTGAATAAAACAAGAAGAGAAGAGATGCAGGACTCCCTGAAGGAAGGAGAAGAAAGTTCATAAATGCCCTTTCCCAACTGTATTGGTATACTGGAGAAGAAGCAGGATGGGTTTGTTTGTAATACTTTTACACTATTTTTCAGAAATTGTCTATATATCATTCTCTCAAGTGGAGAAGGTGGCATCACACTTGGAAAGAAAAGAGTGTGGCCAGTTTGCAAAGAAACTCATGGAACTTTTGGTGTTGGCTTCAAAAAGGGAGAAGAAATTATTTTTGCCTTCTAGGTTTGAGTAAGAATTGCTTATAGTGAAATAGATTTTACAGTCCATTAAATTCAGTCAGTACAAAATTAACTGGCCAGATTGACACCTGGAGAATATACCTTGTGCTAGAGGGAATCTTCATCTATGTAAAGTTGATGCAGCTAATTCTGTTATCTCTTGCTTTGGACCTGACATCTGTGAAGCTACTGCTGCTGGAGCTACATTTTCTGAAGGATTTGGAATGGGCTGAGACAATATGGGATGAAGGAAGAGTCCAAGGAGAATCAATACTATTCTGCTATGCTCCATCCTCAATTAGCAAAATAAGCAGACAAAAGCACATTGGTTTACACTTAGTATCCTACAGCTCCAGACCCATGCAGATCCTACTCACATTACTTTTCTGATGGAGGTATATCTGAACCATGAATGTCGTGATACATCTAGTCCATTTGATACTTCTGTTTTTCTTAATTATTGTAAAGAACAGACACATTTTCTTCAGTGCAAGGAAGAGCTAATGTCCTTTTCCTGGTAGAAATGGCATAGGGCAAACTGATGATATAAACTACCAAATGCTGTTTGAGATCCAGGCACTGAGAGAGGATGAGGAGGCAGATTTCTTCTGTAGAAAAGCAAATGCTAACTCTGCTCTGCTCATAAAATAAAAGAGAAAAAAATCCTGTCTGAGAGAGATCCAGAATATTATATTCTTCACAGGAATGAAGAATTATGAAGTTCAGCTAAAGTGTTGACAGAATAGTTAATCACGAGGTAAGACACTTTCTTTAGATAACCCTTGCTTTTTAAATTGCTACACGTGCAATTATTTTCGTTTTGAGGACAGTTTAAAAATAAACCATCAAACAGAATATTTCCAAAACACAAAAATCTGAATTAAAAGGACAAGATCCTGAGTCTGAAATTGTGTTAATTTATTGTAATATCCCAATTTACTGAAATTGCATGAATTATTTGGCCCATAGATTGAATACAAATTCTCTCTACTGTTCTCAGGTCTTGAATTAAGTGGTACGGTATGAAACAGGCTATCTACATGGACGATGTCAAAAGCTCCCAGAATTAGTCCTATGTCCCAGAAAATTTCTTGCCATTGCATGTTTAAAGTGTCAGTCACAGTGTTTGGTACCATCCCACAGAGAATTGACATTTTAATTTCTTTGCCATGGTATGGTGTTATCCTTATAATAGTTGTGGCTCTGTGTAAGTCATTCCGTAAAAATAAAGGGGATGTAACTGGACAAGCATGAAGTTTGGCAGCACACCTTCTCTCATCACTCGTGATTCAACAGTCATTACACTGAGTCCTGTATTTAGCTGAGTGGATCTGTTACTATTTGGTGATTGAAAATTGTAGTGCATCATCATCATCATACCAAATTACCAACAACTGACTGGTTTTTTTTGACAATAGGGAACTGCGAAAGCTGTTCTTCTGTATATTGTGTGACACTGTTTTATATAGTTTCTTATTAAATCACAGACAGAAGTCCTAGAATTCGGAGTCTTTTGATTGCTTAGGTAAGAATTTTACATTTACTTATGAGACTACCATGAGGGACAAAGAAATCATCAGAATTGCTTTAGGCAGCCACTGTGTACCAGTTGTCACACCCAGAGGAAAGTTGTGGAAGTTCATTATGCTGAAAGCAGAAGACACAGATTTGATAACTGGCCAGACTCTGAATTGCACACTTGGGCACCAAAGATGTGTCACTTCTGAATTCCTTGTTTGGGAGAGAACTTCTACCTTTGCACGAGTGTGAAGGCAGAGCCCCCACTCAGTTTGTTTCCCAGAAATGGAAGTGGACTATGGAATTATTTCCATTGATTGTAACTCAGACATTTACATTCTCTTTTTTTTTTTTTATTGCCTTCCCTTTTGAAGAATGGATTTTAATAAGGAAAGCAGTACCAAGAGAAGATTGGCTGTATTGAATTCACATTGAACTGATTAAAAACCATGGAAGTTATTAGAAAAATAAACATATTTCCTTTTCCATTATGCAATATTTCATCCACAAATTTATTAGTTTAATATACTGTCTAAGTAAAAATGACAAGGAATATTATTTAGCATCATTGGAGAATAATTTTGGCATCCGGAGAACAGGTTTTTATGTATGCAATACCGTTTACAATTAAATATGTTTTTATGAAAGAGATCATATAGTTTTTCACCTTATATAGCAAAAAATGAATAGTGTGAAGATAGTCTAAAACTTCATAAAGAAGCCTCATTTTGTTTACATTTTTTCCAGATTATTGTAAACTCTGTGTAAGGGTTATTTGGACAATAATCAAGTGATAGTCTGAACAGGCAGATACCAACCACCGTTTCCTCTGTGCAAAGCTAGTGTTTTTGCACTGAAAAAGAGGTGTTGTAGCTGAGATGAGAATCTGTTTTGTAATTTACAGAGTAAGATAGCTAAAAAAGTAACCAGGTGCAGTACACACTTCCAAGTGAAGGCCTAAATGATTTTAGAATCAGCAGTTCCTGCCTGTGAGCTGGTGCAGAAGCTATGCCTCAGTAGTGCAGTCAGCATTGCCTTCTGGAGGAGCTGATGAGAGATAAAATAGAGGCCCTGAGTACCTGTGAATAATAGAGGCTTTGGGGCCATTTTTGTAAGAATAGAGGATGGGACTGAATTAAATTCCCTTCAATATTTTGTTGAGCATATTAGTTCTTTCCCTCCTCTTCCCTTCACAGATGTGTTCTGTTGCAATCTACTGTTAAACAGCTGCACTGGCTCCTGCTCTAGGACAGGTAAAGTAGTCCCAGATCTTTTACCTGCCTCCTCCAGGTGTTATGAGGTTTAATTAATTTATGCTTAATTTATAGCACATTGAGGTCCTTGAAGAAAAGATAGTACAGGCTTGTATTCCCTGCTTCATTCTATTACTGGCTAAGCAGATTGCTTGGAAATGCGATTTGGTGCACACAGGTGGCACAACCTTCTGCAAGCTCCTTCATCTGTGTGGTTTCCACGGAGTTGATCTCCTCCTTTCTCCTTTAAAACTTCTGAGTAAGGGGAGAAAAGGAGAAGGCAGGTCAGAGAGATGCTTAATGAAAGAGATCTTCAATACATGAAACCCGTCCAAGGAGGTTCCACTGTATTGTCCATTGTGCTGATCACTTATGGTATCTTTTTTCTCATGGGCACTACTCCAGGAATAGATGATGGGTTTGAACAAATAAAGGTACCAGTAGAATTTGATATGGAAAATAGATGTGCAGAGACGCCTGGTGTGCTGGGTGGCTTTGCTTTTCTGTAATATCCCAGCAAACCCATTTGAGCTAATTCTTAAGCACATTATAATCCATTTATGTTTAAGTAAATTGAAAATTTCCTGTCAAAACTTGTATTTCTGATGATTCGCTGGTTGTGGGTTTTTTTCTTGAAATTTACTGTTCTTTATGAAAAACACTATTTTCATGGAAACCAAAAAAATGCACATCCAAATGTCAATTCACTTGAGCTGTGTCCTTTTGAACCAAAGAGATTTTCAGTCTTTGGTTTGTTTCAGTATCATCTTAAAACTTTGTGTCACACTGATGTAATTTTTAAGCAACATCACTATGAAGACTGAACCGTATGACTTCCTCATTTTCCTTTGTATTACAAATCAAAAGACCCTTTTATACTCTTCTTGTCCCACTCCCTCAACTTAGGGTTGTGAACGTGAGCTTCTGTTTCATCATTCCAGTTTGTTCCTTTCACTTTCCATAGATTTTCCATTGTTGAGATGGTTATTAGCTGACACTATTAGACTAGGGAGATGAGGCTTTGCTGGTGAAAAAAGCGTAAAGAATTGAAATGACAGGGTTGTACTAGTAGTGTGGTAGCTGTGCTAACTCCAGCTCAGTTGTAGGTTGTGCTGTAATATTACAGATGCCTTGTTGTGATGCTGTGAAATTAGATCAGTGCCCATGGGCCCTACCACAGAACTGTGAAACAGCACAATGTTTTCCATGTCTCTGTACCAAGAATATACTCTAACTCTGTAGAGTGACTGAACTGTTATAAGTGTTACACAGGAGGAAAACATCATATCCGCAAAGTGCATTGACAAAAATTCAGGCAATATTTTACAACTAGTGCTGTGTTGTTACTGCTTTTAATAGTCCACTTTTGGATTATTCAGGGTCTAGCACAGCATTGGAAGCCATGAGCTCAGAAACGAATTGTGCTTCAAGTATAATATTAAGCCAAGGTCTGCACATATCTGGGGGCAGAGTGGGGTCCTAAACCTATATGAATAATAGCAGGAGGCATCTTTCATTTACACGGATTTCAGTGCAGCTTCTGGGCTGTGTAGCTGAGCACAGAGTTGCACTATTTGGGCTGCTTCTCTGAACTGGAGCAGAAAGACTTCACTGAAGAGAGTTATGTACTGCTGTCTGGGCTTCTCACTTCTGAGCAATGCTTGGGTTTAATAGCTGGAGCCTTCAGTTAAAATTCCTTTCTGGCTGCTTTCTCAATGGTAGGAAAACTTGCCTTTGAGTACATTTTTCCTGGAGACATTCCCAAGACAGCATACTGCCTTTCTCTTCAGACTGTAGGACAAGACACTTTGCTGACATAAGCCTGACCATTTTCTCTGATGTAGAAGGATCTTTCAGTGATTTGGAGCAGCTGAACAAATGACCTATAACTTTAACACCAATAGCTGTTTTATATATCTGTATACATTAGCAATTCAGATCCAAATATTCGTTCATCTAAATGTCTGAAATCATCAGTCTCACATCTATTTCACAAGCATCTTCTTCGTACTTTTGCCCTTCACTAGTGGTACATAGTGCCTGCATGTGATCCTCCCAACTTAAAAATTCATATATTCAGTTAAATATTAGATTTGGAATACTCATTATCAGTAGAAGATAAATAAGGCCTGTAAAAGTGGCTTTTCTTACATAGTATAAGTATTTTTCCATCATTACAATTGGGTGCTGAAGTTTGCTGGTTCAGAGCAGCAATGCAGATTCAGCACATCAGAGGTGCTGAGGGACAAAAACGACTGGTCTGCAGTAACATGGGAAGCAAGAAAACTGCCTGAGGAAAATCAGGCTAATTTAACCTCTATCCTAATTTGTTCTAAAACCAAAGAGTTAATTAGTGGAGTTAAGTTTCTGGTTGGTGAGAACACTTACTCTGAGTAGACAAATGACAGTGTACACCACAGGTTTAATTAAAGAGAACAGAGATAAGTACTGCATTGTATGCTAAAGTAATGTTTACTATAGCAATTGATTACTCTGCAGACAGGTTGTTATTTTCTTTTCCAATTTAAAGTGAAGATAAGAAATATAGACGGATGATAAATATTCAATCTGAATTGTACCTTTTAGGGAGGTGACTGAGAGATATTGAGAACACTTATATAAGAAATAAAGCTGCAAAATCCACAGGAGATGTAAATTGGCATATTTCCATTTGAAATGACTGAGTGTTGTTTTACACCAGTTGAGAATCTAACTCCCAAGAGTGCTCATAAAAAACTTTGGTATCTTCAAACCACTCTGCAAAGAGCTGGACTTTTTACATCAGTGTGCAATGGCCTGATAAATCATCGTCCATTTCTTCTGAGAGTGAGAGAGAAATGATTGGAAACAGCACTGTTATTCTCTGGAAGAAAGCTGCAGGGCATAATGAAGAGACGGTATCCTAATACTGGTCAGTTCACATCTTTTCAGAGCCTACACCTTTGTCATTTCTGCAATTGTTGTAAAATGTTCCCTCCTCCATTTCAGTCTGGTAGTTGCATGTGGTGTAAGAGAGTGGTCTTTCTGCTGAGGTGGTAGATTGAGAAACAGTTCTGTCCCAGATCCATTATATGACTTGGCAAGCTACAGTGCTACTGTGCGCCTCAATTTCTTCATCAACATGCTCCTTCTAAGCCACCCTTTCTCTTTCCACTATCCTTTTCTTTATGAAAGGCAGGATTGCTATAGGTGAGAAGTGATCTGGTGTTTTAATGATTTGTACTGAAGCATTGCCTTTGCCATGGACTGCTCATGTTTCACTCAATGACTGAATTATTCTGTCCACGTTAGAGCAGACTAAATGTAAAACTGGGACAACAAGACTTACTTACTACCAAATCAGCTGGGAGTATGCAGGGCCACAGCTTTGCAGCTCCATGAGATGGTGTATGGGGAGGAACAACTTGTATCTTAAAGTTACCAGTGGGAGCTTAGCCCCTGTATCCTGGTGCACTGTGCGCTTCAGGATCATGCAGAAAACACGAGCTTCAAGTCCTGCAGGAGGCCCAGAGCTGTGGGCGCTGCTGGCACTGTGCACTGCTCTCACAACCATGCACAAGTGCCCACTGGAATCTGGAGCGCTCAAAGCAGTCAGCTCACATTTCCAATGTAGCACAGCAAAGCCAGACTTAAAATGTGTCAAATTTATACAAAAAGAAAACTAGTTTATGTGAGCTTCATTATTCTTTTATTATTATTATTAATGGGTATGTATTGCATGTAATTGTGGCATGAGCTGATGTTAATTAATTCCAAATAGCCTTTTTAACTAGAGAGTTTATGTTGTATTTCATTACTGCAATAGTCTCTGGGTTTCCAAGTTTCCTCAAAATTAAGCAGTTTTCTTTTCAAGTGTACATCACCGAAGTCAAAGAGACATAATATACCCAACTGTATAAAACAGCCTGTGGCAACTAGGTTAGAGCTGTCAGTTTTACACATGGGGTGCCTGACAAACATATTATACATACAATTCAAGGCTGACCTTATACTGCACCTGAATTTAAATCTGTGTACTACACGATGCTTTATATCCTAAATAGGCTGTTAACACCCTCTTGCAGCCCTTCCCTTTTATAATGGGCTGTAACTGCAAACTCTAAATTGTCATGAGCAGCAGCCAGAAGGTACCACCATAAAATTAGTTAATTTTAACATAAAGATGCCAAATCACTGCTGCACACATTTGAAAAATACATTTTCTTTTAAGTAGTTGAGTGCTTGCAGATAAGAAAAATGTTCCATAAAAATTTACCATGTTTCCCAGTGTTTTAAAATGTGTCTCCAAAACACATGGGGTAAGAAAATGGTCAGCTTACAGGACTAGGGACCTGTAAGACAGAAATTCAACTTTGAAAGAAGCTCAGAGAGTAAAATTTATTTGAAAGAAATTTTGAAAGAATTATTTGAAAGAATTTTTCTCCATACAGCTGTACGCACAGCTGTATACAATGGGAAAATAATAACAGTCCCTATAGATCATGGTGTTCAGACACACCTTCTCTCAGGGCTATCACACACATGGTGGGGCTGCGCAGTCCGCAGTGCAGCTGAGAGACCTTGCAGGCAGAGGCTGGTGCAAGGTTGTGCGGCCTTTCCTGGGACGTGTGCCCAAAGCCAGCGTGCATGGGCAGACGTGCTGTGTGAGCAGGGGATGTGCCAAACGCAGCAGCAGACTACCTGCTGATGCAGAGGTGGTGAAGCGTTTTGTCTCTGGGCTTTTGCAGGTCTTGTGAAGACGCTTTGTGGGCGATAGGCTACAGGCAGTCACTGTGCGTGTGGAGAGGGGCTCTTGTTCATATAACGTGGAACCTACTTTGCTAAGCCATCCTAGCTGAAGTAACTGGGTGTGTGTGTGTGTGTGTGTGTGTGTGTGTGTGTACTAAAATCTCTTAATCCATCTGTGAGATAATCTCCTCCAAACTAGAAATTCCTGGTTCTACTAGTTTGGGGATGCTGAGATATTAGCCAGTGCTTTCAAAGAGTGTAGCACAGTCATTTGCAGAGGATGAAATCCAATGCCAAACTCCTGATGACTTCAGCAGGGTGAAACTTCTACTGTAACTTTAATGAGAGCACAGATATGCATGGCCCACAGAGCAAACCAGCGTGCTTCCTCTGCTCATGTGCTGGGGAAGTAATAATCTGCTTCCTCTCTTATTATGACTGGAAGATTTTCAAAGTCTTTGCAAGGGATGGTGTAATTGCAGCCAGTGAGGGGCGGGGGGAGGTGGGAAAGGGGAGGATCTGAGCAATTTGTTGCAGCTCAGTGTAAACTTCTGTAGGGTATACAGAGGGCTAAAAAGGGAGGACAAATGTTGAAGCCAGTGTTTTTCTACACGTAGGCAATCACGCATCCCCACTGCCTC
This sequence comes from Strix uralensis, assembly GCF_047716275.1. NCBI lineage: Eukaryota > Metazoa > Chordata > Aves > Strigiformes > Strigidae > Strix > Strix uralensis. The sequence goes on from NC_133981.1 coordinate 7,802,404, forward strand.
ATGCCTCAGCCCCAGGCGGCAAGTTTTCAAAGTTCAGATACGTGTGGATTCAACATGTCTCTGAAATGAATTCTGGCCGCCTATGGTCACAGAGGGAAACTGTTGTTCCAGAGTAGGTTCAGGATGTTTGTGATTTAAACGCTGCCTGTCCTGAATGCACTGGCACACTTACATTTCACTGTGTCACTTGGGGACAACTGGGGCAGGTCTGGAAAGTATTGTTATGGCAGGTTAACACTGCTGTAGTATCGGACATCAGCCCCACAGCCTAGTAAATAGGAATGTGGAAGGAATCACAGAATCAGAGGGGGGCTGTCTGCCTACTCAGTCCCTATGGTTTCTCCCATCACTGTAGCCCCTTCACAGGAGATCTGGTCATAGAATGGTTTGGGTTGGAAAGGACCTTAAATATCACCTAGTTCCCTGCCATGGACATGGTCCGTTAGCCCAGTGCTGTAACACTGCACACTCAGTAGCTATGTCCTTGCTCAACATGCAGACAAATTCTAGTGCTTGCTTTACAGCAGTATGTCTCTTATCTCTCATATTCTTGCTGCTGCAGAGCTGTGCTGTTTGCATGTCAAATCACCCCCTCATTTCTGCTTGGAAGAACAACAAAAAAAATAATTTCATTCAGCCAAGACAAGCTCAGGAGAGGTCCAGAGAAAGGAGTCTGATTTCAGACTGACCCAGGCAGTGCAAAAGGTACAGATCAAGATCTCAGCCTGAGCTCTGTAAATCAAACTTGGCTTTTTAGCTTGTTTCTAATCCACACAGGAGCTGGTTGGGTCTGGCTTCATGCCCTGTCTCTGTGAGCTTGTACCATGCCTGGCACCTTGAGCAACAATGGAAAAGAACCTGCTTTTCTTGGTGTAAACGAATCCTTTTGGAAATGTTTTCAGGCATTTCAGAGAACTGTTTGGAAGCATCCCATTTCAATCTACAGATTCCCTTTGTTATTCTCATACATGCTCCTGTCAAGCACTACCACTAACAGGTACCATTTCCTTTTAAATCCCTTTGGAAGTAAAATCCTTAGGTTTGCTGGTTTTATTTCCTTTGATTTGGGTAGTTGCCACTCATTGATTCATGTCAGACTTTAAAAAAAACGGCTGCTATACTTGCTAGAGCAAATGAAGACTAGGGCGTGGTATAGCATGTACATTGTTAGAATTAATGAAATTATTTCACACCAGTGGTGCTTTACTAACAAACACTAGTAATTCATTGAGTGGATTAGTTTCTATAATTGACTGCCAACTTTCATAACAAGTTTGTGCTCAGAAACTTTTAAACATAAGACTCCTCCTCTCCCTCCTCTGGAGACATCTATCTTGTATGCATTATGAAATGGGCACAGCCTATTAAGGTATTCTTCCCTGCTTGGATATGACAGATATTCTCAAAGGAACTAAACTCATTTCTGCACAATGTGCTAGAGACCTGAAGAAGTAAACTATAATTTGTCTTCCCTGAATAGCACTTCTCAGTTCAGCGCCTAAGTTGGATCACCTTCCCATGAACTTTGCCTGTGGATGTTTATCTGCTGACCCAAAGCCATATGGATTTATTTTCATAATATACAAATCATTTTGCAGATAATGCTGAAAACAAACATTTCATTACTGATTTCCTATAAATTAGATATTGTCATTGACAAAAAATTGACTACACAGATTCAGTTACGTTCTTGCATATTGACTTTTAATTATGCACTGTTTAATAAAACAAATAACAATGTCTTTCCCATCAAATGATAGGTAAAGTATGCAGTCTCTATCATGACTTATTTTCTTAGCTCATCCTCTAGATTTTGTGAGTTGAATGAAAATGCAGAAGTTCAAATTTGTGGTGAAAAGAAAAAAGAACCAAAGGAAGCCTCTAACCTGTAACATTCTTACTTGGAAGAATGCTTTGTAGAAGGTGAGTCGGATGTTTGGTTGGCACTGATTTAACTGGCACAGGCAATTGGACTGTTTAAACTTGGTCTGTTTATCACAAAGATTTTTTTCAAGGTGTCATTATGCTGCATATCGTTCTTTAGGAATCTACTTTTGTAGGCTGAGATTTTGGTTTAGGATAGGATCTTTTTACCTGTCTTCTGTGATCAAAATGATAAAAATCACTGGGTGTTAAGCATCAGTTCTCCTGGCTGGATTAGCATGCTGGTGCTCATAGACATATACTAACCCTCAGTGCTGGTAGGTAAAAGAGCAAGAAAGTGTAAGCAATTCCTTTTGGGCTTTTTCAGTAGCACATAGTTGTTTGAACAGCTTATCCTGTGGGTCAGATAATTACTTAATCAAAGTCACGGTACTGCCGTGCAGGGAGAGCCTTTGTCCCTAGAGATGAGCAAAAAAAAACCAAGACCTGATGACTGTCCCCAAGTGTCAGCTTCCCAAGTGGGAATAGGCTGGTGTCTGCTGAATGCCAGCCTCAGCATCCCTCTGAATAATCTAAGCTTTCTGCTCTGAAACTCAAAGCCATGAGACAATCTTGCAGATCAGTGCTTCTCTGCATGTTCCTTGCCTAATCCTGACTTCAGCTGCTTCCCTTGTGCTACCCAGAGAAATTCCCCCTTTGCAAAACAGGAGGGGGAAGTCACAAATACAGAGAAGTTAGTTTAGAAAGATATGTTAGAAAACTAATAACTGCTGGTAATCTCTCCATATGTGGTAGAAGCCACAGGCATATGTATTTCCCTTCAAAATAAGCAGTATTCTGTTTTTGTGGTTTCTAGCCTCCTTTTGCTCATCCCAACATTCCTCTTGTGCCCACTGTTTCACTGTAGCAACAACTCTAATTCCTCAAACCATTCTTAAAATATAGTTTAAAAGCACAAATAAAATTAAACTATTATGAGAACGTTATTCACATACGAAACTGCGGGCTGAACTACTTTCATGTGTTTTATTTGCTAATTAATCTAGAAGCTTCCCAGAGTTTATTTTAAAGAGTCCAGTTTATAGACATGCGCACCCAGCGGACGAGTCTGTGCTAAGGCATATGTTTAGAATATATGCATGGAATTGCTTTATGTCTATATAAAGTATAAATGTTGTTTTCTCCAGGTTGTAGTATCATGCTTCTAAAAATCGAAGACAAAGGGTTCCGTACTAAAATCCTGCCAACACAATGAACAATAGTTATTAGTACTTAAACTTTTTTTATTACAGTGTAAAAAATACTTATCTTTAGTCTCTGCTCACCTCTGCATGACATCAGAGGGGGAGGCTGAGGAGTCCTAAAACATTTCCATTTGCTGTTATATGAAACACACCAACTATTTTCCATTGCTCTCACTGCCAAGCAAGCTGGTGGCAATTAATTCTTTGAAAAACAACCATTTTTTTCAAGAAACAGAGCTGTTCCTTTAACAACTCCTTCTGTTAGAAAGTTACTGGCACTTAGAACTATAATGGAGAGATTTCCCAAACCTCCCTTTGTAAGAGAAATTTGGCTTGTAGACATAGTGGGTGGGTATTCATACCCTCTAATTTTAAGTGGAGTTTAACCTGTTGCTTCCCTTTAGATTCCTTCTGTAGCTGATGAAGAGATGCTAACTTCTTCACATAGGATTCAGATCAGAAATAGACTAAGCCACCATCTGGAGATACAGAATTTTTTATAGGGACTGTAGAAGGTACATAGGATTACTGTACTTATACCACAGGCACCTCAGGTAGATGCTTATGCTGAGCTGAGCTGGGACAAAAGCAGGCTCCATTGTGTGTCTGAGGAAAGTAATAGACTAAATTTATCCCATTCCTTGATTGGGTTGGAACTACTCTAAGCAAGGAATAGGAATTGCCTTCTTGTGTCAGTGAGTACCAAGGAAAATATAACTTTAAACCCATTTGTAGATAGATGTGCTGCTTCAAGTGTATTAGAATCAGTTAAATCCATCTCTAAGTCCTGGCATCAGGAAAGTACCTGGGTGAGATGTGCACATATATTAAAGGATGAAGTTGGAACAGTAGAGGTTCCATTGAAATAAAATACTGACCTTCCAGAATTGCAGTTTTCTCAGTGGTAAGAGGGGCATGCAGACAGTTTGTTAAGACAATTAATTAGCTAGTTATTGCCAAATGCATGCTAATTTACTGTTAATAATTGTTATTCAATACCTCCAGGACAAACGCAAGAAGAAATGGTGCTCTAGATGCATGGGTGTAAATGATTCAATATCATTCTTGACTGGATTTAACTCACTGCTGCAATCTCTGGTACTGCAGGGTCAAATTCAGATGTGTGCATTTCATGAGACATGCTGCTGCATGCCAAGAGATGCATAAGCCACAGAGAGCTGAGGACTGGCCAGATATATAGCAACATATTTTTTCCTCTAGCACTATAGCATATGCATTTGGTCTAGGAGCCCCAAGTTCAGCCCTTACAGCCAGCTAACCTAGCCAGGTGCAGGACATATATCAACGAGAACAGCTATCTTAGGGCTAATAACGGAAGCCTACAAGAATGGGGACTTCCATGCTTAATAGTTTCTTTGATGCTGTATAACTTGTACAACACAGGTGCATTAAAGCATTTAGAAGCTGAATTCCCTGTGTTTTTGGCTGTGCTTTTCTGAAAGTGGCAACTTATCTCTGCTTCTACATACAACAGAAAACAATGGAAATATCTTAAGAAGTGGTCTCAAGAGGCTGAATCATAGCTCCAGCAGAGAGATATACCACTTTTCCTTATTGACCTTTAATATAGCTTCCCTGGCACTCTGCAATCAATGTAATCTTTTCACTATGATCATAACGGCCATTATCCTGAAGACAACAGATAGAAGTGGAAGCGATATTAAATTAGAAAAATAGCTGAAGGATTTCTTTGTTTTCTTTATGGATTCTTATGAGTTTTTTCTTTTTTCTCTCTCTTTTTTTTCCCTGAAGTCAAAAATATTTTTGCACTGAAGCAAGTGGTTGGCCTCATTAATATTACACACTTTCCTCTGTTTCAGTACGTTGCCAACAGTAAGGTATTATTTAGGGAAAAATATAAATGCATAATAAACAGATCTATACAATCATTACTGAACTAAAATAGCAGTTAGGAAAGTATTTTTATTGTGAAAAATGGCCCTGTAAGACTTGCTGGCTATTTGTAATGTTGCAATGTAACTCAGATAAATTGGTGCCCAGGAGTGTGACATTTCAAAAGCTTGAAAATACGCTACATTTTTCTGATACGCCATTTTTGTAATTCTGCTAGCTATTTTGCAGTAGCAAGGAGCAATTCCTCTATGCCCAGGCAGTTCAATTAGAGTGTTGTAGATGTTGTCAGAAAGGCTCAACCATAAGTGCCCCTGAGCAATGGTTGCGATTACATAAAGTATCCTGTGCCCCTTCTCCCTAGTAACTGACATTTCTGGTCAGTTGTGTGCAATGTTATTAACTAACTTTTTAAGTAATGACTCCTCTGTCTTGTAAACTTTGTATGATGGACAGTGGGATTGAGTGCACGCTCAGCAAGTTCCCCGATGACACCAAGCTGTGTGGTGTGGTCGACACGCTGGAGGGAGGGGATATGCCATCTAGAGGGACCTGGACAGACTGAAGAGGTGGGACATGCAAACCTCATGAGGTTCAACAAGGGCAAGGTCCTGCACATGGGTCGGGGCAATCCCAAGCACAAACACAGGCTGGGCCATGAGTGGATTGAGAGCAACCCCAAGGAGAAGGACTGGGGGTATCAGTGGATAGAAAACTGACCATGAGCCAGCAATGTGCGCTCGCAGCCCAGAAAGCCAACGGTGTCCTGGGCTGCATCAAGACCAGTGTGGCCAGCAGGTCAAGGGAGGGGATTTTCCCCCTCTACTCTGCTCTTGTGAGACCCCCCTGCAGTGCTGTGTCCAGCTCTGGAGGCACCAACATCAGAAGGACACAGACCTGCTCGAGCGGGTCCAGAGGAGGCCACAAAGATGACCAGGGATCTGGAGCACCTCCCCTGTGAGGACAGGCTGAGAGAGTTGGGGGTGTTCAGCCTGGAGAAGAGGAGGCTCCAGGGAGACATTACAGTACTTAAAGGGGCTACAGGAAAGCTGGGAAGGGACTCTTTATCAGGAGTGTAGGGATAGAACAAGGGGTAATAGTTTTAAACTGAAAGAGGGGAGGTTTAGATTAGATATAAGGAAGAAATTCTTCACTTTGAGCGTGATGGGACACTGGCACAGGTTGCCCAGAGAAGTTGTGGATGCCCCATTCCTGGAAGTGTTTAAGGCCAAGTTGGACGGGGCTTTGAGCAACCTGGTCTAGTGGAAGGTGTCCTTGCCCATGGCAGGGGGCTTGGAACTGGATGATGTTTAAGGTTGCTTCCAACCCAAACCATTCTATGATTCTATGATAAACTCTCCCATTTGGGGTTAGACATGCATTTTTTAGTAAAAATGCGTTAATAGATGAAGACTTCTGCAGGGACAAAGGCCCTTTTTCCATTAAGTGTTGCTACTGACAAAAGCAAAAGTTCACCAGATTCTGGAGATGGATGTAGGGCAGCCTGGTAATATTATCTGCTTATCTGTCGTTATTCATAATACAGATCAAGAGTTCAGGAGATATCAGAAAGTGAATTGAGACTGGTGTGAGAAGGGGAGAAGTAGATCGGGCACTGACATGTCTGACCTTTGGTTAAGCAGGCATCCAAGCTACCCTAAGGCTGGTCAAACAGCACTGCACTTTGAGGGGCAGAATTCAAAAGCATTTGAGAGTTTAGATGTGCAGACAAAAGCTTAATAAAGTGTACAAACACACCAAGATTCACAAGAGTTTGCCTTTCATCCCTCACTGGTTTAAACATTTTGACAGGCTGTGTGGGTGTCTATAATCATGTCTACATTAGAGGGGGTTATTTGGCACAGTGGGAGTCGAGCTGTGGGGCACCTAAATATCTGTATGAATTCTCTGTATAGGAGAATTGACAACCATGAAGTTTTAAGAATTTGTTCACCGGCAGCACAGGAGTGCTGACCACATCGTATTTCAGACTGTAAGCAACAAGCTTCAGCTCTGACCCAAGGAACCATCCATGGGGTTTAGGGGATGCAGCCCTTGGAGCAGCCGGCCTTTGGCCTGAATGCTAAAATTACTTATGGGGCACCTGCTCCTTATCCTCAATGCTACCCCAGTTACATAAATAATTGCAGTCTTCACAGCTTTTCCCTGTCTTTCCTTCACTGGCTTCATGCAGAAGAAAGATGATTTGTGCACATTTAGGACAAGTAGATTTACTTCCTGCTTGTGCTGCAGTTTTCAGACAATAGCCTTGATTTTCTTGCTCTGAAATGGGACAATAAGATGTTTTGTGATCTATGTAGTTAACTTTGTAAGGACAAGAACATTTTCCTACTGTGTGTGCATCTAATGCTCAACACAACAGGGTAGTGATTTTACAAAGCAAAGAACAAACTGTCTTGTTAACCCCCAAAGTCTTCCTAAGCCAAGAAATGGGAAACACTTTTTATAGGTCAGCTATGACAAGACTATTCCTGTTAGTTTTATGATTTTCTACTAGAAGTTTGCAGCGGCTGCTATGAAAAATTGTTACTGACCAGTTGTCTAAAGTACTCTTGATAACAGGCAACAGTATTATTTTTGCAATGTGGAAACTGATTCACTAGTATGATGATCAGCCTTCATACAAGTGCAAGTTAGAAATCCAGTTTGTAGTGCTGATAAATAGCACAGTCTGGTTTTAAAGCCTTTGAAAATCTCTGCATGTGACTTAACATCAGGGTATGAGACAGCATGACTTGATTCAGACTTGGTATTTTAACCCAGAAGCTTAAATGTCATAATGCAGGATCATATGATGTTATTACTTAAGAAACATTTGAAAGCTTGGAGACGACAACATAAAATAAAATTATAGAGTACAGTTTTGACAGTTTCAGTTTCAGGAATCAGAACATGTTCTAACTCTTTGAACTACAATTGTGACGTTTCACATCGAATCACTTAATCTCCCATTAAGTAGCTGTCTTATCCTATTTTTCTCATAGGTATTCACCCAAATGACATCAGCATCATTGTTTAAATCAAATCAAACCCTAATACTGAGTTGGGAATTTGTTCTTACATATTCTGTAGCAGAGGCTGCCCACACAATCTGGTACAAAGAAAAGACTAAACCAAATGCCCTAATCATAGTTTCTGCTACCACATGCTTTCTAGCTATCTCAATTTTCATTTGACCCTGAATTTTCCTTTAGAGGAAAATATTGCCATTTTCTTTTGACAAAAGCACAATCATGAAGTCTGGTGGGAAAAAGGCAACACTGACAGATATATTGATTTAGAATTATAAAACAAGCACACAGGAATTCCTAAAGTTGTAGTTGGCATATGTTGAATATATAGTGTACTTTTTGAAAATCTATTATCATAGGCTGCTGCTAAAAAGAGTAATTATTGTTATAGTCATTGTGCTTGCAGCCTGTTAAACAATCATGTGATGAGAAGCTTGCAGAAATTTTCTAGTGCATGAGAAGGGATAAGTCAGATTTTACCCACTAAGTCCAATTCGAAAAAGAACAGCTTGCCTGATCTGGAATATATTCCAATTCAGCTTCTACAGATGTTGCCACTTAGTCTCTCCACTGTGGTTCGAGATCAATTTGGGATCTCTATCTAAATCCCCGTCTAATGGGAGCTGTAACAAAGGGTCACAGAATATACAGACATTACTCTCCATCAGAGATAAAAACCAAACCACCAAACAAACAAATAAACAAACTGCAACAGAGTTTCTCCAATAAAGTTATTCAGAGGATAATAGTACTACAGAGAGCAGTTCTTCTTATTGTTGTTATAATCATTGTGTCTGCAGCCTGTCAAATACTGACAGGCGCCTCTTTACCTTAGTAAAAGGGAAACAAAATGATCAGATTGCAAAACTCGTAGACTTTGATATCTGATCACGTCTAGACAGCCTATGTCCCTGCCTCTTAAAGACAGTCGTCAAATGCTTTGCATCAATAATTTGATATGCTGCTGTTTTCGAGATGTTGAACATTAATGTCACCTCCTTGGGTCCCAAGTGTCTGCCTCTTCTGCATTCATCATTTTTAGGTAATAATGGAATGGATGCTTGCTTCTGTTTAGTTTTAATAATCATGCACCACGAGCAGCTTCAATATCTGAAATAAACTGCTTCACAAATTAATCAAGTGCAGAACAAAGCCGGTTTAAGTATATGACAGCCAATAAAGTCGGTTGTGATGCATTATACAGTCTCTAGCCTTTCCTGCTCTGTGCTAAATACTATCGCCAGCTGCAGAGATGGAGGAAAATTTTATTAGAAATCAAGTTCTCTGGGAGTTTTTATGAAAGTGTAAAACTGGATTTTATACATTAGACATGATAATTTACTATAAATCCTAACATTTCAGAGGATTATTTAAGAGACTACATGCTTTGGAGAATTCAGAGAAAGAGCTGAAAATGGAATTGCTCTTGTGATCCAAAGATGTCTTGGATAGGTTAGATGCCTTGCAGGCAGTCATAGTGCAAATTTCTCATACTGGCAAATAGAATCTAAGTCCGTCTTTAAGTAGAACTGAACTGTTTGTGGTTGAACTGTAATGAACTTCCCTTAGCTCAGCAGCTCACTTGTTGGGCTTTTAAATTGTGTGGTTGTAGGAAATAGCTGAATTATATGCAGCAGTTTTGCATCAGCCCATCAATGCAGGAACTGACCAGAACTATCATTCATTTCTCTTTGGTTTTTATATTGGATGTGAAAAAAAAAAAAGTTGTAATATTGCGATAAGTATTCCTCTTGCTTCTGATTACTCTCAAGTTACATTTAACTCTATCTTCTATCTGTTCAACAAATCCGTGTCTCTAAAGTATTTATGAAAATAACGTGGGGTACAAACTGACAAATTAACGCTGATAGATATGCAGAGAAAGAGATGGTTTTGAATGTATCACATTGTAGATGTGGAGACCTCAGTACAGGAGTGATCTCCTGAGTAAAATCTATGTGAGATATATAGAAGTTGCTACACTGAATATTGGCTTATTGCACTCCATAGATTTGAAACCATCTTTCTCGGATGGCAGTGGAAAACTTCAATATACTTACATGAATTATAAATGATGTCTGATTCTCTTGTTGAAGTAGGTACTGTTTGTTTTTCTAACATAGGCTCTTCAACCTTTAAAAAGCTGCTTTGTGTATGTGCAAAGGTGAAGGATCTGCATCTGGAAACTTTTACTGTTGTCAGTACCACTGTGTAAATTGTGTACCCTACTGTAAATATTTTTGTTTTAATTGGTAGTGCCACAGATATTCCTTTAACATGGGAGTGAAGTCATGGCTTTTAAACAATTAGTTTAGAGATGGAATTGATTTGGAAGAAATAATGCCTGCGAAGACGCAGTATATGAAACCAGAATTGATTCAAGGCGACAATTCCTAAATAGTTCAGACATTTTGGTGCCTTAAAATGAACATCTTTTCTGTCAGTTCAGAAATATAATAATACACAACAAGGTGGATCAAAGACAAGGAATCATCACTTTGCTTTTTGGATTCTCAGCAGTGATATCATTTACATTCTTTTAGATGTCTCCATTGTTTTTATTTCAAAACAATACACACACCCTGGAAGTGCCTATTGCTAGCTTGAGACATTAACCCTTCGTCATAGTTATAGTAATGGGCTCAGTACATGAATAGCTGGATAAAATTCACAAGGCTACATGACACAAAGTGCTAGACAAAAAGATCTTTTAGATCCTACAGTGCTATGAACTTACTGCTGCTTCTTGGCAGAAAGAAAAAGTCTGTGTGATCTTCATTTGGAGCAGCCAGGGTTCCAGTTAATTCATCAAAGCAACAGAGCTTTTAAATTTGGCATGCCTTCCTAAGGGCTGGATTCAGGTGACTTTTCTTGTACTGAATAGTACCCTAGAGCCTTCACAGCCCTCTGTGAATGAAGGCATTTTGGTATAGTGAGGTGTGCAGGTCCTCACTCTGCCACAGACCTGTGCCCGAGCACTGGATCCTACCATTCCCATCCACCGTCAGGGCTGAGAATCTGACTTAAAAACTGAAGTGTTGCACCTGGACAGAAATATGCAAGCTGTTTCTTATTAAGATCAAACCCAAAGATTTTTGGCACTGCATAGATCTCATCACGATATTAGCTGAGTGAAGTGGCTGCTTGTAGTTCTGTATGTGTACTTCCTGGAAAACACGGCTCTCAGTAAGAATAGCACAAGTCTGTGAGTAATGGAACTGATGGGCAAGGCATTAGCCAAGCTAACCTAGCAAAGGTCAGTCAAGGATAAAGAAAGCCTGGCAGACTACTTGCTGTAAGAATTATTTTATGCAAAAAGGGCTTAATGGAAAATAGAATGCATTTCCTGAAAGAACAAGCTGATAAGGATGCAGTGAAAATAGTTATTATGTGTGCCAAGAACAGAAGGTGGTCTAGACTGGTGCATGCTAGTGGGAATGAGTTTTACTATGTTTCAGACCCAGGCAAATGTGAGAAGGCTGTACACAGAGTCCAGCAAATCTGAAGGATGTTTACCCAGCTTAAAAAGAATATATTGTCAGAACTGGATTTCTCTAAAAACAGTCTGGTTTCAGCCCTGGCAGAGTCTTTCTTTCAGCTACTCCAAAACTAAATCTGAATCACAAATCAAATACATTTCCCAGTCTGATGGCACAACTCAGGTCATTAGCACAGATCTAAATGTAAGGCTTGCCCTCAAGCAAGTGTGTGAAGAGGCACATCATAAAGAGCCTGATCGGTTCAGTGGCAGCCAGGGATAATGTGAGTGCATGGGAACATGCCCAGGGGTTTCTAGTGGAAGGGCTGCTCACAGAGGGGCTGAACGAAAGGACACAGACCCTAAAGAGACCTGGGGTCATTTAAAAGAAACATGAGTTTTAAAAGGGCACCTAACGTAGATTGACACCGTGTCTGTAAAAAGAAAAATGGACTCAAACAAGAAGAAAGTTGCCTGCAACATCACCTTATCTAATCTCTGACAGAGCACTTTTTCATCACAGATCTGAAAGAATCTTAAAAAGGAAGATAATTATTTATTTCTATTGCATAGCTTGGGAAACCCAGGGAAAGAGGAACTACTGTTTACCTATTCACATGCAAAGCTGAGTCTAAAGCTGGAAAAGATGGGTTTCCTAATTCGATCCATGCCTGCTATCATGTGACCCTTAAGTCACAGATGAATGAACTGTAAAATACAGAAGAACAAGTTGATGAATATTTAAGTCATGTTTAGAATATTTGAATTGATATTTTTGCACCTTGATCTCTCTTCTTACTGTACCCAGCTGCCTTTCATTTTCTGCTGCCTGTGTGCTGTGCTTTTTTTCATATTCACGATATAATTTATCTCTGCTAATGTTTTTTAAGGAAGTTGTTCCATTTTTCTTCTGCTTTCCTTTGATGATTCTGTACCAAAATCAGTTATAAATATCAGAAGATGTTGGGTTTTTAAAATACAAATTATAAGCCAAATTCCTTGCTAGAATAGACTGATTAAAATAAGTAACTAGAACAACGTCTACTTATCCTAGCAAAGACTTCAGTTTCCTGATTATTACTAGCGTCGCTATCATCTTCAGACTTCATTTCCACAATTTCAAAGTCTTCATGTAGAAAACATGCCTTTTTTTACAATTTAAGACTCCCAGTGCTTTTATTTCTTAGTGGCAGAGCAGCCTGTTGAGTAGTCCTGCACCCTTAAAGGGAACTGATAGGAACTGATGGACTGTTGCAAATGCAGACACAGAGGAAATGTTTTTACAAAAGAGAAAACATGGAGTGTAATGTAAATAATTTGTCAGAAGCTATTATCACTTCTTATTTTAGTGAAAGGGTAATGATCCATCCAATGTCACACAGCATGCTACCTATACGTATAGCTGACATGAAAGCGTGCACCTCGACCACCCTGTACGTTGCACGGAAGTGTAGGTGCCATTTATAGTTCAGAAATCTTTAATTACGGGGTGTAGCATCACAAAAACAGCTCATCTGAATTTTGTTTCTTCTGCAGAAGTTTTCCCTGAAATTAGGAGGGGGAGAAATGGGCAATGAGGGCAGATGGGCCTCCAGTAGGTTTTTCTGGCTACGCTGCATGGTGCATGTCTGCTTACTCCTTGATGGTAAAGACATGATATAGATAGCTGATCCTGGAAACATAATGGATAGAAGAAGGGTGAACCTGGTCCTTTTCTGTGCACCACAGCAGTCAGTGATGCATGTATGCCTCCTGGGAAACACAGCCTCAGTCCTTTTGCCTGTGGAGAAGAATGGTGAAGGTAGGACAAATGACACACTTGTTTCAGCCTGCATCTGTAAGATTGGGGCAAAACTATTTTTAGTAAGGAAAATTTCTCCCAGAAAGCTGAAAAATACTTAGTTGAAATCCAAGTTTTCCTTAGAAAGTGAGTTCTGCTCATTCAACCAGTCAGAACACAAAGCTTGACAGCACAAATCCTTCTTACGGAGGCAGGTACATGTGTCAGTCCTTTAGTTTGCTGTTTGATCTCTGCTCCTAATACACCAAAGGGGCACTCTGAACTGAGCTCCATAGCTGGATTTGCACTACAGCATGATGGTGTACCTAGGGCTGGAGCAAGGGATAAACAGCAAGTGAGTGACCATAGACTTTGGGCAGCAGCAGCCACTCTCGTTAGTGAACTAAAGGCAGGAATTGAACTAAACCTTTTGTCACTTAGGAATGCAGAAATACTTAGCTGTATCTCCTGAATGGGTGAGAGGGTAACTGTAAGAAGCAATGACAGAAGGCCTTGGTGTTTGGAGTAAGCAAGAACATTTGAGTTCTTGTAACAGATTTCACTGAAAGCACCTTTGATACTTAAAAATATGTGATCACCTGAGTCAAATTAGAAAAAGATTTCTCCCTATTTTGTCCTTATTCACTCCCAGACTTTTCCCAAGAGATGACATAATAAATCTTGTCAGGGTCATGTGTATGTGCAATGCTAAACATTAGGGAAGTCAATACTTGATCATAACATTTAAAGCAGCAGTTTGTGAGTCAACAAAATTCACCTTTAAAAGAAGCAAAAGGGGACTGGTTGCCTATGGGTTTATGAAGGAGTTACTGAAACTTCAGAAAAGGTTGCTAGGTTAAAATTTGCCTCTGTTGACAATAAGTTGATTTTGGTTCAGTATGACAAAGCTATACATCAGGGTTCAGTGATTCTTTAGCCTTTTGGCAACGAAGAAAAGACATCTGCTATTCCATCCTCCTGACTTGCTGGCTAAGGGGACACACATATATTCCCTGCCTTACTAGGTCTCTAGTCTAGAGAAGAGGAGGTTGAGGGGAGACCTCATCGCCCTCTACAACTACCTGAAAAGAGGTTGCAGAGAGATGGGGATGAGTCTCTTTAACCAAGTAACAAGCGATAGGACAAGAGGGAATGGCCTCAAGTTGCACCAGGGAAGGTTTAGGCTGGATGTTAGGAGCTATTTCTTTACAGAAGGGGTTGTTAGGCATTGGAATGGGCTGCCCAGGGCAGTGGTGGAGTCCCCATCCCTAGAGGTGTTTAAGAGTCAGGTTGACATAGCACTGAGGGATCTGGTGTAGTTGAGAACTGTCAGTGTTAGGTTAATGGTTGGACTAGATGATCTTCAAGGTCTTTTCCAACCTTGATGATTCTGTGATTCTGGAGCAGGCCCACTTGTTCTGCCCAGTTGGCAGGCTACTTGTGCAGTATTCCATAAGCAGGTGGTATGGACTGAGTATGAAGACAGAATAGATGGAGATTTCACATTTAAGGAAGAAGAAAGAGGAACCTTGGGAAGTGCTGTGGTGTGGGTGGTTAGAAATGATGGTATGGTGGAGCAGAACAATTCGTAATTGGTCCCCATACTCACACAGCTATGCGTGGCAGCTAAAGAAATAGGATGTAGAAATCCCCATGGTATTTTCATTCACTAAATATTTCTTCATATTTAAGAACATGGTTTAGAGGTCTCCTTCCATTTCTGTTGTATTTATATTTTTGCTTTTGCAAATGACTAGTTTGCCTTTCCCATTATCCAGTTTGTCATCTTCCAACTATTTTCCTTTGTATTTTGTAATGCACATGAACTAAATACAATAAAACTAAATGCATATAGTGCAGAAAATACAAAGGATCTCAAATAGCTTTAAATAAAATAGTATCTAGAAGCTTTAAAACTGAGCTGTATTTAAGGCTGGAAAAGCCAGCCTAAAAAGATAAGATTTCAATTTTGTCTTAAATGAATTCACTGAATCTGCATTTCTGATGTCAAGTAGATGCGAATTCCATAGCTCTCATGAATAGCAAGCAAAAGCCCTACAGCTATGAGAATTTAATCTGAATCTTTTATTTTGCATGTCTGGGTTTTTTAAAAATACATTTATTTTCATATGTTTTTGAAATCTTTGTGGATTTTCTATCTTATGGCTTGCATGGTTATTTATTTCCCGCAATTGTCCTTACATTCCAAATCACTAAATGAGTCTTCTGGAAAAATATTGTTAACACGATAAATAGCTTTGAAATGACAGCCATGATTCATTGGAGCAGAATACTTCTAAGTGGAAAAGTTCCTTGCTGTACTGCTTTCTCTTTGAAAAAAACCTCGTCATTTAACAGAAGTTGTGGTACACGTGATAAATGCATATGGACGTACTTATAATTATGCATCAAGAAAAGAAATATCAGTGAAAGAAGATAATTCAGGAGCTTTCAGTTCTGAGTCTGCTGCTGTAGTCTAATATGTAGGGTCATTAACGCAATGTGCAGTGTTCACAGATAAGGTGCTGATAGGAAGAATGATTTTATGGCTAAGATTCAGAAGGTCTACATTAATTCCTACTTCTTTGGCACTTTCTGTCCTCCACCACCAGTTGTCAATGTCCAACAGTTCCTGCTGCCCTCTTTTTGTCTGTCTGACATGCTCCACTTACAAACTTTCTGAGGCAGTGGAGGTCTCCTCTTCTGTGACTGTAGGATGCCAGTTAGGGTGGAGCTGAAATTGAGAAATCCCTTCAGAACTGTTGACATGACTGCAATAAAATAGGTTAATACAATGATAATGGATGGTAGATAGGCAAAACACACTAGATGATGGTATGTTTCTATTGCTATGGTATGCTTCTCTCTCTCCTTCTGGCAGTAATCCGTGTGTAATTTCAGAGTATGTCTACACTGCCATGAATACAGAGCTTATAAACATATCTAAGGAAGCTTTAAACCACCGAGCCTGAGTGTTGAGATTATTGCAGCCTGTAACAATAGGATTCATTTGACAAGGCCAGCAGCAGATCTGCTGAGGCGCTTAGCATGAGGTGAGATGCATAACTTTGTGACTACCACATTTTTGCTCCCTGGGACAGCTAGTTTGACAGTAGTTTGAATGTATTGACTGAACTGAAAGGAGCACATGTACATATGCCTTTGGTGTGGCAGCCGTGGGCTAATCCATCCAAAGAGCTGATGGCCCCTACTTAGCTAACTTCATCATGGCAACAAGCTGCAGGAGAGAAATGCAGTAGCCAATGAGGGGCTATTTCTCAGAAACATTTTACTTATACTTGTATATTCCCATCTATAGCCCGAGTGCTATCAAATTGGTAAGAAATCTTCAGTTCCTTGTGTTATTCAGTGCAGAGAAGAGGGAATAATAAACCACTTTGCCTCTTCCCCGAGGCGCTGCCTGTGCGCTGGCCATGTTGGAGGGGTTTCAGTGACTGTGGTGAGGTTAGGGACTGGAGAACAACTGCTCTCTGCAGCATGCTTGCCAGGTACCGGCAGTGATCCAGGTAGGCATTCGTGCCAACTGTAATGCCTTGCAGAGAGGGAATATTGCTCCACACATAGACAGAATATGTGTTGGGCACATGGTTACAAAAGGGCAGATGCACAGGGCATTTTTCAGCTTGGCTGGCTCTTTCAAATTTCCAGCAGCTGTTATTAATATTTGAATAATGCTACCAGAGTGCTCCATTTGGACTCAGCCAAGCTGTGTCCTCCAATTTCCCCTGTGCAAGCTCCTAAGCCATGTGCTTCTTTACTGCCATGTACAGCCCCCCCCTAAAGTCAATATGGGGCTGAGAGCATGGGTACCATTTCCTGGGCATAGGTTAGAGCAGGCTTGGGGTTGCTTTAACATCTGTTAGCAGGAGTCTCCAACTCCCTGCTCTCTCCTCCAGCCCAAAACCAACATCTGTTCTGGTGAGCATATCTAGTGAGATGCCACTCTCAGTCATCACCAAAGAGGAGTCCAGCCTGCATGTAAGGAACAAACTGAACAGAAAATATGCTCTGTGAAGTGCAACCTTTTCCAATTTAGCTCGTAGTAGGGGAAAGTCCATCCCTGCTTCCTTTGATTTCAAAGTCCCAGGAGAGGTTGTAGGTGGGCAGAAGAAAGGATAGGCATGGTTCTGTGGCTTTGTCCTCATAAAGCCAAGATGGAATTTCAGATCACTTACAATATCTGTTGTTTAGTTTTGGTAAAAAGCTGCTAGCTGAACTTATTCCCCTTTTATAGAGATGCTAATGGTCATCAGAGTCTCTGGAATTTGCTAGAAGTTATCCCTTTTTCACCGAGAGCAGCTTAAGGGATTATGAAATGATACCAGTGTGAGAGGTCCCTTCACGGTGTTTGTAGATATGTGGTATCTCTTGTTCTGCCTCTAGTCCTCTCAACAAAAATACTGCTACCATGTTACTGCTACAAACATTCACTTTGTGCTGTTGTAAAATGCTTTTTGCTCACAGGTACACAATACATACAAGACTGTTTCTAGGAGGTCAGAGTTAACACTGCCAAGAGAGATGCAAGTGAGCAAGTATAGCACAGGCACAGATTTATCAGGGATGTTAAAGTGGCTATAAACTTTGCCTAAAGTTTGTACAGTCACTTGCTATTCATCCCTTCCCTTTTTCACATCAAAGTTATATCCAGGTCCATCATAGTCATCTCCATTAAACCCTGGGCAGAATATAACATTTCTCATCTAGTCTCTTCTGTGATGCCTGAGCCCTGAACTATATAGGTACTACATAGGTAAGAATTGCACAGAAGAACCTGAATGTCCAGTGCTAAATAACATCATGTTCCAATGTGGGAGAAAAAAAGGATCAAGTAATTTGTAATCAGTTCTGAATAAGAGCACATTGCAGAAGCAGACACATCTCTCTCTGCAGGAACACCTGGCTGGAAGCAGGTGTACCTGATACTGCACCTGGGTGGGAAAAGGTTTTCCTAGTCTGCGGTGGTTTGTAAAATTTTAGAAATAATAATTTTGAAGTAGGATGAAATTGGAAAAGGAAAAATCCAAAGTGACTGAGCATCTCATGCTGTATCACTTAAGAACCTCATTTCAATCATTTTGAAAATACTGACAGTCTATTAGACCAGGAAATGAAACTTCTTGGCAAACAAGATGTTTGCTAATTTTGGTATTTTGTGTGAGTCAGAAATGTGTGGAGGGAAATATATTGAAACTAACCCCTTCTTGTGAACTGTTTCAGGTTGCATAACTGACATTTGCCAATAAAAAAATGTTACATCAGAAAGTTTCTGAACATAACCAAAAGAAAAGGCATTAGAAGCTACTGCAAACACTTTCCCACACAACATTAAAGGCCATTGGTCACACTGGATTTTCACAATGGTCAACGTGATGAATGCCTGTTTTACTCTGTGCCTAACTCCAACTAATTGCAAAATAACCATGTTCATTTATGAACTTGCATATTTCCACATCATTTACTTCATCACAGAGCTACACTGTCCCATTTCTTTTTATTTCATGCTTTCAGCTGCTTGGTGAAAGCAAGGTGATGGAAAAATCCAGCTCTTTGAAATGTGAGTATATCATCTAGAAATCAGTAAAAAAATCATGTTTCCCTTGATAACATTTTCACGCCCACATGTATTCAAAACTCTTAAAATTTTCATTTTGGCTTCTGGAAAGTACATTAAAGTGAAAATTATGGCTACAAAATTAGAATTGTGGTGTTCAAAATCTACAAAGTAGTTTGATTTAAATTATCCACAATTGTCTGTTTTTCTTCCTACTGAAAAACAGCGTGTCACAGGTTCTTAGGATTTCCTTTGAGTGATGTTAAAAAGCCTTGCACATTACTTATTTGCTTAGTGCACTTTTGAACTGAAGCATTTAATGTTTGAAAATAAGCACTAAATATATCATAGTTAATTGGAGAAAAAGAAAGATTTGGGGAAAGAATTTGAACTTATGTGACAGCTTAAAAGTTGCAGTGAGATGTGATTTTATTGTCTTGATTTATAAGATTCATGTTGAATTCTAATTGCATTAAATGAGCAAGATATGTTAAGAGTTATGGAAACTACTGAGAGACAAAATAATGGGAGCAAGTATCTAAGTAATGTGAAGAATAGAAAGTCCTCCTTAACTAGCCTCTTTTGATAGCAGGTCATTCAAGGATTTCACTGGTAACAGTGGAAAAAGAAGTAGACCTTTTGAATTTTTAAGAAGTTCTTTATTAAAGTTGATATGACCTCTAAGTAGTGTCTAAACACAAAATTAAAGGTTTTCAGTGGGCAATAAAGTCAAGGACATAATTCACTAAAGATTGAATGCCCTTTTTTGAGTGACTCGAGTTATTTTTTGGGGTCCAGACCTTCAGCAATATACCAATGGTGATTCAAGGTTGGAAGACCGTGGGGGTTGGTCCTCAGTGAACCAAGTCTCTGCAGAGAAAAGGATATCCTTTTGCAGTGGCTTCAGCCATAACATGTAGCTCTGTAATTGTGAAATGGTAAGGGCAAAAGAATAGGTGACATCTTATTCTTCTGTAGGCTTTTAAAGAATTTTAGTGATGGTGCCTCTAAAATAAAAACGTCATGTTTCCACTTATCCCATATTGTATATGTAAATCAGGAGGGGGACAAGTGCTGTCGCATTCTCTAGGTGACAAGAAAAAAAATCAACTATCTGAAACTGCCACACCGATCCCATTTAAAAACACAAGCAAAGGGAAATATCACATTGAGAGTTTCTTTGTGGAGACAGAACTGTTGAGATGAGTTGATCTGGGCAAAAGAGAATGAACTGGAATGTGACCTGAATTACAGCTACAAAGTAAGGGGGACTTCAGGGGTGCCTGGGTGAGTGATGCTCTCAAAGTCGGGATGGATGCACAGAGCAGTGGCTGGTGCTGGCAGCTAGTTGAAAGCCACAGGTGTATTGACACGCTGACTGTGGTAGGATGAATGCCCCTGATACTCTGTCCATCTGAACTGCTGTGCCCTGAATGAGCGTGATGAGCATCACATTGAAGGTCATGAGGATGTATGTAGATATGCTCCTGTGCAGAGGATTTTTGGAAAATCCAGGTATGAAATTCTGTTTTCCTTTGCTTCTCCCAGAAGTGCTGTAAAGACCTGGGGTTTTTTTGTAGTGAAACCCACCTGGTTATGCAGTGCCTGCAGATGTCTGAGACGAGTGTCTGTCATTGCCAAGGAGAGAGAACAAGGGCGGCCAACACTTTCCCCAACACATTCAAAGAAAGTTGGCTTGGGATAGTGAGTTTTCCTGATAACCATAAGGCTCTTCCTCTATCATTCTCCAGGAAGCTAAAGAGAGGTGACACTGTAGCCACCAGGTCCTTTATGTCTTTATTTATCTGCACCTGTCCCAGTGTCATGTCTCTCTTTTGTCCCATGAAGTGAACTCCTAGCAAGGGAATTGCTGTGCACATTAAACAAGGTTTGTGCCTTGTGTATTATCAGGCCACGTGGCAACTGTTTTACTAAATTTTTGGTCCAATAATCATCTTGGTGTCATAGCACCAAATGATACAGACAGAGAGTATCTATGCCCTGGCCAGGTCTTCCTGCCAAGCTGTCCCACTCCTGAAGTCAGTCTAAAGCCCACACTATGGCAGCTATGGGATTTCAAAGTTCCCTTGCTCAGAATACCTTTAGGTCCAATTTCTTCTCCACAGCAGGTGTGTGTGTGTGTGTGTGTGTCATAAAAAGCATCCCAAGTCACTGAGATAATGAAACAGAGAATACTAATAGAAATTAAAGCTGTCTTAGGTTTTCAGCTCCAAATGTGGTTTCTTTGTGGAGATATTTCCAGTAATGACACATGGTGGGTGGTAGGTTGTGTATTCAGCTCCCCAATTAGTTGTCTTTGCATGAGCTCCACTTTTATCAAATTAAATAGAACAAAACTCAAGACAGATGCTACCTGCTGATCAGGATACTGTGGTACATATGCTACATGAATGCTGTGACAAAACCACAGAGGCTGAATAATCCAGATTGTGGTTTTGTTACAGCTAGGGTAAAAAAATGATATTGATCTAAGTTCCAGCATCAAAATATCTATTCACCTGTCCTCCCTTACAGAAGTGGTCACAAACTGAAGACATTCAGAGCTGGTTTTAGTACATCTTTCTTCAAAGCCCTTGCAGTTGTTCCAAGGACTCTTGGTTATTAGAATATGCCAACTTGGCATAACCCAGCTCATAATATTTCTATCATCAAGGAATTTGCTGTGAAGGAAAAGGTGATATGAAATAGAAACTATTCTGGACAAATGGGTAACAAGAAGTATGACATGAGTTATTCTCCATCTCATAATTCAACATCTTTTTAGGACTCAGCAGAGTTGATGTAGTGTGCTCTGTGCCAGCTCCCTGAACATGTGCACCAGTACTTCTCTTTTCAGTATGGCTCTGTAAGTCCGTAGAGCTTCTGTGTCCCTCTGCCATGACTGTGTAAAAGGATCGTCTGAGCCCAGAAAGCTGTGAGCCTCTGCCATGGAGGGATCTGAGCATCTGGCTGTCCCACGCCTAGCACAGTGATCTCAGTTGTTTTTTCCCTCATTAGTAGATAAAGTGCGGGAACAGAACGATCGTAGTGTTGCTAGTGATTGTGAATTAACTTTACAAATAAGTTAATACTATCTGGGTTTCAAACCAGCTCCAAACTTTCAAAAAACCGCATAGAACCTACTCTAAAATTTGTTTCAACAAAATGCTTAGAGCATCCTTCTCTCTGTCAGCACAGATTCCCCTTTCCATTGTGTATACATATGCAAACTGTTTAAACCACCCGTTATGTCAAAGATGTGGAATGGAAAGAAAAGTGTGAAGACTGTTTTCCCATATGTTGAGAAAAAATCTGCAGCAGGCAGTAAAGACTCTGGTAACAGGAAAAGTATCTAAAGTTATGTTGCAAGGTAAAAGACAAGACTGTGGCTGTGAAAACAAGCTAAAACAAGAGAAGGAGATAAAATACCCTTTACTAGATAAAGTGGTAGTAACGTGATGCCATAGTTTGTTGAAGCATGGTGGTGAAGGAATTTTAAGCATTTGGGAGCTGGCCCAGCTGACTTTGCTGATGTTGATATTACACAAAGTTCCCTCTCGACTAGCCATATAAAATGTAGCTCTGACCAGGGGACAACCCAGAGAATCAAAGGTCAGAAAGTCTGAATTAGGAAAATGAGAGATTGCATTACCCTGAGAAGGAGCAAGATGTGTGCCACAGTGGGATATACAGCCACGGGAAGGAATCCCCACTTGGAGCTTTAACACTGGAGAGTTGTAAATAAATACTTGGAGAATATACTTCATTTGGCATTAATAATGCAGTGCCTAAAGTATGTTGGATGTGCTTTAAATATTACATGTGAATCCCAGGCCTCTCTTGTAATAATTTTAGAAAATATCCATAATCTTGTCATTTTAACAGCAGAACAAATTTTCTGGCCTTTTCATCTTTTTTGGTGTATTAGGAGCTGAGAAATGTGGACCTTCTCCACATAAAAATTGCATTTACTGTTATTATTGCCTTTGCAGCTGTGCAAGTAACAGTCTACTTGATTTCAGACAAGTAAAGTAAATTAAGAGAGGATGAAGACCCAAGCACAATAAAGCTGCTTTGGAGTCATTACAAGACATAAATACAGAGCAACTCTTAGGTCAAATCCAGGTCTGGCATCAATAGTCACAGCTCCAGCCTCTACAAGCAATACCCGTTAAATATCAGGGTTAACTTCATCTATCAATCAAAATTTGGAGTGATCAGAAAATAGTTTTAGACTTCGGAAAACATTAACAGTTCAACAGGATCACTGAATCATCAGTGCAAGGTTCTTGTCAACATGATTTCCACTGATTTATTTCACAATTCGAAAGAAGCATTACTGTGCATACAGATGGAGCCTACCCAATTTTGTATAACAGATAGAATGTGAAACAAATCTGATTCACTTTTCTACTTCCACAATTTGCCCTAAATTAAAGAATAAGTAGTAAAGGAATGTATGGACAGGAAAAATAATTAGGGGAAATTTTTTCCCAGGGAGAAATGTGTACACTTCCAGATAGCATCACTGGGACTTTTGAAGTATGCTTGCAAGAAAACAATTTGTTCTCTTGATATTAAAACATACTCAGCCTGTTGCTGTCAACAATACAAGATGGGCCAGTGACACAATGCCTGCCTGAGCTAAATGGATAGATAAAATATATACAGATTTAATTTTTGTTCAATTCATCCAATACCTTTGATATTGCTGGATGGTAAAAGTCATGGTGAAGGCTGAATCTTTCCTTTGATATTATTAAAGCAGTGCTTAATTAAATTAATCTGAAATATATATTAAAAGAACACAGTGTTACTCTCTGACACCCATCCCTTCCCCTCGAAACTAGGGACTGACAGAGATTCAATCTGATACAGAGCCATAATGATTATCTTCTTACTTTCTGACTATTCCGTTTACATACAGTTGTACTTACATTTTTTTCTGTTTGATACGATCAACATGCTGTTTATTTGCTTATCTATCCATACTGATAAGTGTATCTACTAGGTGCTGTGGCTGCCGAGCAGCTTTTCCAACATAAACTGTAATCATCCTATTTCAGTAGCAGTGGGGAGAGAGGCAACATTGGACTGGGGATTAGGAGAGCAAATTCTCCTGTTTGTCCTGATACAGTGTGTAACTATAGGCAGGTCACTTCACCTCCATGTTCTCCTTCCTTTTTATTGGCTTTGAAATGCTTTGAAGCAGGATTTGCCTCTTTCCCTGTGAGTCTGTGAAGCCCCTGGTGTGTTTTCCCCCTGATGCTAGCTCTTGATCTTGTAGGAGGGACCTGAGGGCACTGTGCTGATGTTTCTGCTGTGCTGAATGTCCACATGGCAAATGGGAGGCTGAACAGGTCAAGCCAGAGGCTCAGACCACAATGGCTCCATTCAGCACCCACAAGTTTAAATCTCACTGATGCCACATAAAAATTGAGCCCTTTGCAACCCAGTGGGGACTAGGGAGCTGTGTGACATGTAACTTCTGCTCCACTTTGTAATCTCTAGGGTAGAGCGTGCTAATGGGGGGGTTACAGTCCTTTTTTACTCCTTTCTGCTTTATCTGCTCTGAGAATAAACAAATATGCTGCACACACACACACACACTGAAAGCAGAAAAGATTCTGCAGGAAGGTATTCAGTGTGGAAGTCATAAATCACACAAGAAATGAGTGTCACTTCCATGGTTTGTGTTATATAAGGGCTCCCTTAGATAGCAAACATTCCCAAAGAAAAGTTAAAAATGGTTTCCTATGGCCAAGACTGCTAAAATACAACATTTTTCTGTGGAAGAGGGGGGCACTGGTAGGGCTCCCGTATTTAAGTTGTCACTGAAGGCAGGAGAGTACACATGAAAACTGGGGGAATGGTAATGCAGAGAACAAGAAGAAAGCTGGAAAGAAAAAAGAAAACCACAAAAAACACGAGCTGTTAATCACATCCCTATGTTGATAAAATATTTATGAGATCTCATTCAATTAATTAGAATAAACTATGTAACACTGCAGGAAACAAATTGAAAATTTAATAAAGTAAGTTCACTTCCAATTTCTTTTGAAGAAAGAAGCTAATTATATTTAGTTCTGTAATTATAACTTTAATTAAAATATAATGCAAAATATTTCATAAAGTGAAAACAGTTCTGTGTTAGAAAATGGAACCTTTAAGACAACTTGCTCCTCAGACAAAAATTCATAACAATTTCAAATGAACATTTTAATACACCTGTTTCTAAAATCTTTTCAAGGTAATTTTAATACAAATCCATCTTAGAAATGCTCATCAGTGTTAGCTTTTATTTAAAACATAATGTCTTACCTTTCTGCCTCTATCCAGAAATGTTTCTTACTCCCCGTTAGGGATGTGTGTTTTACATACTGTATTTAAACCAGAGACACATTCCTTATTTATACTTGCCTATTGCAGCCTACAGAACCCAATTTTTATTTAGAGAATAATTTCAAAACACATTGTAAAGTGTATCCACATAGCAGCTGCCTTCACCTGAGCAACAAGGGAAGAGAGCGCCTCAGGCAGAGAGATCCAGGCAGGCACAGGGAAATTTGGGTCTCGCAATATAAAATGAGAACACTGACAAAATGACCTTTCGTTGATGTTTTTGATGATGATTTAATAGCAACAGAGTCTTCTAGGCTTGTGTAAAATGAATTTGTCTTTAGGACTAAAAAAATAATTTTCCAAATGATTTCTAACGCACAGTTCACCAGGGAGTCTGGGATGAATGTGCTGTTTGTTGATTCTCAGAGTTTATCTGAACTGTATTTGAAGTCTGGTTGCATTTCTCCCACTTTGTTGGATTCTGATTCAGCCAAGCTCATAAGTATTTTCATTTAAGATAGAAACCACAATTAGATGCTTAAATAAGTTTTTAAATAAGTGTACCACTGGGTCCTGTTCTCGCTGAAGACATCAGAGTCCTGGACCTTTAACTTTTCTTTAGATTCCAGTAGGAAAATAGTTATGCCAGTGCATGGCCTTCAAATCTCATCCCCCATGTGGCTTTAGCTACCTGCTCTGACTGGCTGGCTCACATCACTCATTTTCCATCCCTGACCTATTTCCTACCATTTATTCTTCATCTCTCAGCCTGCACGCATTCTCTCCCAGCTGGCTCACAAGCCGCAGCTCCAGCTGAGAAGTGGCAGGCCAGGACCACCCAACCTCTTGCATACAAGGGACATCCACAGTCCCTCCGGAGCATCCTTCTGGCAACACTTCTGTCTTCTCTGCTGCCCACCAGATGGCAAACACCCACATGCTGGGCCCTGACCCTCTCACATTCTGCTTCAGCGTTTTTACCAGTCACCACCATTAGCTTTTTTCCTGCCAGTGCTCAAAGAGTCAGCTTTGCTCAATAACCATGGGAGTGCTGGAAGTGCTCCTTTCTCCTTCCCACCTAGTTTTTTTATTTCAGAGTGCTGTGTGTGAAATTAGATCAGACAGTCCTCTACACAGGGCCCACAGCTGTGCAGGGTGGTACTTAGCATGATCACCATCACAGTAGAATAACACTAATTGTAATCACTAGTGGCTTATTTGGTGTGAAGAGATTTGGGGTTTTGAAAGAGGTAAATTATATAGATGTTTGCCTGTGTGGGATGACCTCTCCTAGCTACAGTAAAGCCCTTTCTCCCTAAACATTCCATGCTGTGCTTTAGTCTGATTTTTTGGCTAAGCCAAAAGTATGTTCTGCTGTCCTCTTCTGTTAAACAGTTAAATTCCTGTTAATACACAAAGGAAAAAGAAAGCATGTTGGAAGAATCACCCACAAAAAAACTTAAGAAAAAAAGAAAAAAGGAAAAAAGGATTACTTTTTTGCTCTTACCAGTGTTAACAGGCAACAGTGATCACTAATGACATCTGATACAAAGGTGCTTTTTGCCTCTGTTCTTTTCTGGCTGGAGGAAGAGAATCACAGACTTTGCTTAGCCTTAATACTAGTCCTAGGGACATACCTTTTGCCACCATTCTGAGCAGGACCTTTGAGCATCAGACCTTAGATCTTTCTGACTTTCACCTGTGTGTCACTGCTATAAAGTTGCTTAACTATAGATTTTCAGTGCTAACGAAAACTCCTTCTGTTCTTCCCGAGCAGATCAGATGTAATGAGAGTGAGTCAGTTATAGCAGTGTTAATTGAACAAAATAGGAACTGAAAATAGATCACTTTGAAGGAAATGCTGGATTGACATATGCTGTTTTTGTACATTTGTTGAACATTATTGAGCATCTCTAGTGTGGTAATCAGAGAGTAGGAAAATATCTGGGAGTGTTTGTTTGATAGAGTTTACATTACACAGCCTGCAATACAGCCAGAGCAGCATTTTGTGATCTTTCTGATCATATAGTTCATTTTTTTCTCCTCTTTGCTAAGGGACTTGTTATGATCAAAAATGACCATTGAGTGACCAGAGCTGATGTTTCAAAGTCTGTCTAATGAATAAGAAGCACAGTAGCAATGGGAGTGCTCTCAGAGTGGATCAGAGGCTGTGGCACTATTACTGAAGAAGCTGCAGAGTTGACTCCTTTACTCAGGCTGTGGCAGCGGATGCTTTCATCTCCCACCCTCTCTAGTTTGCTCTGCCTGGTGAGTCAATCGGGGTGGTGGCCATTCATCCCCTACACCATAAAGCCCTTTGTCCTTCAGGACCTTTTTGTGATGAAATTTCTTCATCTCAAGGAGAGCAACTAAAGATGCTTGCTCAGATCTAGCTCACTTAATCCCTTTTTGGCAGAACTAGGCTCTCCAGTGACATTTCAATCTCCCTGCAGAATTGAAAAGCTAAAGATCTGGGGTGTCTGGACTCATCCAGATGAAAATCAGTAGTGAAGTCAATGAAAGTGAATCAGGACATAATTTGTGCAAATCAGTAGTATCTCCTCTGAAGTTATTGGAATTGATGCCATGTCAAATCTAAAGTAACCCTTTACTTTAAATAACATTAGAATATGCTTACTTGCTACCACGTTTATACAGACACAATATTAATCACATGTTGCTTTGTGCCTTTGATCCACAAATGAACTCACCGGACTGGACAAGCCAAGCTATCTTAGGTAAAGATAAATTTTTAAGAAAAATCTTAAAAAAACTGTACTTGATCAACACACAGTTAGATTGAAATGATGTTTTTGGTTTTTCCCAGATAAGAAGAAAGTCAAATTCTATTCCCTTGAAAGGAAAGATTACTATTTATTGTTTTGTTCTTTCCAGAAGAGATCAACTCCCAGTAGCCCCCATTGCTGACCAGACTGAACCACAAGGCCTGAGCATGATCAACATGCTCATTTACATTGAGTTAGTTAATATAGAATTACTTATTTTATCTTTCTCATGGTGAGATCAAATCTTCCAATACAGACAAGACTTTATGCTATTTTTTAAAATAGCTTAAAAGAATTGAGCCTTTAGCTCCGATTAATTACATTTGCAGAAAGATGTGGTTTATATTCTTATTTCTGTTGGTAGTGTAGTATACTGTAGAAACCATCTGTGAGTGAAGATTGTCTTCTGCTGGGTGGTATTATGGTTATGATTTTCAATGGCAGGGACCCTTCTAAGGTGTTTGCAGCCTAAGTATCATCACTAAATATAATATATTGTGAGGTCTGCCATGGATCTGCTGTACAAATGTTTTCTCTTTTTGTGCATCTCTCTCTGCTCTGATCTTCTGCCTGTCTGGTTTATGTAATTTCTACACTCTGCTGCAAGAATTAACCTTTAGGGTATGTCTATACAGTACCTAGAATAAAGGGGTGTTAATCTCGGGGGGGGGGCTTTGGACAGTATCATCTTGCAAATAAGAATTTAATCTGTAACATGTCTGACCCTGTTGTTCTCAATGCTTCTATGCATCCAAGGAAAAACTAATAACAAAGGGAAACACTCAGTTGTCATACAAGAGATGTGAATACTTAAATAGCTGCCTGCTCTTTCGTATTTTTAAGACTTAAAGGTTCATGGGTTTTTTTCCCCTGCCTATGTTAAATGAAAACATCTTTACTTGATATTCATCATTCTACAATGGCCATTTCATCACCTAGACAACATGAATAAAAGTTATTATTCTTACTCATTAGTCACTCAGTCAGGGAAAAGAGAAAAATTGAACGTTTTAGAACATTTTACTTTTCTGTCATTTTAGAGTAAATGACACTCCTAAATGATGGCCAGTCAAACCTACAGAATCTATTAGTAACTTGATAATAAGTGTGAGGGGATGCTGGGACCCAAAGGAGTCTTAAAGTGGCATTTATCAGGCATGTCACATCATTGCTACTGGTAATAAAAGCATTTTTGTTTTATGCTGCAGCGTCTATAGAGAATAATATTTTTTGTGCTATAGCCAAAAGTGATATTGCTACATTCATCACACTGTTTGATATGGAATAGCCTAAAAGCACTGGAAATTGGCTGTCGTTATTTGTTTCTTCCTTTTTTTTTTTTTTTTTCCTAATCAAGAAGGCTACCACAGTGGTGGGAAAAGTTTTCCTTGTCTTCAAATTAAGTCATACAGACACACCACAACTGTAACATCTCTCCATCAGAAATCTAATCCTTTGTTTCTAGCATTGTCTTAAAGTTTTAGTGTCCTTTCAAGAAGAATTATTTATGATTAACTCATTTTATTTTTATTTTGTGTGTCCTGAAACTAAGGTTCAATGTGTTTCGTTTACTATTACAGTTGTTCCTGGTAAAATCTTCATTGGCTGTAGTGAAAATTCCATGTTTGTGGACTGCAAGACAATGACCGTAGATGTTAGCTTCCAAGTGTTAAAAAACAGAAAGTAATCAGTTGCATGTGAAAGTGAGAAAATTAGTTGGTTTTCCATCTTTATTCAATCTTTTAAATAAGATATTTAAACAAGGACAGGTCACAAGGTGCAGCTACGAAGGTGTCTGTGCTATAGAACTGTTGTGGAAACCCCTGGTGAAGGGATAGTGTATACTGCTGAAAACAGTTTTCCCTGCTGGCAGAGCTACTGATGATATAAACTAAATTCTTTGGGGGGGATTCTTGAAGTATGTGAATTTTTTTTCGTGCCTGAAAGAGACAGTGGGACCAAGCTAAACTTTTCAGTGTAGTCTTTGCTGGTGGCAAACTAATGCTGAGTCATGAACTCAGTCTGTGACTGTGATAGACTCTGTTCTTCCTAAAAAATAAAAAGTACTGGTAACAGTAATGAAATATTAAGTTAAAAGTGAAAAAAACAAACAAACAAACAAACAAATGAAACCCACAAAAAACCCTAGAAGAGTCTTTCTTCTTTTCAGCTGCCTTCCTTGATAGGAGAAAGATCCATCAGTTACTTGCAATTGATAGGTCAACAAGTCATGGCCTTGTGCTGTGTCCCCTATACAGCTGCTGCAAATTTGCATGGGAAATTTGTGCAATTTCCTATGGAAATGTAAGGCTAGGGTAGGCAAATGCATCACAGGAGCTCATTTAATACCTGAGAGGAAACAGAGCACATTCATCATATTGAATTCTTTCCCACAGATATTCATCATTTGCATGTAAAAATGCCATCTGATTTTCTCCCTCATAAACCCGGTGTGATGTTTTCCTTTTTACCTGTTGTTATTATTTTGGTTTGGATTTAAATCTGTCACTTTTGAAAACTTATGCTTTTTAAGCCCCACTGCTCTATGGAAGTAGAAACAAGTGGGGTTTTGAAGGACTGGGGAAGTTAAAATACTCTTTGTTGAAGGTGTTTGTGCAGCACAATAGATTTTATAATTACTTGAGCCTGTTCCTGGTGGTGGGGTTGATCTTTGAAGCTAAATTCTGCCCTGACCATTTTTTTCAGACTACAGAATTTGTCATATTGTCTGACTCTGTTAAGATCTGGCATGTCTTATTAACACTCTTCAGCAAAGCAACCCACTCTTTGTCTGAAACATACAGTCAGGAAAGACTGTTTGAACAGCTGGAGCAACCTTTGCACTTCTTAGGGGCATAATGGTGCCAATATTGTGAGCAGTTCTCTGCGCTTCCTTCACATTAATGTTATTCTGTCTTTATAATGTGCTGACATACCAGCTGACTCTATGGGACATTCAGTCCCGTAAGAGCATGATGTTATGACACCTTAATTCAGGTTTCTAGAAGTTCATGCAGCCAATTAAAAAAGGCATAACATGAAGAAATGTAAAAAAGCACCACAAATGCAGAAATGCTATACCATTACTGTGGATGGCAACATTGAAACAGGGTGAACAGCTCATGCCTTCCTTTTCCTTGCTTCTTATGTAATTATTGCTGGTTCTTTGCATGGCAATTAAGGACTTGCAGATGAAGCAAGCTGTCACTTTGAGGTCAAATATATTGTTCGTGGAGTATGGTGCTAAGGAATGGCCCTAAACAAATTAATTAATTTTGTAAATAACATCAGTTTATTGAACTCAGGAACTCTCTATACGAAGCTGTTCAGCCTTCCAAAAGGTAGCACATGCCCCAAACCACTGGTTGAAATACCCAACAGTTACAACAGCCTGCAGTCCACACTGAGAAATCATAGAATCACAGAACAGATTGGGGTGGAAGGGACCTTTAAAGATCAACTAGTCCAACCCCCTGCAATGAACAGGGACATCTTCAGCTAGATCATGATGCTCAGAGCCCTGTCCAGTCTGGCCTTGAATGTTACCAGGGATAGGGCCTCTAACCTCTCTGGCAAATCTGTTCCAGTGTTTCGCCACCCTCATCATAAAAAAATTGTTCCTTATACCTAGTCTGAATCTACCCTCTTTTAGTTTAAAACAATTACCCCTTGTCCTATTGCAACAGGGCCTATTAAAAAGTCTGTCCCCATCTTTCTTATAAGCTTCCTTTAAATCCTGGATGGCTGCAATAAGGTCTTCCTGGAGCCTTCTCCAGGCTAAACAAGCCCAATTCTCTCAGCCTTTCCTGACAGGAGAGGTGTTCCATCTCTCTGATCATTTTATGAATGCCTTCATGAATAAACACTCACATCACCCTGCACAGACTTAATTTCTTCTATGTTCTTTTTCCCCATCAGCATTTCTTTCTGAAGCTGTTTCTGGCAGAGAGCAGTTTGTGTGGCCTTAGGATGACTCTTGTGGGTGCTGTTTTCTGCCAGTGGCTGTTTTCCTAAGCGTTTCCTACCCCTTTCTCTGGTAGTATTTGCTGATTTATTTCTCTAAAGATAATGCATGCACTAGCAGACAGTTCTGCAATAATCATGTCTCAGCAGTTGTCTTTGGTCACCAGTAATGAGAAGAAAGGAACGCGCTCAAGAAAATGCTCTAATTAGTTCCTGTAGATCAGAACACTTCTCAGCTGAAATAAGCCATGTGTCTTCACAGAGCTAAAGTCATTGCACTGAAATGTGGGCTTTTTTGAGGAAAGAAATTGCAGTATGTTTTAAGGGACAAACGAAAATAATTTCATTATGCAAAACAAACAAACTGCAATAGACTAAGGAGAGGAAGTTCAAGATTTGTATCTGAACATCTCAAAATCAAATATGCTTGTATTTATGTATTTATATTATTATGTATTTATAGCTCATATTTAGTTTGTTATGCTCTACGCTCTATGGATATTTTCAAACAGGGTTTCTTATGCTGTTTGCAAAAATTCTCCTTTTGTTTTTTCAGTCCTCAGTTTCTGTCTTGCTGGTTTCTAACATCGCTCCCTCTCTTATTGGATTTGAATTAAGCAAAATGACCCACTTTTGCTTTTGTTATTATTTTCATGCAAAGCTAGAGATATTTGCAAAGAATCCATGAATTTATTCTACAAGAAATCTCTGCTCCTATTGCGAGCAAAGACAATTTTTCTATATGAGCACAGTGAAATTTCACCAGGAGTAAGCCACAGATGTGTTTCACTGAGACAGCTTGCCATTTGTTAGTGGAAACACTTTGCAGCTTCTAAAATATCACTTCTCTCAGGAGCAGCGGCCTCAGTCTCCACTGCAAGTTCTGTTGAGTAAGGTAGGTGTGTGAATTGCTGACACCCATTTCCTACGTGCATTTACCATATATATGCACTCACTCTAACCTACCTGCCTATACCCTCTTTAAACAGAAGGAAAGCAGAAGAATGACTTTTTCCTGTCCAGGTATTTCTTGTTGACGTTTACCACTTTGCTTCAGAGTTCTATCCCCTACCTCTTGCCATAAGAATGAATTGTGAATCAAACTAAAGGTCCATCGAGGCTACTATGTTGTCTCTGACAGTTTTCAAAAACTGATACCTGGGGAGGAGTAGAAGTAGGGGCATATATATGATTGTCCTCTCTAAAGTCTTGCCAGACTCCAGCTGTTCTCAGTATGCGTACTAAGTTTTTAGTAAACTTCAATGGATCTTGATTCCATGAACTTTCCTGTCTTCCCTCAAACCACCCTACAGTAGCATCCACAATACTCTTTGACAAAAGGTTTCACAGACCACATGTCTGTTGCAGAAAATACCATTTAGCTTTGTTCTAAGCCTCGCTCAGAATTTGCTATTTCCCTTTTTTTTTTTCCTATTTTGAAAACAGTTTATAGCATTTCTAATACATTTTTCCTTCTTTCCCCTTTCTGATGCTTTCTAGCTCTTTGTACTGCTCTCACCTTCTCAACTCCAGCCTCCTCCAGTTATTCTACATGGAATTAGTAACCAACAGCCTATGAACATATGATCTTCAAAAGTGTATCTTGCTTAGGTGGTTCTTCTCCTTTAGCTCTAACAGGACATAGGTATTTAAGTAAGGAATGTAAAGCCTATGTCTTTGGAGGTTGTCCTTTCACTACACGACAAATAAGATCAACTTGTTCCATGCCATCTTTTTTTTTTCTGCCACTGAATGCATAGGAATTAACTTCTTATCAGCCATTCAAAGACTATCCTGAGGCATTTCAGAAAAATAAATTGGAATGACTCAGCAGTAATAAAATATTCCAGGCTCAGATGCAAAGTTAAATGCAAAAATATTTCAGCTTTAACTAAAGCCTTGGAAATAGCATCCTAGTTTAGGAGCTGAACTAGGCTACGGGTCATTTCCATCCAGTTACTCAGGTCTAATGCTTTACCAGCTGACTCTAATAGTATGTCTGACATTGATACTGTGGGCACACACAACACTTTGTGACACTTACAAGGCCACAGTGGCATATTTTGCTGTTGTACATCTTTCTAAATACTGATGAGCTACTCTAGAATAATTCATCTGGTGTTACCAACTTCCTACATTCCTCTCTCCATCTAAAGGGCCTATCCTTGGTTATTAACCTATGGACACTCTGAACCCCAAGGATTTCTTTAATTATTTAGTTCTGTAGGCTAAAGTCTGCAAGTATTTAGCTGTCAAAAGGGCTAGAGGAGCAGTTAGCTCTCAGGAGAGCACACAGAAGCTGCAAAGGCATCCACAGTATGTTTAGGAAAGGGGAGAGAAACCAGAAGTGGGGAGTTGACTCCCTGAAAAGAGAAAGCATAAAAGTATATATGAAAGCCCTTAGCATCACAGAAATCATATCATCAAAGCCACTAGAGGAAAGGTATAGATGTGAACTTTCATTTTACACTTAGCACTCAGTGAATTCTTTGGATTCCTAGGTGTTATGAAAAATACAAACTAGAAGACGAACTCTCACACAAAATATAACCAACAACAAAGTCATGATGCTCACTGTAACATAGAGAACCTTAAAATTTCCGGTGAAGTTATTTTTCATGGTCACTTGAGTAGAAGAGAAAAGCAGTCAGGAAGTGTCTAAAAGGCAGCAAGCCTATCTTGTTTCACACCTCTGTCTGCAAAGTAGGTGTTTCCTCTTCAGTGACCCAATGGAAGGAGCCTGGTACTGCTCTGACTGATCTTTCCTGACTCAGCTGGCATCCCTAAGGTCTTTCATAGTTTGGATTCCACAGGGAATGGAGAGGGAAGGAAAGTTCAGGTACTCATCAACAGGTTTAACAGAATCTAATATCAAAACCAAAAATGAAATCAGGTCTATTCTGTATGAAAGAATTGTCCTTTTTGTGATCGATGGGAAATACTTTTTCTGATATTCGGATGAATGTTTTGATGTTTCTGTTTAATTAGTCTGGTTATCTGTCCTTGAGAATGGCTTATAAAGTTTGGACATGGCAATATTATTTCATCCAGGGAAGTGGAGACTCTCTGTATCTGGACAAATATCTGAATTCTCAAATTCTTCATTCTTGTGAAACTTTACATATGAACTGATATCATAAACAGTTAAACTAACATAGAGTTAAAGGTGGGAGAAGGCTAGGATGAGTATCTCTGAAGTCCTTAATTTATTACTGGATGTTTATAACTACAAGGCAAATTTTCCTAAATAAATGGGAATCAAGGCTATCACTTACAGTTCATCAATTTATACTGATATCACTGTATTTATTATCCAGCCTTACAGAGACCATTCAATTAATTTGGTAGAGAATAGAGCCAGATGCACTATCTTCCGTTAAAGTTGTGTTAAAATGTCACTCATCCTTAAAAAGAAAACTACTGAATGTTTTTGCATGTTCACCAGTTTGCTGCAGTCTTGTATTACTTGTGAAGCTTAAGTGATGGCATTTCTGGGACAATCCTGCATGCAAGCAACTCAGCATTTCCATCTTCTAGAAGAGGCACATCCAGTAGTGACTTTAACAATGATGACGCATAAAACAGCAGTGATAAAGTAGACATTACATTTCCTAGTCTAACTCTGAGTGATTATGCTTCGAGAGGCACCTAGATTTCTTCAGCTGTTTCTATAGCATCTTTGTATTTGTGTATACAGTCTGTGTGTATGTAGTTCCAAATCAAAGCTGATGAAGGTGGGAGGAATATAGAAAGATGGGAGAGTAATGTTTGTAGGAAAAGAGCTGAAAAAAGGAGAATTTCACTTATCTGGACAGCTGGATTGCTGTAGAAAGCAATATTTGATGGAAGACCCATGCAAATGTCAGGCAAGAAAGCAATACATTCTGACAGCTATCAGAAATCTAGCAGAGAGATGCCTCTGAAAAGTAAAGTGAAGTTCTATAGCAGCAACATCTTCAGTGTTTTGTGTAGAGTGGAGATGTGTCAGGTAAAACAGAGTAGAAATTAGATTATTTGGTACAACATAAAAAAAAGATGTATACAAAAAAGATGAGGCTAGGCTGGAGAGGGTCCGGAGAAGGGCCACAAAGATGATCAAGGGCCTGGGAAGCCTGCCATGTGAGGAAAGGCTGAGAGAATTGCGTTTGTTCAGCCTTCAGAAGAGAAGGCTTAGGGGAGACCTTATCCCCATCTTCCAGTATTTAAAGGGTGGCTACAAAGAAGAGGGAGACTCCCTTTTTACAATGAGTCACAGGGAAAAGATGAGGGGTAATGGGTGCAAGTTACTGCTGGGGAGATTCTGATTGGACACAAGAGGAAAATTTTTCACAATGAGAACAATCAGCCACTGGAATAATCTCCCCAGGGAAGTGGTGGATTCCCCAACATTGGGCACTTTTAAGACTCAGCTGGGCAGGGGGCTGGGCCATCTTGTCTAACCATGCTTTTGCCAAGAAAGATTGGACCAGGTGATCCTTGAGGTCCTTTCCAACCTGGTATTCTATGATTTCATGATGAACATTTCTAAAATCTGTCTGGAACTGGAGAGCAGGGAGGGGAATTGTTAAGCAGATTTTTTTCAGACCTACCAACCAGGTATCTGAGCCAGACATTGTAGAGCAAAAAAGGTTACAATTTCTAGTGAATTCATTGCTTTCCCATATTACTCAAAGCTTGAATAAGCAAGTTGTCAACTGTAGCTCACAGGGACAGTGAAGAAAAATGGAAGACAAGACTATGACAGGTTGGGGTGTTAGGACTGAATACAGAAAGGGAGGACATCATGTGAGCTGAATTTGAACAGAGTCCAGGCAACTGTGCTGCAAAAGTGTCACCTCCCAGTCTCTCTGCACAAAGGAACTTACATGGTCAAAATCATCTGGTACTGCAAAAACGTGCCCTATTACTGCCAAATGGTTTGAAGAGGTACAGTGTTATGATGTTTCTACTTGGAAAGACTGATACAGATATAGTAGCTCAAATAAGCACTGTTCCTACTGCTGCAGTTGTTCTTGTATGAAAAATAAATCAAAATTCATGCTTATGTTTCTGGATAGCATCTTATATTGTAGTGGGAAGCCCTCTGTAAATTAATCATGCTTCAAAGACCTTATCTCCTTGTGTAGTCCATTCTCCTAGGTAAGTAATAGATGTTATAATGCAGTCCCTGCAGCTTACAAAGGATCAGAGAGCCTGCTTTCCTAATTGTAGGAAGAGGGCAGTGTTTCTTTCAGTTCTAAGCTTACTTTTTTAAGAAAGAAAGGGGCAGTATGAATGAAATATCTAAGATGTTAATCTGGAGGAGGATTTTTATCACATGTAGACACGCTTCAGATTGGATAAAACAGAAATTCTCAGTCTTGCCCACATAGGGAAATATCAGAACCATGGATTTGAGGGAGGAAGCATGTATCTAGCTTAGGTGCATTTCCTGGTATTTAATTTTATATCTACAAAATTTTCTGGGTGCTTTGTAGGTAACTTTGCATCTACCCATCTGATTAACCCTTGTACAACTCTTACCTACAAGTGCTGCCAAGAGGATAGTTATTTAGGGCAGCACTTTGCATCAATACTCTGCAGTGTAGCAATGAATGTGTACTGTATAGATACTAAGATATAGGTGAGACTATACTACTAGATTATGTCAGATTTGAGGAATTCAGGGATATAGTCTCAAAGCATGTGAGTATTTGAAAAACTGACTCTTAAGTACAGTGCTACCTGCCATCTCAGTTTCCATCACTGTTCATCCAGGGTATTTGGTAAGAGGAAAGTCTGTCTGATATTCAGGTTTTTTCATTTTACTCTTCAACCTCTTCTACATTCAAAAGAGGTGTTAAGCAGAGGTTACTGGCTAGTTTTTCTGTCAGATGAGCTACCATGTTATTTATGACAAATTATCCTCCCCCCCCCCAATCTAAATCATCCCTGACTTAAAGATCACTGTTAAACAGTATATTTTTATACCATGAAATAGGAATGATTGCTATCTGGCCAACTGGAACTGAAATAAGATCCCACAGTTTGTGATAATAGCTTCATAGTGTGTCCTGAGGGCTACTGAGCCACTGCAGTTCTATTGATTTCAAGATATTGCATACAAGTTCTTAAAACGTGTTATTAAATAGGATTTTCTCCTATTATTTGTTATAAGTAGAATGTGAAACACCCCACAGAAAGTTGCAGTGGAAGGACAGGTAAGAAGGAACATGAGTATGACTTGAGTCACTATAACAGTGATGTTGTCCACTTTATTCTAATGGAACCAGGTTTGTGTGAAACACAGCCATAGCAGTTCACAGGTGAACCTCTCAATTTTGTTGCATGCCAAGTTCATACTCCTTTGACTCTTTATTGAGATTTTTAATCCTGCAATTTAAGGGAAATGAATTTCAGCCACTGGCTTTTGCATTGCTTTCTAATAACTGTAAAATTGCCCAGGTTCTTTGGAAATTGCCCAAGGATCATGAACTACAACAAACGTCTGGAAAATATTGTTATAAGTTCCAGATGCTCTTAGGAGTGTTTCCAACAGCCTTCAGTGATAAAGACTGGAAACTTTCCAAAGCTGGTAAATGCATCTAATTCCCTCCAGGTCCAATAGCTACTACAACCTCCCTTGGAGCCTTGAACCATAAGCACACTGTACTTTTGTTGGGTAACTCAGACTTTCCTTTAGCAGATGATCAGAATGTAATCATGTTAGCAGTGAATTTTGCATTAAAGCAATCCCAAAAATACTACCGATCACTGTGAGTTTATGAACCACATCTCTCAGAAATGAACCTGAGTAACAGGAATTGTGTAAGAGTCAGATAACCCTTCCAGCTGCAGAGAACGCTGCTAGGAATTGTTTTAAACTGTTATTGGGGGATGAAAACACTGCTTTAGCTGTTGAACAGTAATACATGGGGCTTTTTTGTACACAGCACTCTTTAAAAAATTTTATTATGTTCATCACTTGATCAACTGTGTATTTTAATCCAATGATGTAATAGTTTACCTCAGTTTTTCTCTTACTACTTTTCAGCCCAGAGGTGGTTTATTTCATTTACTTATACTCCCTAATACTTCCCTATTATGTATTTCCTATTATGAGGATCACTATTGTTTTGAATGGTTCTTGATCTGAAAGATACTGCAATTATTTTGCCTACATGAGTTTCAGCCTTGATGGGGTACAGAGCAGATTGCTATTTTGTGTAATAGTAGGCTTTATATAATAAATCCTTCCCTTTGACCTGTACCATAGAGCAATCAATACAAATAGCTGTAAAAATATTTGGCTGTGGGAACATAACTGACTAGTTGTAACAACTAAACAAGTCCACCTGCCCAGCCAAGGCATAGCTGGGGATAGTAATATCAACTCTGACAGCTAAATCCAATTGGGCTATCTGTTGGGAATTCCAAGAGCAAATATCTGTTCAGCTTCAGAGCTCAGCTAAGCTGTAGCTACCAATCTGAGGTTTTTCTCACTGGATGGGGCAACCTAGGCAGTTGCAGCTTTGTATGTGTGTAAGTCCAAAACAGTCAGCTTCAACAGTCATCTGGGGGATTAAAATTGGATTGCAAGTGCACCCAGACCGTCCAGCTCTCTGCCTGATCCTGGTTGACATCTTTTTTCGTTCTATTTGCAGGGACATCAGAACATTTTATGAAAGACTCCTAAAGCTATTCAACTTCCAAGTCAGTGCAGGAAGTGAACCCATCTCAGGTTATCTAATAGACCAACCAGAAAATGGCTGAGTCTGGTAGTTCCTCACAAGCTATCCAGTTATCCCCACAATGGTGACATCTACCATCAGTGTGACAAGTGAAAGCTGGGGACAGTGACCTCTTGGTCAGGCAGAACACAACCCATCCTGTTGTGTGGGGCACAGTCCCATGGTTTACATTGACAGTTTAGGGGCTTGATCATCCATGTAGACAAACTTCCAAATTTATAATCCATAAGGGATCTTTTTCAGATCATGAGTTATGATTGGCTTCCTTCTAAAGGATTTTATCTCTGTGGATCTACACGAGATTGTGGAGAGGTTTTCTTGCTCCGGTGCCTTTTGTGGCAGAAACTTCAGGACAATAAGATGATCTGGCTCTAGTTTCATCCAGATGCTATTTTAATCTCTCCTTATAGGAGGACTCTAAAAATCACTAAATGTTAGGAAAGGAAATGATGAAAACTTAATTCTGTTAGCATAACTTTTTAGGGAATTTTACTTTCACCTGCTTTCAATAACTCATTGGTACTTGAAGCTGTGTACTCTGCCTGGGATTTAGGTTCTAAATATGGACAGGCTTCAAAATGGAGCGTTAGACTACATCAACAATGTTTTCCATCACACAAACTCTAAATTTTGTGTGTAGAAGTATTTATTTTTTCTTGCAATTTTTCTTCAGTGTTTGTGGTGACTGTAATGTCACCATCTGTTCAAGAAGAAACAAAATAAGGTGCCAGCTCAGATGTGTCAGAGAGATTAAAGCCCTGTAATGTTCCAAAATTTCATATTAAGATGAATCTATTTGGTTTCTTTTAATATATGTCTATACCGGTTATTGTTTATAGTCAGAATGCCCAACTGTAAGAGTAATATGTGAGAAGCTCAAGACTGACTGGATACTTGGGGTGAAATCTTGGCTCCAGAGAAGTTGAGAGTGGGTTTTTTTCTGACTTCAGTTTGCAATGTTTCTGAAGTTAGCACTAAAAATTACCTGCTTATCTTTGGCCTGCTTAATAAAACACTTCAGTTCAGAACAGACATTGCCTTAGCAGATCAAGTTGTGTTCGGTCTAGTCCTGCATTTCAGCTGCAGTAATCATCAACCTTTGATGCTTCAGTAAGAGCGATGCTTCTATTTATCTCTGTCAGAGATGGGATTATACTAGATGTGAGGTCTTACACCTTGGCACATGCCATTCTCAAGTCCAGGTTTTGTTACTAAACAATTAATTGTGCATACTTGTTTTATCTAGTAACTTTCGGGTGGGGGCTGACCTCTTTGAGAAATTAGTCATAGACAATTTTTTTCTGCAATAACTGTTTCCATTATTAAAATATTTATAAGGGGAATTATTTAAAGAGGTCCCTTTATGTAAAGGGATATTTGCCAAACAGATTGCACAGGAAGCAATGATTACAAGATCTATATGCAAGCTGCTTGTTTCTGTAAAAATATCCAACAGGACTGGATGTCCCCTTTGGAAACAATCAAACAAAACTGGAACCTATGGGGGGGATCAAATCCAACCACATTTTGACAGGATCCTCTTCTGGCATTCAGATCCATTAATCTATATAATCTGATAGTTTCTAAACTCTTCTTCTCATTCAGTGTCCAAAGCACATATGAGATTTCTTCTGCTGTGAAGAATCCTCTCCTCTGACAGTGAGGATTAGCTGAATGCATTTCTTTGCCAAGGCTCCAGAGTTTGTCACAATGTTAAATTTCAAACGATGTAAAAGAATGAAACTGTGGTAATAGTGATACTTGCATCAATAAAGAGTGCTGTCATCTCTGTGCTTCTTGGGAGGTTCTCAAGGACCTCTGGCTTCAAAACCTTATTAGGATCTTTCCTATTCTGCCCCAAATAGAGTTTCAGCCTGCACACTGTGATGTTAAATACATTCTCCTGCCAGCATGGAGCTACTGCAGATACTGCAAGTTCAGAAGTAATTGTAGACATCAGAACAGGGCGTGAAGGTCTGACTGAGGAACTGTTCAGCCTTGCAGATATTTTTAGATGGCTGAACATCTCACTTAGTGTGACTTTTAGAAATACTTTTAAGGAGATTTACATAATAGTTCACTTCTGTGTGCAGAGGAATATTTCTCAAGACTAATGTTGCAGAAGTTATAAGCAATGCCTGTACTGAGTACCTAATGATGACAGCCAGTGAAAAGGTTAGTGTTCAGATTATTCCAAGACTCTTCCCCAGAAGTGTTTTCTTATCTTGTCTACTGAATCTAGCCATTGTTGGACAGAAGAATCAGACCTACTATAGGAAAGGCTGTTCTCCTAAATACTGACATAACCAAACAGAAATTGAAAAGACACAGAAAAGAAATAGGCTCCCACATCTAATGAAGATAAGCAAAATATTTACCCATAAGCACCTCACTAGAAGTTGTTATATGTTGTTATTCTCCTTCAATAAAGAATTTGAATTTAAGGTTTAAATTCAGGAAAGGTTTAACAAAATGGCCAAGCACTGAATTGTATGAAGATTTGACTAAAATAGCTAGGTATTAAATTTACTTAATTTCACTATAATATAAACCAGCCATCAAGTTCATAAATGCAAGTAAATGCAGTAATTTTCCTTCAGGCAACCAGGCCAATTTGTGAGAATGCTATCTTGGTAAGAAATGGATATACCTTGACAGCAAGTACACAGTATTGAAATAGTTCCTCTTTTTGTGTACATAGCAGATTCAGCAGCTACTCTGTGTAAGAAACCTGACAGGTACTCTAGGATCAGACATTATTTTAAGAAATAGTTATGTTTTAGAACAATCTGTCTCACTTTGGAGAAGAATCCGTGCAACTGAAAGGATCATTCTTTCCAGCTGGACAATAGGGTTACCACATTCCTTGTGAAAGGCAGCAGGTGGGATTCAACCAGCTTGTACGGTTTGGAGGGCAGGAATGCTCCTGAGATACTGCATCATGGAAGATTTTGTCAGTTCAGCAACTCCTCTATTAAAACAAACAAAGAAAAAAATGCCATGGTAGCAATGTTACTAAAGTGCAAATCTGTATGAGATGTGGTATTTAAAGTTCAATCTGAAATATAAAGCATGCTTCAGTAGTTTACATTAAATGGAATACTTCAAATACAGATACTTTAGTATCTCTACAAAATGAGAGTAGGAGATGACGATCTTTCAAATCACTAAGGCTACTTTTTTTTTGAGCATTTTTAACCAAGAGCTTAATCAGTACAAGGAAATGGGTGAAAAAGGATTTAGGCATATATAAGACAACCCAAAACTCACAGTGACAAATCTCATGCAATGGACAGGATTGGATGATACATATAACCCTGTCAAAATCCTTTTTTACACCGAATGAAACAGAAGCCTTTGGACGTGTGAACTCAAGCATGTGAAGAAGTGAGCAAATGTTTTTAGAGCAGTTTAGTTTTTTCATAACCTGTTGAGTTTGTTCTTTTAGTTCACTTTAGGGTAGGATACCTACAGCTGTCTCAAGTACAAAGTAATGGGTACTTAAAAACTCTAGAATAATTATAAAGAAGAAAAGATCTGAGGTCAGATCTCTACATTTTAAAATAGTTTTGTCTCCTGTCATGCTGTCAGTCATATCTCTATTAGTGGTTGGTACCTAAAACCAGAAGGACTGAATAAAAAATATAATGGTGTAAGCCAATTGTTCCCTGATGTAAAAACTGGGGAATTATTGTCTGACCCCTGTGAGCTGACTGGCGTATGTCTGGAAGTATGAGATTTAATTAAACAGATGGTAGCATACATTACTGCTTTAGAAATGTGATTAATCATTATAAATGTACTAGGTCCTTTAAAAGAATGACTAGAGCATCTGGCTATCCACACTGAAACAGTGTACACCCACC
The DNA here is from genome assembly GCF_047716275.1 of Strix uralensis. NCBI lineage: Eukaryota > Metazoa > Chordata > Aves > Strigiformes > Strigidae > Strix > Strix uralensis. The sequence goes on from NC_133981.1 coordinate 7,845,956, forward strand.
TGACAGGAATCCATCTCCATAACGTAGATGATACTTGTGTTTATGTTAATTACTTTGCATCTTTATGCTTCAGTTGAATGGACAAGTGCTGGCACATTCTTTTAAATAAGGCGGATTCATTCTGAATTCAGACTGCATTTAGATTCTATCTACTGTTGAATTTTAGCATCAACAAAATCATGAAGCAAAAAAAATCCAATCTTAACCCACCAGTTTTCAAGAAGCCTGGAGATGAAATGTGATGTAGGGTTTTAGACTAGAAAAAGGCAGAGTGCCCCTGTTGTGGGGGTACTTTTCCTCACAGATCTGTTAGGAACCACACCACTGTAAATCCTGGACAAGTGCACTAACGCTAGTCCTAACGTGTTCTAGCTGACATGCTCACCAACCCATTTCAGAATAGCTCTCATGTTACACAGATGTGTGATCCATCAGCAGTCAACGAACAGAAGAGCTGCCTGTCTCAAGTTCTCTACTTTTCATGTATGTCATCCTAACACTCATGGCCACAGACCAGGTGTCTTAGGAGTATTCCTTACACAGGTGCTTGGCAAGTGCCTAACAACTTGCCTGTTTTTCTGAGGGGACACAGCATGGACTCAGAAGGAATTTGCTACTGCCTGTCAGCCTCTTCTGGTGGGTACCTTTCCTTGGATGGTTATGAGCATGGTGATTTATTTTCTTCAAATAGATATTATATTTTTTAGTCCTCTATATTTATCCACATTCTGTCATTTAGTTCCATCTGCCGTACATGGGAAATGGAGTCTTTATTTTAGAATCCAGTTCTGCAAACTGCTGTCAGCTTGAGGCTTTCAGAGATTCACAGTGCTTAAAGCTGGATGGGACCCTTGTTTTCAGTCTGTTCTCTAAAGTGCATGCCTCATTTCATTTGTGTTCTCCAATTGCAAACTGCTGTCTGATTTCCAAAGTATATAGCAATCATGCAGGAGATGTTTGGTGCCTTGCAGGATGGGGAGATCCCCATGCAGTTCCCTGAGGACCCTCTTCTTGGGAACATTTCAATCATGCTCAAAGAAATAAGAGAGAAGACCAGCTTGAGGCTGAATGATATCCATCAGGTGAGTAACCAGTGTTGCAAAACAAGTACTGCAGACTTAACTGATAACCTAACTATATGGGTTTCTATACACGTTTTCATTTGCTAGAAGTCACATTAAGAGCCAAAAATACTCGGACAAGCCAGATTGCTCTGTTTCTCTTGTTCAGCAGATCAATGGATTAATACTCTCTATCACTTTCATATGACTCTGAAAGGCTTACAGAAATAAACTTACTTTAGAGGATTACCTTCTAGTTTCTGTGCATTTATAAATGCCATCTGTTCATATCTGAGAGCTGGGTGTTATGGTAACCTGAGTCTTTTAAACTTGCGCTAATTGCAGAGTACATGCCCATACTCATGGAGCACATATGCATGTGGGTGCATAATGCTGGCATGAGGATGGTAACAGGGAAAATCCAGAATATGGGAAGCCTTTGAATGGATCTTGCCTGCCACAGTGGTCTGGTTGGAAGCAAGGAGGTCCCCTCCTCCACAAGTCCAGGAAGGAAGGAAGGTTACTTGTAACACCACAATACCATGACATGCTCACAGGCCAGGTAACAAGGGCTCTGCTCTTTTGACAGTGTAAATCAAACTCTGGGGAAAGGATGAGGGTAGAATTTTCTTTTTCATGTAAACTTTGAGATATCTTGTGTGTGCTTCAATGTGAAAGTGTCACCTGTTCAGTTGATTCCACCTGTACAAAGAAAAGCTCATGATTACTGTGGCCATGGACTGAATTTGAATCATCATGCACACAACTCCATGTACATTTACTGAACTTCTTAGGTTATGCTTCATAGAAAGTAATTTGGCATATGTACACAACATTTTTTTCAAATTACTTTTGCTCTTAAAAGTACCTTTCAGCAGATGATCATGTAGATCTAATAGAAGTTAATAAAACAATTTCACAAAGTTAGACAGGCACACAGCCTCATTCCCTATAGTTGACTGTTGTATTAACTAGTATCCTGCTACTGTTTTCCTCCTTTGTGCATCCATTAATTATGGATCAATTATTCAATTCTTTAGGAACTCAGGTGATGCCTGGGCTACTGAGTTGTGAAATTAAAACAATGCCACAGTGAACAGGAAAGAACATGCATTTACTTTAGAACCATCATCCTACGATACTGATATTCCTAGGACAAAAGCATTTTTCTTTAATCAATAATTAAGCCAATTTGTATGAATGTCCTTTTACCCACACTGCTTCTAACTTTTCCAGCATAATGTTTATCAAGACCTTCTTTCTGAGTAACAGTCTTTCCTCATTTTTTTAATGGCACAATCAAAATCTGAAAGCCAAATGCCTGTTATCACCATAGGCATAATTCACTGTGCTCTATATTTTTCCTAAATGAAGCACAGCACAATTACCAAAAGAACAACTGCTTGACAAAGTGAATCTTGTAGTTCAGTAAAATTTAGCCACTGAGGATCAGCTCAGCAAATAAAGCATTAATTTGCTATTTGACATGCTGGAAAAAGTGTCAAACCAAAATGAGAGCAGTGGCTTCTCAGCTGCTGGGACCAGGAGGAGTAGCACTCTCCAACGCATTGCTCATTTCACAGTCAGTCTCCTACTTGTGATTTCACTTAGATTCCTGTAATATTTAGCTGGTTAAATCAGTTCCTCTTTACCTTTGAGGAGTGAAATTTCTGATGACAAGTCTTTTGTTAGTAAAAATTGTTTGCTTTTGAAAAATGTTCTCTAATGTAAGAACCTGAATAAAATCAAAACCAAATATTTACACAAAATAAAAATATGCTAACAAATAAAGATAATTGCCTGTTTTTCATTGCCTTACCCTTTGTTCAGTCATCTATATCAATCAAATTAAGCAATTAAGCAATTTACTGGAAAAAAACCTAACACTTTACAGCTTTTTTGCATGGGGCAGAAAGGGAAATTAAGCTGATATTGTTTTCAGATGTCTGTCATTTTGCTAAAGTGCCAAGTCTTTAAAGAGTATTCTATTCAATGCCCAGCTTGCCTGGCATGAATTGGCATATTTAAATTATGTTTAACAACAGTGCCAGGTCATGTTTGTATATATAGGTAGGTTTGTATATATAGGTAGGCAGGGTCTGCATCTGTATATGTCTCCATCAGGACTGAGACTGGTGGCTGTCTCACCATTCTGTTGCGTTCACATGCGATGTATGACTGACCACACAGATTGCCACTGGGGTGAGCACAGGTAAAACTGTGGCTCCTCAAAGTGCTTGCAAGTACAGCTTGTGTCATTTACCCTGGGCAGTGTGGCACTGATGTCTGTGCTGCTGAGAATCAACCTGCTGGTGTCAGAATTCTTTGAAAACTCAGGACAACGGGTGCAAAGCAATTTGTGCCAAGATTTCCTCCAGTTCTATTACAAAATGCTACTTCTGGGCTTTGTAGCAAAGGGTCGTTCACACCCCCCCTCACCTGAGGCTGCCTTGGGCATCTCAGCAAAACTCTACTTAGAACCCCCAGATTTGGAAGCCCAACCTTCCTCTACAGTTAGTGAAAAAAAGTTAAGGGCTTCTAGTTCATGACACCGAAGTTAGATACCTGACATTGAGTGGGTTAAAAACCTCTTAACTCTCTAAATCTTCCACATGCACACATTTCATGTTCAGCTCCTGCCAAATCTTTCAGCCATCAAAAATGCTTTTTAGTGCTCAATCTCTGAAGCATAATTTAAACTTGCCATGACCCAGAAGGCCAGGCTTAAAGAAAAGTAGATTTTCTTTTCTTCTCACTAGGTTACCTGGATTTCCAACTTGAGTAAACCAGAGCTGTGGCTTGAAAGATGTTTGTGATTTAAGCTTATTTAGAAATAAAAATGATTTCTGGACTTTCTGGTTTGGTTTGGTTTGGTTTGGTTTCCAGAGAGGAGATCACGACCTTCTGTGATGGGAGAGGTTGTCTTCCTCATGTGGTCTGTGAAGGTGTGAAGTGTATAAAATGAAAGATCAATGTGTTTCTTTTTTCCTTTTTTAGGTTTTAGCATTTTAAATGGCAAGAAGACTTACTTCAAGGTAGTCACATAGTGATGACTTTTGGATCATGTAAGTAGAGTACAATATTGTGCTGTTTTGGCTGGGCATGTACATATGATACTTTCAGAGGTTCTCGGTGAGTGAGGAGCAACAATGTGTGCTAGGAATTCAGAGCAACTTTTTTTGGCATGCATGATTTAACACAGAGTTACAATATAGAGAATTTTTTATGGGAAATCTTTAACCTTTGGAAAAGCTGTGTTGGAACATTAGTTTGTTAATTTAGAAATGACGGGGTAAAGCTTCCCTTAGTTTATTTTGGAAGCTTCAGCCTACATATATTTGCCAGTCCCTTCCAAAAAATACTTCTCATGTGTAATAGCTGCCGAAGGATGGTGAGATGGTGCACTGCTCTGGTGGTTATTCATTCATTGACAAACTGCCTGCTTTTGCCACTAGATTTATATGACCATTTAAAGAGAGAAAATTCAGGACCTGTAAACTAGACAAAAGCATCATAATGTGCTATTTCTCCATCTAATGGAAATGTCAACTTCCTTGGTCACTCTTCCTTCTGTCCAAGAAATTCTGTGCCTTTGAAGGGCAGGTGTGTTTTATATAAGATAAATCTAATGACAAGGGCTTTTTTTTTCCTCCTAATGCAATATTTTTTGAGGTCTTATATTATCTGTCTACACTAGGTTCAACCCCACTCTCAAGACCTCTCTATCATCGATGGCCATGCTAAGTGTGGAGCTCTATAGAGAGGGACAGATCTGGAGGGGATCTAAGCATTTGTTCATTCCCATGGTCTGGCTGGAAGAAGCACCAGTGAAGTCAAGTCCAGTCCCCTTCAGGTTTCAAACCCATATCTTCCTGAGATGAATACAGACATATTCAACTTACCTGTGCCGGAAGGCATAACAATCCCATGCATGAGTTTGCCCAAATCCATTCCCAAATCCAGAATTCATCTTGCAGCACAGACACAATAGAATTACCTGAAGCTGATTGTTCAGGAACCAGGGACTGCAGTCTTAGAAAGGCTGCATCTCTGGACCTCACTTCAGCAGTCCTTTTAATAGGGCCAATAATATCAGCTTTAAAAAGCAGCTAGAGCAATTTAGATAAGCTATTTAGTAGAAAGTATTATTAATAGACTTCTTCTGACAGCCGAATGGGGATGACACTTTTCACTGCTATATATTAAATGAGAGTTTTTTCCCTTTTTCATGATGAGTTGGAATAGTGTTAGCAGCCATGGCAAATGCATTTCCTGATTGCCTTTTCCTTTCTTTCTAACTTCAGAATGCATCACTTCAGGGACTGTGTATCATTTACTGAATTGCTTCTGTTTGCCTCCCCCAGCCACTGCCTGCTTTGTCAGCAGTCTGGGATCCAGCCGGTGACATTTTTCACTCCTTGTCTCAGAGGCACCCGGTGCTAAGTCCTGCCCAGATGCTCTTGCACGCCTTTCTGTAAAGTCTAATGATAGAGCTGTTCAACTGAGCGATACTCATAGCAAGGGGGACAGGTCTTGAGAAAGAAAATCAGATGAAAAGCAGGCTTGCCTCAGATGTTGAAAACAGTTGGGGAAGAACTTGATTTCAATTTAAAGGGCACTTCTGCTTTGCCAGTTCTTAAGTGCAATGTGTGGTAATAAGAGACGATTATGCTGCACAATAGCCTGAATATAGTCACTGAAGTAGGGTGAAATTAAAAAAGGTTTCTTCATATAAGGCATGATGTAATGATTTCTGTCATGCTTACAGCCATAAATGAAAATAGCAATTCATTACACACCAAAACTAAGCAAATAGTTGAGGCTGCAGGTAGTACATAAGTAATAAAACCAAAGCCAATCTAAGGACCCAGAGGCTGAGCGCATTTTCTACTTTATTTATTAGTTTTGATCCAGACCAGAATAGACTAGACTAGAAATAACCATCCACCTGCTCTGAGCACCCTGCCAATTATTTCAATCTACAAAACCAAAATGCAATACGAACAGCTCACTGCTTCTAGCAAAGTGCAATACCCACTCAGATATTCCAACCCCTCCTTTTCCACCAGTACTTTAATTCATTTCTCTCCCTCCCAGTGCCAGGTCACATAGATAAATATTGCACACATTGCTGATAGATGCAGTGGCAAAGTATTCTTTTCTTCTCCTAGTTTTTCAATGAAAAGTAGGGAATGTTGCCTAAAGTACAATGAAAACACTTTGCACTGTCTGTCTTTAGAAGCAGGCTTGTAAATTATTAGACTTTTGTTCCATGTTCTGACTTTTCTTAGGAGACCACTTTTTCTCTTCTTTTATGTGCTTAGCTACTTTATGTAATATTTTGACCTAACAACTTCCTCTCTTTTCTCCATTCTACCTTTTAACTTCCTAAAACTTGAGAGGATGAGTAGCAAAATTGCTTTTAGTAGGAGAAAAGTATATGACAAACTGCCAATGTTCTAGCTACTTAACCAGTATGTCTTTATTTATTTTAATCTCACTAGAGGTTAAATTCTAGAGTAAATAATGTATTATTCTAAAAGGATTAATACCTTAACAGTTAACATTCTTAACAATGAATTTAACAGGTGTTGCTATTATTTAGTTATAGACCAAGAAAACAGTTTCGTTTTCCCAGACACATAAAAGCGATTCTGCGTTACAATAGTTGTGAAGCCATAGATAAAATTTTAGCGCCTTGGAAATCAATGGCAGAACTTCCTAGAGTTCCAATACCTAGATTTTCAAACAAATTAAGTGCCCAAATCCCTTTGAAAATCTCAAAATCACTCACAGGCAATGTCATCTCAACATACAGATGGTTTTGGGTCTGTTACCTCATTGTAAATCCGGAATTACACTGTAAAGTAACCCACGGCAGTGAGAGCAGAATTTATCAAAGGACTGCTGAAAGAGCTTAAGAGACTCAGATGCCTGTATCCATGATTACTCCTTCCACTCCTGCTACAAATATTATCTGACTCCCCACAACTGGGTGTAAGGCTGCAGACACACATTCTCTTCTGGAGCATCTGTGCTGCTTAAAGAGGTTATGCCCCCATCCCACATCCATCTGTCTCTTCTTCCTCTTGCTCCCTCTTTAGTTTGCGTGAGTCAGCTGGTATCCTCCAAATCTTCCAGCTGCCTGTCCAAATCTCGCTGCTATTAGTAATAGCCACTGAAGGCTGGGTCACAAATGAGGAATTCTTTCACTGAAAGGGACAAACAATATTTTCCCTTTCTAATCAAGGGAAGTAAGTGGAAAAGATGAGATGTATTTTTTTCAGACTGAAATCTAACATGAAAGGTGGATTTCTCATTGGCTTCACCTTGTCATTTCCTTTATTTTTTATGCAACAGAAAAAACATCATGATGAATGTATGTCTCATTTCAGATCTGCTCTGCAGGGGAACCCACCCCTTCTCCAGTGGACACACAGGATCCCCAGGGATGAGAGTCTCTGTACACCTTCCCCTCTCTCCCCCACTCCAGCATGTATCCCTTAGCCTTTGGTACAATATACGTCATATAAGTTCTGAGCTGAAACTTGATGTACATATTTTTTTGCTGTTTCATTTCAGGAGACGTGTTAGCTTGGTATATAAATAAATCTGAAGGTGACTACACCAGACAAAATATTAACAAAAACTCCTCTTTCCCACTTCTACCATATCTTTGGTGAGTCTTTGCATCCAGGCAAACCAGCTAAGCGACTTTCTGAGCTGCAGCAGATGCTGCCTCTTCCCTTCTGGTCCCTCATAAGCCCCTGCTGTAATTCCCAAGGTCTGGCTGGGTGCTCCCAGTGATCTTGGTCTCTGTGTGAGCTGCAGACTCCCAGTGCCCTGCTGTGCAGAGTTCCTTCCTGCTCATCACATTCCCTGAAACCTCTTTCTGGTCAGGTTTAGTTGCTCCCTCTATCAGGAACAATGTTTCCCTTCCCAAAACGGCCACCTGACAAGGGCAATGCCCTTTCGAAGGACCTTACTGCGCAGACTGAGAATAAAGAGATGCTATCACTCACAGAAAAACTGAAAGCCTTTGCTTAATCAAAAGGTGTTGTATGGCCTATTTAATATTAATAAAATTGATTTTTAAGCATGATTCAGAGAGAGCTTTGATGCACAACTTGCCTTATGTGTTTTATAAAAAGGCTGAAAAGTGCTTCTGCATTTCTAGACTGTTTCCTTCTATTGTTTTAGTAGCAGTGAACAGTGATGTGTTGTTCCCAAGTACCTTTGTTTGGATGTAAAGCCATATTTGAAATGGCATCAAGACCTCCTTTAAATACCCTGGAAAATAAAAGGAGAAAAAATCCAATTTATGGGTGAGGATTCTAAAATTCCATAGTCAGTGCCCTTTAAGTATTGCAGTCCTATATTCTTGAGATTCCTTACAGATATATGATCAGGCTTAGAACTGAGTAAAGGTGAACTTTATTAAATAAGTTCATTATAATTGTATTTCATAGGTTTGGGCTTGCGATTAATGGATTGTAAATTTATACTTTAAGACTAGAAGAACATGATCATATAAATAGTCTTACTGAAGTTAACAGGGCTGTTCTTTGAAGAAAAATGCCATTCAGCAGAACACTTAAATGTATGCATAGCTCTAAGCATATATTTAAGTTCAAATGAAGTCAATCTACTTGGTTTTAAGAGGGCTTGACTGTGCTTAGGTTCCTTGAAACATTTATATTAATATATAGGGTGGCTGCTGCAGTAGCCTTGGGATGTCATTAATGTTTTAAAAACAATAGTCTTTCTAAGCACTCGTGACCATTACATAAGAGAACTACTATTACTTGGCAGCCAGGTTAAGGCCTTAAAAACTCCATCATCTGATATGTTTATTAAACTTTCATATGTGTTGTACAGATGCAAAGAAGACAATTTAACTGCATACCAATTGCTGCAGACTGGTCCCTACTGCCAAGTGTTGTAGAGAAAAACTTGCCAGAATGCAATTCAAGAATGGTGATAAGAAAAGGATTTGCTATTTCTAATTTTTCTACTCAATATTCAGAAAAAAAATTTGTGCATTTGCTCTAGAAGTCATTTTCTTTGTGCTCTTTTGGACTCTCCCTCCCCTCATAGATTGTAATAGTACCTTATGGAAGAATGGGAAAGAAATCTCTGTAGTGGGCACAGCACAGTATGATGAAGGAGTGTCGCTGACACAGCAGCCACTTCAATGCATCTCCCTTACAGCAAAAAGCTGCACTGTATAAGGGTAGTTTGAAGGCAGAAGTTCATTTATTATATTTCTGTAACAAAGACATCTAATGTCTTAATTACGAGAAACTGATACAGAACTAACAGGAACATTCTACATTATTAAACAAGGGTATAGAGGTTGAATGTATTTTTTGCTTTATACACATAGGACACTGTATATACAAAGGAAACTTTTAAAGTAAGCATTCCAAATCTGAATCTCAAGGTCTTTATCATAGTTAATATATCAAGAACTGCAAAACAAACAGCATGCTTAATCCTCCTGCTTCTTAAGTGTATCTGTAGGTTACTTAGTAGCATAAGGCAATCACATGCTCCATGGAGCATCATTTCCCTGATTGAGAGGAAATCATCCCATAATTTTTTTCTCCCCTTGATTTCCAAAATAATTTTTACAAGAGACTGAAAGTCTTTGCATACCTGCAGCCACCACTCTCTCCAAAACGGAAAGATACTGCTACTGTTCCACTGGTGTTCATAGTCCTGTTCATACCTTAAATTGGCCCAAAACCTACTGATGTTCCTGTAATAAGGAGTTTCACTGACATCTAGGAGGTGTTATAGTTCCTTTGGCCTCAGGATCCTTTTATCTAAAGTAAGAATAATGAATGAAAGAACAGCAGCAATGATGATTGATCAAATCTCACCCCTTTATATTTGAGCAAACCTTCCTGGACCTCATCTTACATGACTGAGATTTGTCATACTTTTGGCAATGACCAGGTACATTCATAAAATTAGAGAGAGGGAGGGAGTGTAAGCATATAACCCAGGAGTCCTTCCTTGCCGCTTCTCATCTGTAGTCTGAACTCTGCTATATAACACTTGATTGCTGTTGTCTTGAATAACAAAATTCTCATTTGCATAAATGGGTTGATAAGCTGACTTTTTTAAGTTCTCTTCCACATAAATGCACAAAAGTAGCAGATTCGTATCACCATGCTTTATGCTGGACACGAAATGGTGCAATTCAGAAGAAATTCAGTAGTGCCTCTTTTTTAAAGCCATGCATAGATATGCATGAATTGGAAATAGCAGAAGTCCTTATCTTCCTGCTGGCATTGAGATCCAGTACAATGGGTAAATGTTGATTAAATGTCAGATACACTACACTGGGCAGTGCTTTAATCAGTTGTTTCTATATATTCCAAAAAGAGATGCATACTTTGAATTAAAAGCTCGGGGGGAAAAAAAAAAAAAAAAAAAAAAGAAAGTAGTGCTCTCGTCAGTAGGATGTAGAGAAATACCAGAAGTCTCATTCAAACATATTCAAGCTTTTGTATGGCAAAGCAATGCAGGGCTTAGAAAAACATAATATCAGAAATGTAAGCTTTTAACATTGTTGTTCTGCTCCAGTGAATGGCCATAAATACGATATTTATAAAGCTTTGTGTTTGTCACACAAGGATCCAATATAAAACCTATTAAGTTTATAATTAGAAATATATTCTGTTCCCTTTTCCAAATTCCAGCCTGTACTCTGGAAGTCAAGGTGCAAACTTTCTATCATGGGCATTGACAATAAAGATGAAGGCTCTAAGCCAAATTAGACCCAAATTAATGCCTCAATAACTTCAGTTTCTTTAATGCCTCTGCACAAAACTAAAACTTATTAAACAGCTCATATGATGGTGCAAAGGAGGTAACTTCTATTCCACTCTTACCTCTGATCTGGTTCTCAGGAGCTGAGAACGATGAAAATAATTTCTGTTATAATAATCATCAGGATAAGGTGACCAGTGTATGTAAAGGACATAGGGCACAGAAAAGATGGTGTTCTTACATGTTCTTTTCCAACTGGAACCACAGTTTGACTTGTAGTGGATACCCTTTTTTTCCCATACAGAAAATTCTCACTGACGTGGTATAAGGGAGCTGTGATCAAGTTACCTCTGGATATTAATGTCTGGTTGCACCCAGAAGAATAGGAAGTAGCTGTAGTCTGCCAGCAGCTGACCAGTGAAAGGTCTGGCTAGTATTCATCCTTAAAATGCACTCTGGTACGCAAGAATTAGGTAAGTGTGATTTCCATCCCTTTGACCAAACAATATTGCATATAGACATGCTCACTACTGTCAAAGTTCAGAGTCTAAATAGTAGTCTAAATAATTTTCCAACAAAAAGATGTAGATACTTGTTTTGGAAGATTACCTAGCTTAACATTTGTCTATTTATTTCTTACCGGATCAGCTGAACAACATTTGGGAATCAACCTATTGTTTTTTTTAAATTAAAGTTTACAGAAATAGGGTAAGGTTGACCTATGAGTCTTCTGAGCATTTTTATAAATTTCTTCTGTTTTCAGTTCTTCCTTGAATTAAAAATAAAGTTTCTGTAAATGGAAATTTCCTCTGACTGTTGGTGCTTAGAGAAGCATTTCTCTAGTTGCAGCTTAGCATAGATGTTAAGGAATAACAGAAACTTTTTAAATTATAGAACTAATTATCTACATGCAGCTGATCAAACACTTTGCACTTCTAGCTGTGAGCACAACTCACCACATCTGTTGGCCTCTCCCTGGGTAAGTCTACGCTGCAGTTGCTGCTGTGAATGTTATAGAGTGGAGACACACCAAAGGCAGCATTAAACTAACAAGCCTTGGATTTGTTAGCCTGACAGCACAAAGCTTAGTGGTGGCTTTTCGCCTGGAGTCTTACCCAGCTTGCTGGGTGTTGGAGCCAACAGAGAGTTTGCGAGTGCTACAGAGCTGGCAGCTGCAACTGCTCTCAGCTGTAAAGGCCAGTACTGCTCTGTCCTTCACAATCTCTTCCCTCTGCTGTTTGGTGTTTTGGGTTTTTTTTAAAAGTTACTTTAGTTATACAGACAGCTCACTGAACTACCGATTGCACTTAATGTTCTTAGAGGACAAAGGGATGGCAGTGAATTGGCACAACATCAAATAGGGAAAGAGTCCAAGCAGTCTATGAGGTAGTTTATACCTCCATGAAAAAGTTGAGTATCCTTGAGTTGTAGCTAAGTGAAAGAGGAAATTTATTGAGACAGGTACAGTGTTCTCTTGAGTACATTGTATTGTGACTATTATTTAATATTCAAAATATCCTTTTCTCACTTAGATCATGAGGGCTCAGAGAGCTGCAGAATATAAGCACTATTAATGTGCAATGTACTCATCTTCGCCTACCACATGGATGAACTGTATGAATAGTCTTTCATACAGTCTTTTAGACTGCATGAATAATCTTTCTGCAAACACAGAGATTTCCACATGTAGGAGTGGAAACACTGTCATCCATATGCCTTGGGAAACCCTCCACTCATACCTTCTGTACAGTCACTAACTTGTGCTGTATGTCCAGCTTTAACTATGCATAATAATAGTAATAGAAAGGCATATGATGATCTGTTTCATCTTTATGTATAATAACAGTGCTAGAAAGCTGCATGATGCTCTGTATTCTTTGCAAGCAGAAGTGAAGAACCAGTTGAATCCTTTTTGTTCGGACTCATGCCATTTTTCACCTTTCAGGATCAGCAATTGTCAGCCCATTGTTTAAAAATCCCTTGTACTGGTTCTGTTCGCGGTGCCTAAAGAGCTTGCTCTCTCTGACTAACAAAACGCTTCTTTTTATTATTATTTTTTCCTCCATTGAATGAGAGAATAAGAGCAAGCAATTTTTGATTTAACCTCCTGCTGCTGAGTTTTCAAATTTTAAAGTGTTAACAAAAGGGACTGTATGTTTTCAGTGCTGAAAGCTCTGATTATACTATGGCACAAATTTATAAAAATCAAACGCAGACAGGGAATAGCAGGCTAGAGATATGTGACTCTCTTTAACTGCTGGCCTCCTATAATAGAAATTGAACTTTCTCAAGAAAGAAAGCTGTAAAAAGAGACTGTTTTACTAAGTCTTAGTCTGTATCCATTTTTGATAGATTTAGTTAGCCTACAAGGGAACAACAGTATTGACATATATCACTTTGAAAAATGCCAGCTGAATGAGATATTTTTGTTTCCTGGGTTACATGCTGAAGCCGTATCATTTGTTCTGATTTTTTTCTGTCCCTGCTAACACACTCTGTTCCTGTATTTTATGATTATATGTTCAATCTCTGAACTACCTCAGAGATATTGATTATATTTTTTTGTGAGTGAACAGTATTTCAAACAGCCTACATGAAACTCTCACTTTTGTTCCTATTTATGTAATTGTTTGGACTAGAAATATAATTAAATGAGTAGAATTATTATCTTAAAGAGCCTTTAAACCTGGTAAATAATTCTTGGTGGGAAGACTTCTGGTTTCATAGTTTTCCTCAGCTGACATCACACATAAGAAAGAGTTGCCCCCAAAGGAGAAAACTAATGAGATTAATTAAATTTGGGTGTGGCCTCATTGGATTTTCCTAAGAATTAATCACTGCCTGGTCCTGTGCCTTTCAAGTCTCCCTCCTGGAAGGATAATCAATATTAAGGAAAGGAACCTTTAGGTTTTTTGAGTCTTCAGTAAAACTATGGATGCAGCTGCCTGCTGAGGCACCTCATGATGCAGACCCAGGTCTGGGATTTTGAGATTCAGATCTGTTAAGATTCAGAGCATGACCAGAAAACCAAAGTGGTATGGACGATGTCACCACTGCTTTCACTTACAACTTGTTTGGGGAGAAGAGTTTGGGTCAGGCTTGTCAAGAAAGTTTGATGTGAACAAAGCTTTTACAACAGAATTGTTCTCTTTTTCTTTCATTCTCTTTTATTCTGTTTCCTACATGTATAGGGACCGGGTGTCTGTGTGGGCAAAATCTGCTCTCTTTGCGGTTTGCTGACACCCCATCAAATTTGTGTGCACAAGGCACAAGCACTTGTATCATTCATACTGGTGTGGCTCAGGATGCTGATCTGAGCTTACTGCTCGATGCTCCCTTCCTGGGAAAGCCATCGTTTGTTATTTAGGAAGGGAGTTGATACTGTTGATAGCAGCTCGGAGCAGCTTTGCTCCCAGGCCAGTGCCAGAAAACAGATGTGTGATGTGCCATATCCTTAACAGATGGACATGCCATATGCCATTAAAACTGGTTATCCAACTTCCTCTCACATTGTGGGTGAACAGCTCTTCTCTTTTGCATCAAAGCCTCAACAGGCAAAAAAAAGTGTTAGTTCCTAGGGGAGGTAAGTAATTCAAAGGATTTCCCAGGCGTTTTCCAGAGTTTCTCAGTGCTGAACAGTTGTGTGCCTTTCAAGGGTCTGTCTACCTGAGAGTTTGCTGTGCCCATATGCCCAGCTGTGGGAGGTATCTTCTCGGACTCACAGTCCTGGGATTACACTAACACATGTCGAAGGCTGACCTAATTTACTTTGCTTTTCCTAAGGCAGGCTTGAAGCCAGGCTGATGTGGTCACAGGGCATCTGGAATGACTTGGTGTACATGGGGAACAAGCTCCCATCTCCACAGAACAGAGGCAGGGCTTGTAGAAATAAGCTTGGATGTATAGCTGAACTCCAGCTTCATTACAGGAAGGAGTAGAAAGTTGCACGATGGCTGAAGAAGAGCTATACACATAATTTATGTGCTGGTTAGATATCTAGGTTAGGTTGGACACTTCCAGGCCATGCTCCATGAGTATAGAGGTACTGAACCACTCCTGTGTATTAGGCTCACGCTTGGTTATGGACCTATGAGTGATGCTGTGGCATTGTGTGGCTTAAAGTGGTTTGATGGACTGTTGTACAGGTTCTTTTTGATATTTGTGAGGAAAAATTTTTGTCATACCACTAGTCACTTGTGGCCTTAACAAGAAAGCTGAGATGATCCAGTTTTTATCATTTTAGGGTATGAACTGTATCACATAAGGGACTGAACCCATTTTGGTGAATGGCTGAAAATGTTTACAATGGTAAAATATTGTAATTATACTGAGAAACATAGCCTTTCTAAAATAATTTGTGTTTAGAAGACTAGCCTCCTATGAGAGGCATAGAATTTTGCTGGAAATGACCCAAAGCGAGACTGTTTCGAAAATGACTGACATTGGTTTGGTTTCCCTCTCACTATAAATTCAGTGCATTCAGATGAATGACTGGGATTTGGGCTGGTTGGTGGTTTAGGTGGACATGATATAAAATGGAAGTTGAGAGGAAAAGATTTGGGGAAAATCTTCATAGGTAAAGTTTTCTTAGACCCAAGCCAGCTCCTGAGGGTGGTTGATTTTCTGTCCCAAGTTATCTGAAGCCCCAAAATGCAGGTGGATTACAATGAATGGTTTTGATTTGGAGAGTCTACAGCATAATGTGAGACAATGGCCACAATAAAACCTACATAGATTGAATAATGCAGAATCAATACATAAACGGAAGCGTGTGACAGGGGTTGCTATGGTATCTCCCTTATTTAATAAAGGAATAAATAAAGGAATGGAAATCTCCATAAATGGTCTCAGCACAAATTACAGCTGTTCCTAACAGCTCTAATACATGCAGTAGCATTTTTGAAAAATTAATTATCTTCCTCCATAAACAAGAATGTTTTTTTCTGATCATGCTTAAAATGACTTCAATTTGTCTAAATTTATGCCAATTCCAGTTGAACTGTCCCTGAAGCTTCACTTGGGGAGTAGGAAAGTTATGAATACAGAGATCTGTACAAGTGTTTTGTTCAAATGCTTTCTGCTGTTTTGTGTTGAAGTGTAAGAGGACAGGCATAAATACACCCAAAAATGCAATTCCTTGGAGAATATGGAACATAAATGTGTAAGAACTTGAGTGCTTAATTTTATTACTTGAGTTAACAGACAAGGGACAGTAACAGGATTTACTTAGTGTGGCAGAACCAGGCTGAAGGCTGTTCTGGTAGCCTACCTGTGAATCCCAAAGTGGCTCCCAGGCCAGAATGCCCCTGAGTTAGAAAATCCACACTTAGATTCCACATGGAGCTGCCAGACCACATCCTCACGTGTTTAAAATCAAAGTGTCCAAGGAATTAACAGGATTACACAATTTGGGTGTGGATAGATGAAAGGGCAAGCAAATTATATGCAATGAATAATTAATCTATGAAGTTAAGATCTGGTTTTGCTTGTCAGACATTGATTTTCTCATTTAGCCTTACTAGGATTTGATAATATCACACGTATTTGAATAGTTTTGCCTGATCTGTAACTTTCAGGTATGTTGTTCAATTATGTGTCATTAATCATGTGGCATAGTTCTTCCTGTTGAATAGGACAGTGCTGAAGCTGTGCATCACATCTTGTAGGTGTTCAGATATGTAATTTATTGGCAGCAAATATTTTCTCAGTAATATTTCTAATTGGTAAGATCTCAGTTGTTCTAGCAAATAGTTTAATGCAAATGAATACCAAAGAGGAATATTATGGCAAAAGGTAATATAAAGAAAATTTGGATGAAACTTCTTGAAATGTTTTTTCTTTCATTTAAATGTTGAGTGGAGGTTTCTCTGTGCTTGAGCATTTGTTATCCCTTAAATGTATCACACCTACCACATCTCCCACTGTTCCTGGAGAGTGTGTCAACCTGTAAATGAATAATTTAAAACTAACTTAACTTTCCTGAGAAGCAGCCTAATGAATAGATGTAACTGATACCCACTAGTTATCACATTCCAGGGTACTTGGTGATTAAATTATCTTTTTTTCCCCCTAGCATGAAACATTCCTAATTGGTGGAAATGCATTTGCTAGTCACAAATATCCTTCAAAAAATGCATGCAAACAAAATAATATTTGTTATGTGCAAAAGGCCTTCCTCACTTGAGTCACAGGCAAGTTTGTACTTCAACAACAAAAAGTAAATACCAAATGACAAATGATTAATGTTTGCTTAGGAGAAAATATCATTGTTTGCATGCAAATTCAGGCAATTTTATGGCTTGATTTAAAGCCTATCACTAACCTGAAAGTCTCCCACCTCATGCAGGTCAGGCAGCTGAAGAAATACCTCTTTCCCCAGATTTTTGTGAAAAGAGAAAAAAACTCAAAAGTAACAGGTACAGACAAGCAAAATAAAGATCATTCAAATAGCTTCATATCTCATGCTGTTTGTCTCAGTTCCAACGCAGGAAAATAGAACAAACACATAAGAAAACACTTCACCTCATGAACTGTGGGCCCATGTTGGTTATGAAGGGCACTGCACTTTCAGTTTTTTAGAGTCAGTGAATTGCCAAGGTTAATTAAAAGTATAAATGATTTGCAAAAAGAGGACGAATGGGGCTGGGAAAAGTATTTGCCCACATATTGATTGCAAGTGCATTTTTCAAATTCCTCACGATATGATAAATCCCACAGGTGGTAAAAAAATTTGGGCCAGATCATTTGCTGAAAACTCAGCACCATTTGCATTGAATTCAGAAGTGCTGAACAGTTTTGCCTTACTGTAGCTCTGCTCTGTAAATCAGCAAACAAAATATGGCAGCTCAGTATTTTATTCTCAATAATAAACTATACTTGAAAATGTTTGTACTTACTCTCTTCTGTGGATTTGCACAGATACACTTTTTTTGGCATCATGTCACTTTTCAGCCAAAATGTATTTCGAAATTTAATGAGAAGCTAAAGGATGCTTATTAAGTTATTAATTACTTTTCACTTATCCATTAGACTGCATTTTCACCTTTTTACAAGAAGATATTTAAACACCCTTTGGCCAAAAATATACAGTAGGAAAGGTTACAGCCACCCTGATTCACAAGGGGATTTTGCATGCGCCTCAGGTAGGGACAAATAAACAACTGTATTCGCTATAATATCACTTCATGCAACTTTCTCTTGCCACTAGTTAGGCCTTAATATACTTACAAGGTTGCTCTTCTAATTTGAACTGTGTGAGACTTTGGCTGGAGGCTACTTCTGTGTCCCAGTGATAAAAGAAGACATAAAACAACCCAGTGCCTGATCATTCTCCCTGGCTGTCAGTGAATCATGTTTAATAGCATCTCCATTGCAGTTTTGGCCAATTTGCTTGCAATGGCATCCTTTTCCATGGGCTTACTGCTCAGCAGGCCCTGAAGCAATCTATGAATAACTTCCCAACAGATGCTGTTTATGAATTGAAGCAAATGGCTTCCCTGTTTCTCTTTTTTCTCACTTCAATAATTTTCAGTTACATTACGATGAATATTTATAGTCCTATAGCAGTGCATAAAAATGGGAACAAGCAGACCTGTGCATTGTTTCATACGTGAGTGCTGTTCTAATGGGGTTTGGCTCAATGGTTTTAATAATGTTCTGTTGATGGACTGAAAAGAGAATGCAAATTGTAGATCAGTCACTTCCATTCACTGTTTTAGCAGACTGGGCATTGATGGAAGACTATATTAGGAGCATGTATAGTACACCTTATCTTCTGAAAATAATACACCCCCTAATACAAGCCTACTCTTGTACTCTTCTACTCAGCTTTATTTCCTATGAGTAATCCCAACTAACTTCATTGTTAAATGCAGGATCTTACACTGCTGCAACCAGTCCTTACTGAGTGTACTGGGTTTCTGTGGTAAGGTTTTGGTAGCGGGGGGGCTACAGGGGCAGCTTCTATGAGAAGCTGCCAGAAGCTTCCCCCATGTCCGACAAAGCCAATACCAGCCGGCTCCAAGATGGACCCACCACTGGTCAAGGCTGAGCCCATCAATGATGGTGGCAGCGTCTCTGTGATAACATATGTAAGAAGGGGAAAAAAAAACATGGGCAGCAGCAGCTGAAGAGAGGAGCAAGAATATGTGGGAGCAACAACTCTACAGACACCCAGGTCAGTGCAGAAGGAGGGGCAGGAGGTGCTCCAGCATCGGAGCAGAGGTTCCCCTGCAGCCCTCAGTGCAGCCCGTGGTGAGGCAGCCGTGCCCTGCACCCAGGGAGGGTCATGGAGGAACAGATTCCTCCTGCAGCCCAGAGAGGACCCCACGCCAGAGCAGGGGGGTGCCCGAAGGAGGCTGTGACCCCGTGGGAAGCCCACACTGGAGCAGGCTCCTGGCAGAACCTGTGGCCTCCTGGAGAGAGGAGCCCACTCTGGAGCAGGTTTACTGGCAGGACTTGTGACCCCGGGGGGGACCCACACTGGAGCAGTTCAGGAAGAACTGCAGCCCGTGGGAAGGACTCACATTGGAGAAGTTCATGGAGGACTGTATCCCATGGGAGGAACCCCACCCTGGAACAGGGGAAGAGTGTGAGGAGTCCTCCTCTGAGGAGGAAGGAGTGGCAGAGACAACGGGTGATGAACTGACTGCAACTTCCATTCCTTGTCCCCCTGCACTGCTGGGCAGGGAGGAGGTAGAGAAAATCGGGAGTGAAGTTAAGCTTGGAAAGAAGGGAGGGGTGGGGGGAAGGCATTTTTAAGATTTGGTTTTATTTCTCATTACCCAACTCTGATTTGATTGGTAATAAATTAAACTAATTTCCCCAAGTCAATTCTTTTTTGCCCATGACAGTAACTGGTGAGTGATCTCCCTGTCCTTATCTCCACCCATGAACCTTTCATTGCCTCTCCCCTGTCCAGTTGAGGAGGGGGAGTGATGGAGCGGCTTTGGTGGGCACCTGGCGTCCAGCCAAGGTCAACCCACCACACTGAGTTTATCAGGATCTGACTAAAATGTCATGTGATTTACAATAAAATTAATGTTTAGTGGTAGAAGTAGCCAGTGTTACAAGGATGTCATTTCTACGAGTTAAGTTGGAGAGTGCAAAGGAGAAACTGATTTGTGATCAGCCATCATTCCTTAACAGAACAGCGCAAAATTCTTGTTCAATCCTTAAAAGGCCACTTTACAACATTTTATAATTCTGTAACAGTTCTTCAATGTTGTTTTGCCAAGAAAAGTGGTTAGATTTACAACTGTAGATGTTTATTGAGTTTTTTCCAAGGGAACTGTTCTTGGTGCAGCTTCATTCATCTCCAAATGTCTGATCTACTTGTCATTTCTATTAAACAATAGAGAGGCTAAAGAAATAATGCTTTTACTATCACAGTAATTCCAAGATTAATAAACCTCTCTAACTTACTAGATACACTTGTACAAACATATTGTCTATAAATACATACTAGATGCAAAGCATGCATATTTAAATACAGAATATGTCAAATTATTGCATTTTCCATTGCTCTATAATGAATTCATTTGTACGATAAAAATAATTAGACATATGAATGACCACGCATATTATTCACACTACACATCTTTAATACAGCATTTTATTCCCCAGTACAGAAGTTGGAAACAGGAAACAATCTGAACAATTTCTTGTATCCTAATATGATGGCACTCATGTGGATTACAGCTTTTAAAAATCCATTGTAAATAGGGCACACTAAATAAATATGACTCTTGTGCCTATGAAACTCAGATCGTGTGATTTCATCACTTTTGGCTTCCCCTAAATGAATAAAAAGCAAATACCATGTTAACTTATATTATCAATTGCCAACTCAGGAAAGTAAACTGAGACATGCACTGTGTCCCGAGTTCTAGGCCATTAAGTAGCAAAATAATACAGTTACAGCCATACCAGCCTACACTTCCAGAAGGATTTCTTTAACATTCTGAAGTCTTTTAAAATGCACGTATTGTAGAAGGCTGGCATTTCTATTGACAGGATAATTCGACATTTGAAAATGTGTATTTGTTCCATTTTCCATCAAATCAATAACTTGAAGAGCTGTCATGTTGGATTATTAAGGTGGCCAGATTTGGACATCAGGGTCAGGTCTGGCTCCCCATGCTGGGAGCCACTGGGTGGTGGGCCCAGACCTGTGGCCAGTCAGAGAATTTGGCTCCAGCCTTCTCTCTCCATCTCTTGACCTGCTCTTCTTCTCTAGCCTGTGCCATCTGCTACAATTTCTCTACAAGTTCTTGGCACTTCTTTTCTGCTTCTTTTGCACCAGGAGAGTGCAATGTACTGGTGTTTTTCTCACATCTTTGGTGATGTTTTTTCTGGTCTTCTCTAGGAAGTCCTGCATACAGGATAGAATCATAAGCAAGTCCTTACCTTAAGACTAGATTTAATTAAGAAAGGTACCAAAACCAC
This sequence comes from Strix uralensis, assembly GCF_047716275.1. NCBI lineage: Eukaryota > Metazoa > Chordata > Aves > Strigiformes > Strigidae > Strix > Strix uralensis. The sequence goes on from NC_133981.1 coordinate 7,867,243, forward strand.
AGTAATGGAAAGGCCTAATTTGAATTTTTCAGTATCTTTTAAGAATGAAAAGAATGGAAAATGTTGACTGGTTATTCACAAAAATGTCTTCTTCCTGTCAATCACACATAGTGCTTTTTTATTTAATTATTCCATATAATTTATTTTCACAGTTCCCTCTATAACTCATTTCCACAGCTCCTTGCTTCTTGGACAAGTTATTGATCTAATGTGTACAGAGAAGGTTTTTTAAAGGCAGTCTTTTAATAATAATCACCTATGCACAAAATCAAGGAGCTCTCTAATATAAGCAGTGGTAGAAATTTGATCAATGTGAGCATTACAGTATTAGGCCTCAAATTAATTGTTTCAGCTTACACTTTAGGTGACTTTGACATCACTTCAATATCTGGTCTTTTCAGAATTTTATCATGTAGGAAACACTATCTTCATAAATCACTGTCAGCTGGAGACAGTGTTGCTGGAGACATAAGTGGTCTGAACAATTTTCCAGTGGAAGTTGGGGACTAAACTGAATACTGGTCCTAGTTTCCAACCCCCATGATAATGATTTAATATCTCAAAAATACACAGTGAAAGCAGTGAGAAAGCTCCACCCAAAACATTTGACAAAATGTTTATAATGTGTTACAGAAGCGTCACTCATAAAGTGCCATTGGGACATAGAGATTAGCTATGCTTACTAGGAAGATTGGGTCTGTATCTAAGAACTTTTTTCTTTAATTCACCATACAAATACCTGCTGAGGAATATGGCTATCAGTTAAGTTTTCATTTAAAAAAAAAAAAAGGTTGTTTTTTTTAACCACTGGACTAAGATCAAAAATGTACCCCAAATACTCCCTCCTTATTAACCTCAATTAGGGGTGGTAAATAGATGTTTTCTCAGAGTAATCATAAAAAATTGATTTTGTAAAAGAAATACCTGAAGTAACAACTAGACAGTGAACTGTGGGTGTGGCATGAACACGTTTTGGACCACACACTGGTCAGCTCCCACTGGTCCTCGGCACCAGCAGGCAGTGCTCGGAGATGTAAGGGAAATGCATGAAATGGATGTGCTTTCCAGGAGGAAGAGATATGTACATAAATGTACATATATTCCTTCAAAGGGGTTTAATGATTTGCATGTGGTTGTGAACAGGCCTCTGTACATTTAAACAATTCAAATGCTTAGTGTTTCTAATGAGTTGTTTATTACTGTGGACCTTCATTTTGCCATGCGCTGAGAAGGCTATAAATACTGCTCCTATATAAATTATTAATAAAATCAACATCTTTTATCACTTTCTTGCCTGACATAAACTACGATGAGCTGAAAGTCCTACAAATGCTTTTAAGCACTATTTCCCCCCACCCCAGTACACATGAAGAAAATATTTGCTTTTATACAACAGTGGAAGTGCTTTTTCTGTGGCTAGAATAAATTTCCTCAGTCTTTCTATAGTGGATACTAATAACCAAAGTGGCTTTTTTATTAGCTAACAAAAGGCTAACATGCTTTAGCTTTAAAAAATCATATCTTTCCTATTGTCCTTTTCATCTCAGCCTTGTTTTCTGCCATAGTTAATTATTTTTCTTATAGGCAAAATAAACCCCATTAGTACTAACAAGGGAGATTCAGATTAAGGGCTCACAGAGGCTTGGATCTTAATGTTAACATTATTGTGTGAGCAGGAATTTATCAATTTGGGATTAAAAATTAATCAACAACAATGTTTTAGGAGCATGATTCATAGTCAAACCAAAATACCAGAACGTTTATTTGATTCCATAGAAAAGACAGATGCCTTTATCTTAACTCTATGGGAATTGCACTGGAAAATGTAAAGGAGGGTGTCTTTAACAAAGCTAAATTTGAACCATCACATGTGATAATTTAATTTCTTTTTTTTTTCTTTCTTTGCCTTTTTCAGTGTGACATGACTCAGACAAAAATAGCAGGATAATATCACAGATGTTCCTTTACACCAGTCACTGGTTATTGCTTATCCAAATGATGTTTTAATACAAACACACAACTGCTCCTTCTGTTTTATTGCTGTCAAAATTTTGTTTCAAATTTAATAAATGGAGAAGTGTGAGCAGATGTGTCACTGACAGTTTGCTTTCTTCACTGGGCTGCATGGCAAGCTAGAGGAGGTTAGACACATCTGCATTTTTAGAATATATAATTCTGCGCCTTTTGCACCCAGTCTGGCACTCCTCAGTTGGCTGTTTGGGCAACTGCAATGGGCCATGGCTGTGCAGCAGATCTGGAAAGCTGTACACACAGTCAGCACCCATTACTAGCTCCTGGAACCTCAGGTACCTCATTGGCTTCTTGGAGAGCATTGAGTAAACTCACTTTTCCAGCCACAGATGGTCCCTGGAAACCTTATAAGTAACTGCATTTATCCCAGATTTTTCCCAGTGATTGACATAGTACTGTAGCATCCCTAACTGCTGCACTGCTTTGGTTTCAGACCCAGCTGTGCTCTGGAAAAGCCCATGATAAGACTGACTGCCAAAATCAGATCAACGGGAGTCTGCAGCCTCTGCGATGTCGGGGTCATCAGAGAAAGGGCATTTCTTGTCAGGTGGAAGTGTTTCAGGGCATATTACTGTATGGTGGAATTAGGGCAGGAAAGTCAGCTTAGATCCCAGCTAGCAAGGATGCCCTAATCTATTGAAGTGTGTAGCTTATGATTCTGGGAACCAAACAGAGAGAAATCCCAAGGAAGAAACTATCTTACTTATAACAACAGCTGAGGCCATAAACCACTGTGAAATAAATGTACTTTATAAACATAAAGTGAAAACATAGTCCCTCACAGTTTTTATGTGATTTATGTCTTTAATTTATTTAAATCAGTGACCCATCAAATGCAGACACAAAATTAGAAATTCAGCAAAAATTTCAACTGCCATAAGGAAATACTGAGTTTTTATTTGCTCTCCTCCTGCAGCTGCCTCTCTGTGTTACATGAATTTATCTCAAAATGAAGCACGATGAGGAATCGTCTTGCCAGAATATTATTGATCTGTGATTTGGGTACCAGGCTCCATACACCATAGACACAGATGTGAAAGAGACAATTGACTCCCTCTCACCCCCAAATTTTTCAGAGTACTTAGTTTCAGATATATAAAACTGTAAGCTATTCATAGCAGTTTTGTGACCAAATATATGCCACTTATATTACTTATGGGATTTTTCAGTAAACCAAGAATGAGTCAGTATCCTTGTATTAATCAGATGGCCATGGTTTGAAAGCTGCTGAGATCTGTGTCACATGGTGCAAAGTGGTCCATACACAGCAAGTCTGGTCTCTAAGGCACTAAAGTGAAGGGCTTTCTTTTTTTTTCCCCTTCTTTTTTTCCTCATTGGTTCCAGTGGGATTTGGTTCAAGCTCAATAAATTCAACAACAAGTACCGGATCTTCAGCTGGTGTAAATTTCACACATTTGCTTCAAAGGCAGACGCTGCCTTTCACGGTGGGAATTTTCCTGCTATCTTGGGTATATGCAATTTGCAAGTGCTGAAGTTGGAGTGTCCGGCTCTATAACTTTGAAAACGATACTGAGATTTTCCATGCTTTACTGGTGGCCGTACTCTGAACAGTATTTTTTTCCTCCTTTTTACTGTCTTTGTTGTTGACTAGTAAAATGATTATTTGTACAGACATTTTCCAGAAATATGTGACCAAATTATGCCTGCAGCGTTTGAGAAAAACATGGTCTGTGTATCAGGACAAGGCCAAAAATCCACAGCATGAGATTTTCTTTAGCCAGCTGTGCTTGATTTTCTTTTAGGAAATCATACTGTTTGTAACAATCAGGCCTTCCCTACCAAAATAATCCAACTCTCTTTCAATATTTGCCAGGAAAACTACACCAACATATCAATCATTAATTATAGAAAACCATGTCTAAGCACAGGAAAAAGTGAGAGTTTTAATTCTCTCCGAGATATTGCTTTCTTTTGTAGTCTCTGAGAAGTCAATCAATCTGTTTGCCCCTGCAGTAGCCACTTACTCAGAATATAGGTGGTGCAGGAAGGAAGGGCTGATGGGGCAGAGTGTGTGTACGGGCGTACATCTTGAATGAAGCACCTCTATAAATGCCCGCCTCAATGAGGAGCTAGTTCACTTTTGCAGGCTTGGAATTATACAAGCACTACCTGGAAAAGCTCTTTTATCTTCCATAGAATGGGGTTAGTTCAACTCATGAGCATATTTATTCCTTAGGAAGATATCTTTAGGATTAGGCTCTTTGAAGTGCAAGACAAATTATACTTTCTAAAGGCTATGACATTATATGAAAAACTCTTTCTGAAGTTTGGTCATTTAAAATATTTTAAAAATATAATAGATTGAGCCATAAAGATGAGATAACGGCATTCAAATTTTTGTTCTTGTTCCACAATGATTACCTTATTACATTATCTATGTCAAGGAAAAGCTCTCACATTCATGATGCAAATTTTCTGCTGGTGATTCTTTACAGCTATGCTCAGCTCTGTGCAAAGGTAGAGGCTTCTTGAAGGCCCATCGAACTCTGCTCTGTGGCATTCTGTGATGGGCACAGAAATTTCTTCCTCAGCATGATAGGACAAGATAATAGAATAAAACTGCGATAATTTCTGCAAGATAAGGACCAGTAACTGCTACCTGTTGTACCCAACCATACTGTATGTCATGTGAGTAGTACCCTACTATTCTAGGTGTATCTGTGCAATCTCAGCCTAGAGGTATTTGCTACAGCCACTAAGCATGGACCTTGGAAGGTCCACATTACTTCTCATATGTAACCCATGCTGACAGCAATAGGAGACAGACAAGGCATGCTAGTTTGTCAGTTGTGCCAAAACATAACCCAGAAATATTTAACCCTAGTTCTAGCATGAGTTTGAGAATCTTTACAGGTATAAAGTGGGATACTGGAAAACACACTCTATCCTTATCCAGAGGGTGATCAAGTAGTGGCTTGCAAGTCTATGGCCCTGACCTCAGTTTTTTTCTTTATTGTCTCAGAGCTTTTCTGAATTTCCCTTCTGAACATGCACTATTCCCAGGCTTTCTGAGTGCATGCTCCTGCTCCATTCCCTGGTGTCATGCTGCTGTCCTGACAGCTCCTTCTAGAGCTTGGATAGTGATGGATGACAAGCGGGGCATGCAGCTGTGTCTCTGCAATTGTTATTAACCAAGTGTAGATGCAGATTTAATCTGTATCAGACATGGACACTCCCTGCATTTGTGTCTCATTAACAGGATCCCCTGATAGACAGCATATGCCAGGTTTTTCTGAGTCCTGGGAAGATAGATGATACCAGGATGACATCAGATCCATCATAATACAAGAGAAGGATCCATGATATGTGATCTACTCTTGGTAAAATCAAGCCCCACTCAAAATTTCTAAACCAATATGAACTAGTAGAATGATTTTATATCAGACCAGCTCTTTACATTTTCAGCTGTGATGCTTTTGACTTAATACTAGGGCTTCAGAAGCTGAATTTACAGTACCATCAAACCACAGCTCCAAGAGGAGTCTATAATTCTCTTTCTAGTGTCATCTCTATTGACCTCAAAATGAGACTCACTTTTGCCATACTCCACGGATTATGGAGCCCTCTAATGTCGGGAAGCTGCACTGGGTGAAACGTGTTCTCCACAGCTCAGCTCCTCCTCACCTTTGAGCAAGTTGTGGATACTGGCAGATTCATTATAGTGTGTTGAAACACACGATAATATACTTTATGAATGCAAGGCATGTATCATGTATGCTAACTCTACGTACGGACTTCCAAATGGTGCTCCTCTATACTCTGATAACTGCTGACTCCAGTGGTACTTAATCAGGCCAGAACTCAGCATTGTATCTTTAAGAAACTGATATTTTTCTTATTATAGATGATTTTACAGCAGTGGTGACATGCACCATTCCATCAAGTACTGATTGGAAAATGAGGTAAACAAGCACTCCGTGTTGCATGACAATTTTCTTTGCAGAATAGATACAAAACAAATTTCTGGAAGAAGCCAGTAAATTAAAGTTAGAAATGAAATTCTGCCAAACCCTTAAAGTTTGAAAAAATATGTGGTTACCAAAGAAACAAAAAAATATGAAAAGAGACCCATGCCATTGAATCTCAAACGTTTTCCATAGCAAAAGTAAGCTATATTAATAGTAGAGAGTTTAGCATGTGATGAGAAAATCTCTAATAATGCCTTAAAAAGCCAGTCTAATTTTCCATGACCCCACATAAGCCTAGTAATACTTATTAGTGTCTACATGAATTTGCTAAATCTTCTCAGCATTGAGAAAACATGACTTCTTTCAATTTGGATTTGTTTGCATCTAAAACTTTCATATGCTGTAGCTTTCATGGGAGTGATAATAACTTATATTTGAGGATTAAGGATACACATTATATATTCCACATCTCAATAAGAGCAGCTAAATAGTGTAATCTACCACATTTCTAAAAGCAATCAAATGGACCGATCCCTGCCCTTTTAAGGAAGCAAGCTTGCCTGTAAAAGAAGCATTCTGAATTTTGTAATTAATTGAAGAATTAGATGAAAGAATCTGAGGCCATGAGTTGATGCAGCTTGATTGTAACAACAGGGTCATTAATAGTTATTAATGATAACTGGGATAAACTGTCAGATATCATCCACGTGTAAGTAGGTAGACATGAAAAAAATGATTAATAAATGTGTCTTAAAGACAAAGAATCCTTGGCTGAGACTTTGGTGAACTTGCAAGCTAAGAGAGTAGATACAATAGAATACAGAAACAGGGCATTTGTTTTCATTTTGGATATACTGTATTTGAATAAGGAACCCAACATCACACAATGGCCTGCGATGGAAACAGGGATGTTATGGATTTTAGAAGTAAGTTGCAATGAAATGGCCCTTTTGGCCTAGAAGCGTGTATTCATCCCTGACTAATTTCATTATGCTGCTCAAAGCTGACATACTGATTAAAAGAAAGTAATTCCATTTACTGCTCCTTTTTAATCATTAGGTAAACATAATACGGAGTGCTTGGTACGTTTGGTAAATATGAAGTAGATCAGTTATTACTCCTCAGGTGCTGATAGCGCTATCATATTGGATTATCTCCTGTGTTATCAGCACCCCATTCTGCCATATAGCAACTTCTTCAAATTGCAACATCGTAAACAAGAGGCCTTTGGGTATTTGCTTTTCTCTCTTTCAAATATACATAATCATTCAGCAATACCAGGATGGTTAAATTATCCTTGGAGCCAAATGACTTTGAATTAGCTTTCTCTTCTTAACTACAGCAGTCCGCCATGCACCACTGATATCTGAGGAACTAATACATAAAAAGATCTTCTCTGCTGGGGCTACATTTTGCCACCCATTTACAGACTAAGGTGAACATAATGCATGAAGCCCCCTCCATAGCTCATGCTACTATATACAGACTACATACTTCTCCAGATGAAGACATGGCTGAGTCTGCCCACGGTGATGTTCATTGGATGGCTGTCAAAGAATCTTCTTCTGTGTCAACGCTGTCACCCCTTACTGAGGAGGGATATTTTCAACTTACGTGTATGACTTACTGTTTTCAAGGCAGGTGGAGGCATTGTGACGGCAGGGCGGGATTTTGCAGAGCACTGATATAGATCTAGCTCTTCTAAAGCAATGGGAGCTTTACTATTGATTTCCATGAGAGCGGAATTAGAGTACAGCTTTCCAAACCTCTTCTGTGCAAAAAAGGCAGAACTTATCTTAAAATTTAGGGATGATGTAACGAGGATTAAACTAAAGCTAAAGTACTGGTGGGCCTCCTTCCTGTTATGGTGAACCACTCCTTTCCTTGCATTTCCATTGGCACCATCTGACCTGAAAACCCGGGGAAAGCAGTGGACAGGGTGCACAGAGGTGGAGAGGAAGGCACTGTGGCACAGGCAGTGTTTTTCCTTGGACGTAGCTGATCCTTTCCCTCAGATCCACAGAAATATGGAGCCTTGCTATGCTGCCCTGCAGGGGTACCACACAGGAGGATGTGTCTAAATCCTGCTAAAAAGGATGTTCTGTCATTCTGCAAGAAACAGCCTCCAAAGGTCCCTTGGGTAGGAGGTTTGAAAAGCTCTAACTTTGCAAATTAGTATTTTTTCAGTCAGTTCCTGTCATATTTATTATTACAATTACTATTACTACTATTGGCATTTTTGCCCATAGTTGCTCATGAATTTTCACAGCACAAGGATAAAATTGGAACCCAATTAATTTTTCCAGTTCTACTCTCACACCTCTGAAAACCAAAAAATTCTGAAGTTGTCACCAGTCTGCCTATTATTTTGTTTGCTGCTTCCCTCCTGAACAGCTGCATCAAGATGAGCTTGTATTTGATACCTTGTTGCTGTTTCTCTTTGTTTTCTGTTTGCAAGATGCTGATGGCTCGTTGCAAATTGGAGAAGGTTCCCAGCATGTCAGCTGTCTGGACAAACTGCAGGAGCAGGTTAGCTGTGAATAAAACCTCCCTAAGACACAGGTTTAATGCTGTTTGCATGGCTTTCCCTCTTCAGTTTGCAATCACTCTGACTTCAAAGAAGTGTTTTACAAGTTTCTACATTCAGAGCATTGTAGAGAAAAGTATTTGTTCATTCTTCCCATCAGCTACTCTCAGAAACAGCCCTACAACAGTTGATAAAAGGGAGGGAAGCATTTTATTTTTCTGATTCCCTTAAAGCAGCAACACCTTGCAAAACTGCAGCACAATTATAGGTGCTGTGTTTTTTTGCTATCATGCTTCCTGGCTCGTGTATTCCTGTTTAATACATCCTCAAAACTGTGATTTTCCACGAGCATAGTTAACATTTTGCCTTCTGAATGTAGTAAGATGCATTTGCTGGTCTGTCTAGAGGGTGAACAAGGAAGCATTGTTTCTCACTTGATAACATTTTAATGTTCTTGGGAAACACTGGTCTATTTGTTAAAATTTTGTTCAAATAACACCTCAGCCAAAACTGCTGACTCTTTTCACATGGGTCTTTCCAATGGCCTTGTTTTAAGCATGAATTTTTTTCAGGGGCTGTTGTATTTACTTATTTGTTTATTATTAAGGACATTGAGAAAAATAAAGGCAAGCAGGCAAACCTGCAGACTGCTGAGCTGAGAGACTCGTATCCTAATAACAACATACAGTGAGGTGTAGAGTCTGTTATTAGAATAAAAGTCTGGCCATGAACAATGACAAAACTCTCCTTGTCTTCAAGATCAGCATTTCTCCAGTGTCTTGCTTGTAAGAGGAGAGGTTCTCCTTCTTTGACTGAACCTTGTTTCTGATTAAGTCACTGATCAACACTTTCTCTGATTTCAGCCTCATTATGAACTTCCTATATTTTTTCCCTTCCACTAAAAGATTAGAATTCTTTAAAATGAGCTATGAATTCTACAGGAATATTCTGGTTTAGACAAAATTACCATTGGGTAACTAGGTATTTTTTTTCAAAAAGGCAGTAAGATCATGGCACTGATTTTACACTGGTGCTGGGAAAATTTACCCTTCAGACCCATGTCTGAGTCTCCTGTTTGCTTGATTCATTGCAGATTTTTCTCTTATCAGGTGAGTAGTTTGACCATTTGATTTTATTGTTGGTTTCTTTCCAGATGCCAGAAGTACCGAGTATTTAAATATATATCTGAAGTTCAGCAGGAAATTGAAAATTGATTCTCTACAGCAGTTATCTGAGATATGGTTCAAGTTCTTGCTTCAAGTTAGCCAGAGCAGAGAGCTAAAGCAGTCTCAGAGGAATGCCAGCCTGACAGATATTCTGGAGTGATTTCTGTGGCATCTTTGGAGAGAAATTCAGAAATTATGCATCTGTTCAAACAAGTCTCCTGTTTATTCTCGGCTCTACTAAATAAGCATGGAGGGTAAGAAGAGAACAAAAAGGATTTTGAATTACTTGCGTAATAGGCAGGCACCTTTTAGTGGTGCTGAATTGTGAAGTATGGTGATGATGAGATTACGACTCCTTGTGATTTTCTTTAGCTGTGCTGTGGCATGGCCACAGGCTCTAGTCACAGCTCAGCGTGCTGGTGCTAGATCTCATACGTGTGGATATAAAGGAGGTGACTTCTACCCAGAGTACTAACCCATAGATTGCAACAGGAGCCAGGGGTTTGGACAGGACAAAAAGGTAGGAGGACACAAGATGACAGACCATTGCTGGAGCTTGTATATCCACAGAGACACATCTAGTGTGTGGATGGCTGTTCCTACAAGCACACACCCACTGCTAACTGGTGTTAAAGACTCATGGCTCAACCTCTGCCATGAAACTGAATTTATTCTCCTTTAGTTTTCCAAACAGTTCTCAAGGCTGCTCAGTACAGCTGAAGCAGAGGAGTGCACTCCAGTAGAGCCAAGTGCTTACTGCAAAAGTGAGGAGCATGACATAAAGTCGTATTTTTACTAATGCTTCTATGAATTTGATGTACTGACAGAGATGTACTGACTCAAAGTGGTAACCTTTGTCATTCTGGGTTGTCATAAATGAATGGTTAAAACAGCACTTGGGTGCAGAGTTTAGTGCTGTTTTTCTCAGCAAAATCAATGAAACTAACCTTAGGTAAAATATTTGCGAGTATGTAAAAGTGACTTAGACACTTCTCTGCCTAAGCTTAAGCTTGCATCAGCAGCACCTCCAGTGGTAGCCTATTAAATGTTACCTGGACACCAGAAGCTGTAATATGCAAGAGCTCAAACCCCCTTTTATGCTCTGGCAGGAAAGTGACTGCAATAATGATTCACTATTACAGACCAGTGTTAGTTCAATACAGATTGATCTGGTTCTGTATCTTTTTGTTTAAAATGCATTCCCACACAAATGTGTCTGGTGTGTTCAAACTTCCTAAACAAAAATTCCACTAAAATTCTGTAATAAATAAATTACTCTCAAAAATCTACTAGAATTAAAAATAAATCAGTAGATTCTCTGTTCAGCAGCAGCAATAAATCCTTTCTCTATCACAGCATACACTGTTTACATTTGCCCGGGGGCTCTAAAACATTATGAGATGAAATGATTTTCCTGTTCCTTGGTGTCTGGCTGCCATAGAATTTAAGTGGTTCATGAATTTAATTGTGAAGAGAACAGTTTAACATTTTTCAACCCCCTGTGGGGAAATAGAAGGAGGAGTCAACTGGATATTATGTTGCCTGGAAAATGATTCATATCTAAAATTTAGCTATGATGACTGTATCAGGTGAGATTCAGAAGGCCAGCAAGTTACCCCATGTCTATTGAAGACCCATGCAAACTGTCAAAGAAGGATTCGATATCATAAGTAGGACCTAGCCTTTTGCTTGTGGTAGAATTTCGTTTCATGTTGCGTAAATATCTTTATTTATGCAACATTAAGCCAATTTTCAGCATTTTCCTGAAAATCTATTAGATGCTTTGAGGCTCTCTGAAAGGTATCATATTTTATTGCATGAGAATTCATCTGTCATAGTTTGGAGAGAGAGTTTATATCTCTAGCAACTAAAAGCTTGTAAAAAAGCAGTTGCAATCTTTTGCTGGAGTATAGATAGAAGAAACAAAAAATACTACCGTTGCTTGGATGTAAAAAGAATTCTTTTTTTTCAATGGAAAAGATTGTCCTGGATTACCTTGATTACTGAAATCAAGGAAAACATATAACTTCAGTCTACCAAACCATTTCTGTACAATTTAGGGAATGAGAATATTGCTGTACAAGCAAAACTACTGGTTGTACCTCCTTTAAACATACACCCCTCTATATTTTCATTTTCCAATCTCTATTTTCTTTTTTTCGTTCTCTTTTATTCACTTTCATGCTTTGCAAGCAATACGGGAAGGATTTCTGCACCATTGTGTATGCTTACTAATTCTGACTTCTCTGCTTGGTGCACAGAACTCAGGGTGTGACATGAACAACAATTTGATGTACAGAGCCTACAATGCCAAAAGAATCTAGTATTTTATTCAGAAGCAAATGACAACAAAATCTTTGAAAACCTGAGAAGAAGGTGAGGTAGTAAAAAGGATGTGTGGGAGAAGAGGAATATAAAAAAAGGATGAAAGCAGATAAATTTCAGCTGGCATGTGATAACATACTCCTCAGTTTCCTAGAGTTAAATCTGTAGCTTCCAATATATTTTAGTGATGGATTCCGCATAGCAACCTTAACCTAATTTATCCCTTATAAATTTGTTTTCTAACAGAAAAAAATAGAATTAAATATCATCTTCTAAATTTTGCTAACGTGATTGGTAGCGAAGCAAAATCAGCAGTAAGAAAAAGAGTACTGCTGACAATTTCAGTGAGGAATAAAATCAGTCAAGTATAATGTTCATTATTCCTTATTTACTATGATAATTAGATCTCAACATTCTGCATGGTGTTGTGCATGGCTTGCTTTGTTCAAGATGTTACCCACATTATTTCTTTGGGAGTTGTCTTCTTCCCTTGCCACCAGCTTAATATACACGCTTTTAGTACACATGCACTGGAAATGAGTGCTTCAAAAGTTCCTGACGGTCCCAGCACCTCTCTACGTGCATACCAGATGACACAGAGACAAATGAATCTGCTGCCAGGGACACCCCTGTGCGAAGCATTGCTGTGGTTCATTAAAGCAAATGCCTGGGTACAAATTCAATAAATGTTCTTTATCACTGAAAATTAGCAGTGGTGTGAATGGGTCTCTTGAACTTTGTAACTACAGTCAGGGTTAAGAATGACAGAATCTGAGTGTTGGGAATTGGAAGAAATAAAGGAGTAAACCTGAACACAGAGCAGACTGGAGACTGGAGCACTCCTGCATCTCTCTTAGGGTGGAACTGTGCATTAGCAGATGGCAGCCTAAAAACAATATGTGCTGAGAGATCTCGAGATGTATGGCAAGATTTTCAACACCTACGCAAACGTTCAAAAGAGTATTGTCTGTCAGGGGTGGGGTAGGAATTTGCAAGTTGCTTTTGTGCTGATTTCTGGAGCTATTATCTACATTCAATCAGCTATGAGATGTTGGAGACAAATTCAAGGCAAATTTTTACAAAATGGAATACGAGAACTAGTCACAATATCAATCCATATGTTTTGATGTGAGCGTTGTAAAACACATATAAAACAGCCCAGACCCTTCTTATTGGTAGATCATGTAGCGAGGTTGCTTGCGCGAGGCAGCAGAAAATTGCAACTGAAGAGCAAATCGTGATCTAGCCATCTGCCTGGAAGGAATTATTATATAGGGTTTGCTGTCAATCAACCAACCTGTTTTGAAGCAAAGGCAGAACAGTATATGATTTATTTCCATGCTCATTTCATGCACTAATTCCTTACTCAGAAACTAACCATTTCCAGCACTTGGGGCTCTGGCTGCAGCTTTCTGCCCAGCCCTGCAAACAAGATGAGGTGTGGAGGAGAGTGCTTAGAGTGTTTTTCTTAAATAATGACAAAGCCCATAGCTGCGACAAGGAATTAAATTTAAGGTATTGTGTTTGCTAAAGTGATGGCATCAGGGAAGTATTGGCTGCTGTATATCATATATTCATGCTGATTCTCACTTTTTTTCTCTTCCAGTTGGAGAATTTTTCCCAATCTCTCATTGCCACCTCTTTAGGGGTATCTTTTGTGTTTCTTTCTAACTTTTTGCATTGCTTGGGTTTTTTTTTATGAGCACAACTGAAGTCAGAAATTGTCCCTGTCTGCCTGCTCTATCTTTTCAAGGATTTTCCTACAAACTCCAGGCTATAGTACTGCACATGAGTGTATTTCATCCATAACCAAATTTCCTTATGTAACACCTCTAATCTGAGGATCTCCAAGCATGCTAAAACAGGTGTGTGGAAGCCACACCATGCCCCTGCAGAATCCAGGGTATTTTAGAAGCAATAAGCTGAAGTATAATTTAAGATCATATAGTGAATCCATTATGAGAGTTCACACTGCAGGGAGCAAGTAGCAAAGAAACCTCTCAATTTGTTAATGTTTTTTCCACCACTGGCTTTCTTTGTGATAAAGTGGAAGCAAATATACAGGTTTGCAAATAAGCTATTTGGTCAATCCCCTGGTGTAATATAAGAGCTGAGATTTCCTCTGCAGCTGGGGCCGAGGCAGAGTTAGTAGCCTTGAAAGTGCTATTTTGAGGGGAGCACCTGGAGTTATAAAGACCAGAAGAGCAACACTGAGGAGCTGAATTGGCTCCTTGCATTTTCCTTTTGCAGAAGTACCAGCCAAAGGTTTCTTTCCAAAATAAGATGTTTCTGAGCACAGGTGCTGGCTTGTGCCAGGACGTGCATTTGATGTGTCACAGCCAGGACAGGCATTAAGCTCATAGTGGAGCCTCCATTCAGCGTTCCCTAGCACACGGCACAACCATCTGGGAATATTTCCCAAATCAGCCTGGTTGTGCCTTATCACTGGGATTTACTCTAACCAAAAAATACTTTGCACCTGATAGTGTTTTGAGCCTTCAAACTAGCTCATCCCTGTGCCAGGCTGTGGATCCTTTAAAGGCTCAGGTGGTTTAAGCTTATAAAAGGTCCCAAACGGTAGAAGGAGGTGGGAAGTGTAAGGTGGTAGTGTTTGCTCTGGAAGTACTCAAAAATTTATAGAAAGAAGTTTTGTAGTTAGGGGGAGAGAGAAATGAGAGCTAAACTTTCATGTGGGCTCAGACCTGGTTTTTTTTCAAGTTTGGTCCTTAGGAACTAAGCTTCTGTGGCTGGGTAAGTGGGTTCTGGTTGTGTTTGTACCTTGGGGAAACTTTCTCCTCACAGTGATGGGAGGTGTTGGGAGTGGCCAGGAGTGGGTTGATGTATTCTTGAGCTTTGGGCTGTGTGGTAACCTTTTGCTGTGGCTCCTGGCTGCTTTTCCTACTATTTTTGCTGTGCCAGGGGCAGGTGGGAGGGTGGCTGGCTGGGCTGGGGGATAGTCTGCTACAGTGCAGCTGGGAAGGAGATGAAGTAGCAAGCTGTGGGTGACTTGCTGCAATGCTATAGTGAGAAATTTGTTTCCTAGATAACCCCATTTCTATGCTGATATCTGAAATATGTGAACTCTGACAGAAGAGGCTTATTTTAACTGCAGTTGAAGCCTCCTCTTTTTTATTACCTGGGGATAATGAAGACCTGCTGTTTGTTAAGTTTAACTGAAAGGTAGGAATGTAGTATGCTTAGGGGGAGTGAAGACAGTCTAGTGACCATGTCTGAACTCACCATAGTGAATTTGCTTTCCAGAGTGTCTCAGTTGCTTTGCTTCTGGTGGGCTTATTTTATTGATGTTGTGAATATTGAAAACACTTGTACCTTCATGTAAAAATTGACTTTTCAGCAGCAAGAGTAAACACTAAGCCTATGTTTGAGGACTGATATTTGACATACTGAAACTGATAAAACAAATACAAATAGTAAGTGTCCTTTCTGGCTATAGATATACCAATTTTCAGTTCATGCACTCTGGCCTGTGATTTGTCTGCTGTAGCTGGGTCTTGCATGTAATGTGGTTTTAGCTAGTCTGAAAAGGCAACTGCAAACTGATAATAGTAATAGTTTGTCCTGAAACTAGGACTATTTCAATAGTATTTCATGTCTCATAAGGATGTCTGGTTTGAAGGGTCTTGAGTTTGTGCTACGTGGAAGTTGAGAAATGATGAGGAGATTCTGGATTTTTCAGATCAGGATGATCTCTCCAGCTAATGTATAGCTGATAAAGGGTAACAATATTGCTACTTGACAAGAGCACCATGACTGGCATTGCTCTAGAGCTGTTTTAACTCGGATTTCTTTGCTTTTTGGTATCTCTGAGCTGAAACTACATAAACAGCTTGTATCCATTATATGAAAGTTATGTTTACCTGCCATGATATCCTGAGCGCAGTCATGTTTTTATGGTTATATTTTTAATATATTGAGTGCTATTGAAAATTTGTTGCATGACGATAATGTACTGCACAGATAATTTGTCTTGTTAATCCTTAGCAAGTACTGATCTTGTTGGCTACTGGCAAGTTATAGATAAGGGTTGAGATTTTTTTGTGCGTTGTCCTACATACTTTAAAAATAACTAGGACACAACTTTTTGATATAAACTTCCTTGACAAATATAGATGTGTTCATTTTTTTTCTTTCTCTCCTCTTAAGCATGGAAAAACTGTAAGAAGCAGAATCCTTGCCTCCCAAACACAGTAATTGTGAAGACTAGACATCCTTTTAACAAGGAATAGCAACACCTTTAAGGTAGGCTGGGAAAAATAACTGTGAAAATCTTTCTTTTTGTGCTCTGCTCTCACTTCTCTCTGTATTTGCCCATGTTCAGAGTTGTTATTTAATTATTCATTGTATTTTTAGTAGAAGCTACTTATGGTGCTCTTGTGGTTTGTTGCTGTGTTTCTTGGGTTTTGTAAATTTCTAATGGCTTTGGCTATGCCATCTTGCTAGTTGGATCTTCCCTGTACATTTGGAGATAGGGGATGTCTGATAAGACTGCTGATTTTGCCAAGCAAGTTTGGTGTGGCTGTGAGGTAGAGATATTGCAGTGATATGGCATGAGATAAGGTGGGAAGGAGCCACCAGGTTTTTGGGTGCCAAGCTCAGCACATGGACCTTCTCCATTGAGTGTGTTGCTGGGCACTTGGTGGTGCATTTTCTGTTGCCACTGGAAAAATTAAAGGAGAAGAAAGCCTGATAATAGAAACTAAAATATTTAATACTGTTGTAGAAGACATAGGAAGGAAAGGAAATAGGTTGAGTTCAGTCACTGAGGTTGGACCAGACTTCCTTCAAGAGAGGAAGGAAAGTAGTGGGGACTGAGAAAGGCAAGTCTCAGGGCAGAGAAGGTCTTCCTGGGAATATATCAAAAGTGCTAGAAAGGAAGTGGAGCACCACTGTGCGTCTGACTGAGCACAGGGGATGTGCACGTGAAATGCCGAACATTGCTACAATCGTATGTATTGAACATGGCATATAAGCACTTGTCTGGACAAAGCTCTATGCACAGCTGATTTCTAGGAAGCCCACAGATCTTGTGTTCTCCTATATTGAAAGAATCCTGCTTTACTGTTTGTGCTCCCTGTTCCACTGGGGAAAGAAACCAAGAGCTGGAAACACACAGGGAAACTTATGGCCCTGGATGAGGATTGCTGCTTGGCTGGTTTTACTCTGGGCTTTCTGGTTGCTGTTCAGGCTATTGCATGTAGCCAGATCAATCTTCACATGCTCAGCTGCTGTTTTTTCATGTGACCTGGTTTGTCAATGGAAGACAAGCTGCGTGGGGAGGCTAGGGGGCCAAGCAAAACTTCTGTTCCATCAGATTTTTAAACAAGCTTCCATAAATCTTGTGGACATAAGGCAAGAGAGTCAGTAATTTGGCTTTCAGTAGAGTGAAGGTAAAACTTGCTGTTAGACTGTACTTGGCTCACCTGGGGTAGGAACATGCAGGTACTGAGGAGCTGCAATGTGCACTGCCTGTTGCCCAGGCAGCAGCCAAGACTGAATTTAGGTCTATAGGAAAGAGCTTTGTAGGGTGGGTGGGAGCAGCTGAGAGGGATGGAGAACACAATTGGTGAAAAGCAAAGCTTCATTGTCCCAGGAGCACTAGAACTAATGAGCTTTGCATTTCAAAGGTGGTGAGCCTTCTTCAGACCCTGTAAATTACAGGCCTGGGATTTGTTGTGTTAAATATGTACACAGGGAAAAGGTTGGGGGGGAGAGGGAGAGAGAGGCAGAGGAGGCATCATGCAGAAAGTAGAGGCCAGAGACCCTTATTTGGGTGCAAGTACCAACCTGCTGTCTGCATGAGTCTGCCCGAGCTGCATATGCTCTCATTTTCTGTGTGCAAAGAAAATTGTGATAAATAGAGGTTCAGGCAGTGAGGAGCATTTATTTTTATTTGCCTATTTTTGTCATTCACTTGGCATCTCTAGATGAATGGTGGAACTGGGAGGAAAAGGCTGTTCTCCTTGTGGATGCAATCCTTGTGTGTCTGAGGCAGCCTGTCTCAAAGACAGTTTGATGCCTGCTGACCCCTTGCAGCCCACCTTCACCTTGGAAATATCATGCTGGTGTAATGGTCTGATTTTTGGCAACCCTGCCTGCAACCCCATGGAGTCTTTCCATGAGAGCTGTGGATAGGCAGTTTTCCATGCTCTCTGGCTGTGATAGTTCAGGTCCTGATCTCTGTCCTTCCTTCTGTCTGCTGTCGGGTATCAGAGTGGAGGTGAAAGGACCTTCTTTTGACACTTCACCTCCCAGCAGCCAGGCATAGACCATGTAACCCAAAGGCTGTTCTGCCCCTCTGCAGGGCCTGGATCCAGTGCTGGCAGGAGCTGTTCTTGCACAGGAGGGTTGACACAACCTTTTGTCCCATTTCCCTTCCTTCTAGAGACAAACTACTCTTTCAACATTCCCTTTTCATGAGAAAGGATTTTGAAACATATAGACTGTTCACTAGCATCTTATTTTTCACTGTTACTAGCCCCACATTCAACACACAGGCCCATGGGCACATGTAAAACATCACTCCCTTCGTGTCAAAGCCAGAGACTCCTGAAGTGAGGCGCTAAAGTAAAGCCCCAAAGTATCAGGTGAAGATGACACTGTGCCGAACTCAAAGCACAGTAAGAGGAGCTGTTTCATGTCTTGTTGGCCCACTGAAAGTTAAAATTGGCAGCAAAGACATCAAAGCAGGTGTGAGGATGCTTCTGCAAGATTTGCCAAGGACTCCTCTGTTCCTGTCTGATGCTGGGAGCCAGCACAGGGAAGAGACTGCAAGCACAGCCTGTTTAATATTCTCTTCTGTCCCTCTGATCTCCCCCCTACCCTGCAGAAGCAACATGTCCCATGTTTCTGCAGAGCTTGTCCTGAGCAATAGCAGCATCTGTCAGGGGTTACGGTGGCATTAGCCTCATGGAGCTGGGAGTTAGCAGTGCTTGGCAGAGTGACAGTTCTGCTGTACCTTACATAAATCTGTATCTTGCATAAATCTGTCTCTGCCTACTCTGCCAAGGTGTGTGGTCACAATTTGTCTGATTTCTCCTGCTGTCCACAAGGCCTTTCAGTTTCCTAGAAGATTTTATTTGCTTCTCGAGTCCCCTCTCCCTACTTTTTCTTCACACATCTCCACTCATACCCGTCTCCTAGTAGTTTCCCCATGAGTCCTAGAGTGAACGTACCTTGTTAAACAGGTGTTATTTTAAAATAAATTCCTATCACCTGCCCTTCTCAGGTGCTGCAGAAAGCTCCCCATATTCCCATAGAAAGAGTCTTGAGCCTCCCTGTGGCTTTGGCAGCAAGCCACAGCAGCCCTCCACCTTCTGCTATTGGCTGCACCTGATTCCATGCTCATCAGTACTTTATTGTATTTGGTGTGCCTTGGTTGCCTCTCATCAGCTTTCTTGGACACTTCTAGACCCTTCTGAGGCCAGAAAGTAGGAACAACTGCTCCAGTTCATGACCTTTTTCCAGTGTCTAAGGAAATTCTTGGGGAAAACAAAAACCCTTTATTAAACAGAACATAATAGCCCCAACCATACTTGTCATGTGTTTTCATACAATGCACCTAAAAACAAATGTTGACCTCTTGAAAGCATCTCTGGTCACCACAAGGCTTGACCTGAGCCATGCTCTCCTCCCCAGCACCGCTTGGGGACCTGATGGGAGCCATGCTGCAGTGGTAGCTGTGGTATGGGGAGGGTCCACTTTCCAGTGCTCTCCTGTGTCACTTTGTCACCCCCCCCATTTGCTTTAAGGCTATAATAAACACCTGCTCTGAGCACTGTGGCAGAGACCAGTGTAATGTTCCTGTTGGTCTGCAGGGATGGTCTTTTGGTATGTATTACCCAGTAAAATACAGCAGCTCTAAAGGGGTGTATGGTCTGTCATGTAAACTCATTACACCTCTTGGTGAGTCTCCACTGAGATACATGTCCTTGGGTGCTGAGAATGATGTACTTGAGAGTAAGGGTACTTATTACTGTTGCTATTGACTATTGTTTAGTGTCTGGAGCTGGTAAGCAGTGAAGGTAGTACACTCTTTTACCACAGGTTATCAAGGGGAAAAAAAAACCAAGCGAAGAACAAAAACCCCATGTTGTGTTATTGCATGCACCCTGGGCTCTTAAAATGGAAGTTTCTGTTTTGTCTCCAAGCCTTCTTTTGCAGGCAGATGTGAAAGCCATAATGCTAAGTGAATAGTATGTATTAAGTCTATACAATAGTTCTTTAAAAAATAATTACATATGCTACAAGAGGGAGAGGAAACCACTCCATTCCTGTAAATGGCCACTTAAGATGTAGACAATAAATAAATGCCTGTAATAAATAATCTGGTGTATCTGAGCTTTAGCATTTAGGAGGAATAAATCAGAGCTCTTTCCCCATCGTCTGCTGAGATGCATTGGAAATGGAGTTGGAAGCAAAGCTTACGCTCAGAGTTGTGGCAAGGTGTTGGAAAGCCCATGGGTGTGTGTAGGAGTCTCCTGCCCTCCCCTGTCTCTCCTCTGTTTTTTGTTACACTTTCCCTGCACCACCCCTCCCTGTTCACAGGCATGTGCTGCTCTCCTGTGAAATGGAGGAGACTCCCTGAAGTCTCACTTGCCTCTTGCGAGTAAGTGCAAGAGCAACGCCTGGTGAATGAAGCCTCTGCCGGCAGAATTAACGCGGCTCCCAGATTGCTCATTGGGCATTTAGTTCTTCGCCTCTCCAACAGCTTTGTCTTTCCACCAGCGCTCTTCCACCCTCCTCTGCCCATTCATACCTGCTCCTCGCAGACAAAACCAGCTGCTCTTCTGCTCTGTGCAAAGTCTGAGTGCCGATATTTAAATGCAGCTCCAGTTGCTAAGCCCCGGCGACTAGCGGAGTGCCTGGCTGGGGCTTGCAACCAAAGGCTGTGTCGCTTTAAGGCATGTGATACTTTCCCGAGCAGGGATGTATTGAAATAGGCTACGGTACTTACAGCATCGTATAGCAGTGTACGTACAGCTGCCTTACTCTGCACTGCCTGCGCTGGAGTGAGCCTGCTCTGTCATTAAACATAAACTGCTCCTCGTCCTTAAGTATCCTGGAAGCGGCAAATTATCTCAAGATCACTTCAAAGGTCTCATCAAGCAGAAGGTGATGCTAGGAGATGATTTAAAGGTGAAAATGAGAAGGTTTCCGCCCCTCAAACCTTGGCCACTTTTCTAACGGCAGAGTCTGAGAGCTCAGATGTCTTCTTTACTCTGGAAACAGGATTTGTAACGAAAAAGATTTTTTTTTTTTCTTTTAATCCTGATAAAGAAGATTATTGGGAAGCTATTAAAAATCCCCTATTGTGATACAGATGGATTTAAAAAAGTGTTAGATCTTTCCAATGAACACTAATAGAGTGCTCTGCTCTTGGTTGGATTACTCAGGTAAGGAGCTTCTTTAGGATTTAAGATTCAGAAATCAGATCTGGAACTCATCAGATAATATCTGGAGGAATACTCATTACTGTGTTTCTTTTCTAATGATAAGATGATCTGTGTGTAAAAGTGTGTATGTGACAGCAGTTTGCTGACAAGTGCATGAAGAAATCTTTGTAAGAGGTGCTGGGTTTTGAGCAAAGGTAGTTTGAAATAGTGTAGTTTGAGAAACAGTTTTTATCAAAAAAAAACCACACCCAAACCTAAAACCCCACAAACAGGTAGGCAGGGAGCTAATAATAAAGTCTGAGTGGGTTAAGTCAGTCTGCTGTCCATGTGGTTAAGAATATGATGCCCAAGGAAAGACACAGGAGCATTTAGCAGGCTGTAGAAGTTTGGCTTCGCTTCGCTGTTTAGCTAGGATTTGTAAAGTTCAGTTTAAATAACCTGAATACCTGAAATATCACTATGTGAGTCACCTTTCCATCTTACCTTTTTTGTATAAAAAGCATGGGAGCACCAAATATGACAAGAAGGCATTAATTCCTGAAGACACAGGAAGCCTACTGGGAGCTTCCTGATCTGAGGGCATTGAATCAATTTTGCAAGGTAAATAGGTCTAAAAAGAGAGGAGAAAAAGTACACTGTATACTGCAAATTAAACAATCAGAAATTAGTTGTGCGAAGCGGTGCATCAAACAGTACAGAGAAAGGAAGAGCCTCATGCTGATCAAAATAATGTTTTGGTATTTTTCATTAAATATACTTGTCAGTTTATGTGGTTCTTTTCAACCAATTAGACTTTAAAAGCTCCCCAAAGACTATTCTTTAAAATCAGGGGCAAAAAAATATATGCATATATTTTATTATTACTGTATTTCACTATTTTAATAGTGTTAATATTCCTAGTGCAGAAATCCCCCTGATATATCACATACAGACTTTTTATTTTTTAATTTTTGTGTAAAGACATGATTTTTTTATGTGAGATTTAATCTTTCAAAGTCTTTCTTGCTCTGTAAAAATGATGTTCAGCTGATTGGATTATTAGCTAGAAAATGGCATCACGTCATTGGCTGAATAAGGAGAGTGCCTGAAGTTTGATTAATTTGGCAATATAAAATGCAGCAGAAGGTGTTGTTAAGGGAACTGGACGATGTGTAGCGTAGCTGAGCCTTGCAAACCTCCCGATCCTTGCAGGCATTGAAAAAGAGCTGTTGAAGTTAAAAAGTCACAGGGAAATTTAGCCAGTTACTACAATAATTAATACAAGTATGAAAAGCCACAGTTGTCTATATTGGATGTCCAAGTATGCCAGCACTGGGAGACAAAAAAATTGCTCTTTCCCTTTGCAATAAGAATATTTTTAAAATTTTGACACAATCTGCTTTGTGAAAAGATCGAGTCTTCTATAGAATACATCTGAAATTCAGTCTGGCTATACTCCAGTCCCTTTACATACACAGGTTGAACAAAAGGAAGCTGATTTCATCTGGGGATTAGAACATAATTCTGAGAAACCATTACTTTGTTTAGCAGACAGCATCATGATTAAAAATTAATGCTCGCAAAAGTCAGAAACAATAAACTGTTACCTTCTGGGTCAGTATTAGCCTCCCAGTCTTGGGGATTGAGTATTTTTGAAATGCATCTCAGATATCTGAGGATTTTGTATGCCTATCTGTAATGTGTTTAAAGTAGTTTTGATACTATCTGCACATCATGGGTTTTTTTAGCTGGCAGTGTGATTCTTTTTATTTTTTGTAATTGTAAATTCAGCTATGGACCAATGTGGGAATATTTTCCAGCCTTCTACTTACATTGGGGTTTTTTTTCAGTCCTCAGATCATTACAGTTTCATTTTTACCACTGAATTATTAAAGTTATCCAGGCTTCTGTGTTGACATCCTGTTACCTCAACTGTCCTTTTTGGACATGACCTTTGTTGTATGACAATTGCATCCTGCAGGGGGGAATAATAACCAAGTGACAAAAGATATTTAGCAAAAGGAGGAAAAAAGGAAAAAAAAATTAAAAATACTATTGTAATGGAAGCTGACTATTCTGTGTGCTGTAAGGCAATGGGTAATAATATCTGTCTAATGTTTTGTTTAGAGAATGGCAGTGGTCTCTGCAATGTCCTGGGTCCTGTATTTGTGGATAAGTGCCTGTGCAATGCTGCTCTGTCAGGGGTCTCTCCATCACACTTTCCAGCAGCATCACCTGCACAGACCAGGTAGGACCAAGATCAGTTGTGGGTTGCCATAAGATTGCAGGCTCTTTGCCTGTGCTCATGTCTGTCTTGATAAATGACTGAATAATCATGAAATCCTTCTTATCACTTAACTTTTATGAGTTGCTTGCCTTTATATTGTGCAGCATCTTTTTTTTTTTTTAGCCGGTCAAATGTGTGTTGTGTTTTGCCAATCTGATGTTGGACTATTCATCCTTTAACATCATCTTCTAACAAGTTCCCAACACCGGAATCCCCGTTTTGGCCAACCATTCAGTTTCTCTGTCCTTATTTCTATCACCCCTTCTCTTCATTTCGTGCAGTTCTGGAGTGGGTGTATAACTTGGAAAGACATCATGACAGCACAGGTTTGGGTAACTCTGCAGTTATCTGACCCAAACTGGAAAGGGATTTGTTGCTTAAAATACTGGCACCAAATCTCAGTCACAGTCACTAGTGTTTGCTGGAGGTTGGGTATTTGCCTTAGCATAAATGAGACACAGCTATTCTAAGGTTCTCAAGTTTACCTCTGAAAACTGATGGGCTGGCAAAAATGTAGCCCAGAGGGGAATTTGGGATGGTCTTTCAATGGAGTTAAATGCCTGTAAAGTTGGAATAAATCCCACAGGTTATCAGTGGAGAATGCAGCTCACTTTGACTGTTGCGATCCACAGAGACTGCACATTAGTAGTTTTATTGTGTTTTTATTAATATAAATGGTTCACATAGCTTTTTCAACTGTTAATTGCACTTTGAAGAATATGTGCTGTGTTAAAAATTGAGGAGTTGGCATATTCTAGCATGGTATTATCATCTGGTTATAATCAGATGGGCCAAGAATGTTGCTTAATAAATTTGGATCCAAAGAAAGGTGGGAAAGGTTCTAAGAGCTTTAGAGATGAAACATGGAAAATGTTGACTCGCAATAATGAATCATTTAACAATGTGGCAAGTAATACTTTAATGTGTTTTGATCTAATGGCATACCTTCAAGGATGGCGGTCTTGAACTGCAGGTCTTTAGCAGCCTTAATGACTCAAAGTTTTCCCAACTACTTTTGTTTTCCAAAAGTCATAGGTATTGACATTATCTTGCTTTCTTGTAATATGCATAGTATAGAGGAATAGACCTAAATCTTTGGTAGACCAGCCCTCACTACTTACATTAGAGCATCAGATTAACTAACGGTGTTACTAGATGACACTGAAAGTTTGAGAGTGTTTGAAGTTTGAGTGGTGAGGTTCTTATCTGGGACTCTCAGAGCATGAGCAAAATATTTATTACAATGCAATTGTAAGTAATGCTGCCAGTTATTTGAGTCTGTCACCCAGTGAAGGAGATGATAGGAAAAAAACAGCCTAGCTAAACAGATAGGTAAAAGGAAAATGTAATCTTGTTTTGTAAAATCAGTTGAAACAAGTGACATTATGAGGAAAAATGAGAGCTGTGCAGATCCAGAGCTCTGCAACATTTGCCTAAACTTGAAAAATCACCTTTTTTATGAAGCAAGAACAGCAAGACACTGAATGCATACCAAGTGTTGAGGAAATGTGAAAAATGACAAAATATTTCACTCAGAGATGTGATACAGATAGAGTGAAGGTTTTACAGCTGCCTCATCACCTACTTAGAAACAGCCAAGCTTCCCCTCCTGCGAGCCTTTCTCGGGCAGCTTCTCCGCACCCTACATGAATAAGATTGATGGTGTTCTGATCCCAGGCAGCCAATTTCGGTCTCTCAAGAAATAATCCACTACGTTGACAGATGAGTGGAATTTGACATGATGTTCACCTCGGATTCAGATTGTGCTGCACCTGGGAAGTACCAGCTAGTGAGCATCCTTTAGGGAAACTGTTAGAGATTTTGGACAATTTCTGCTGTCACAACAGAAAATCAAGACAGTGTTTTTTAAGGCCATGAATTTGCAGTCTGCCAACTGAATGTGAAAGGTTGTACATAAAAGGGATGGAAATATGTTAACTAGCAAACTGAGTGATTTTAATGTATTCAACTGCAGTCCCTGAGCACACCCTATTTTTCATATTTATAATATTAGGAATGCGTCATTTACTTTTAGTTAGTCACTGTGTAAGTAAGATTAAAATGTTCAGCCAAATAAAAGTGAATAAAAAATGGATGCAGATGAGCCAGTGCATAATTTCAGTAATTTAATATTTGGTATATGAAATTTCAACTTATTGAATCATAGCAAATATAGCTGTAATCAATATCATGCTCAGCATACCTTTTCTCTCAGTTTGTGATCTTCCATAGATAATGAGATACTCTCAAACAAGATTTTGAGCTGCTCAACTTCATCGTGGGGCTACTTTGGTACAAGATAATTAAAAAGTCAGGTTCCACCCCATCTTGTGCTTCTCATACTTTATGAATAGAAGTCTCACTGAGCACAGGAAGGTGCAGGTAAAAGAAAATCCTCATGAAGTGTACTTAACATAATAAACTTGAACTGAACTCAGTGGATTAGCACAGTGAGTATACCTATCTGTATTACTGTGGTTAATCCAATTTTGAAACACTGGAAACCAAGGGCAATATATGAAAAGGTTAGGTTATCAGAGATTTCTGAGCTTGTTCTTTTTTTTCTGAAACTTTAAGTGAATGTCTGAATAGGTTGAAATAGATTTCTGCACACTATGTGCAATCAGAAGTTTAAATCTTCCTTTCAGTGTAGTATAATTTTTCAGTTTTATAATTCAGTACTTATTTAGTTAGACAACTTAGCAATAGGTATGCACCTGAAAACAAATGTGATAAACCTCTTCACGTGGCAGTATTTGACTTAGCTTTATTTTCTCTGAAATGTTGGTGGGTGGGCACAGATATTAAGGGCATAGTAAATATTGCTTAATATAAGATGGATGATGCTGTATTACTTGTTCCTGTTCATGAATTCTTTCCTGTTTTATTAACACAATGAAAAGTTTGAATGCTGCTGTTAAGCACCCTTCAGTATTGGTGGCTGTTCCTTCAGATTCTGATACGTGAGGTGGGTGGGGTAGATTTTTCAGGCTTCTTTGCTGGGATCCAGAGGAGACCTTTGGAGTAAGCTAGCTTACTCACCATTGCACCATAATTCCCCTTGGGTAATACACATGGCTTTCTGCAGGTTTTTTATTACTATATTTCATTTTTATGAAAATTATGTTAGGCAAAATACATTTGAAAGCATTCAGAGGAAATAACTTTATGTGGAAACAAATCTCCATTTTTTTCCAAGCATGTCATTTCTGTGTGATTTAATAAGAAGAGTAGTAATGAGAAGAATTCCACACTGGCTGTTTTAGGTTCTAAGATACACACAGTTGTGGAGCTGTTGAATTGGCCTGAGGATTAGAGTGGACAGGTTGTGATTTGCAGAGTTAGCTGAGTGCCTGTGATAGTCCATTGATCATCTGATTGACGGGATTGACCCTGCCCAGAGGTAGGAAGCAGATGCTGGCATTTGGTAAGACAACAAGATATTAACAAGTAAAAGATTCAAGTTTAAAAAATATAAAATAACCACCACCCTTTCAATCATGCAATTTGTAGCAAATTTTCTGGCTTTGTTCCATAAGTGAGGGATGTTTTCCTCCTGGTGAGGACCATCAGCTAATACTGAATCACAGTGGACAACACTGGCCATGTGTTGCTTAAAAATACAGGAAAGTACATTGGATTCACCTGTAAGTTTGTGCCAAACAATTAGGTACACATTAAGGATGCTTACATACAGTCTTGCATACACGTAGAGATGTGAGGCAGACAGGCAGAAACATGTACCTACTGTAGCAATGCTGACATTTGCAAATATGTTAATTAAAAATAGGCACATTCAGAGGAAGAAATCATGGACTGAATCAAGGCTGGAATCATATGTCTACTAAACACAAAGTACCTTTTATTGTGACAGTAGTTAATGATGTGCCCATTAAAAATCATCTCAAGAAGTGATTCTCTATACCTCATATTACAAGGAGGAAAATCAGTCTCAAAGCAATTCTACACAAACTAACAAGCAACGTCAACCTAAGGATGCTCTGAGTATGTTTCTCAGTAGACAGCATTTTGCAGGAACTTGAGTCAGTGGCTGTGAGCAAAGAATTTCTTACTTCTGATCTTGGCCTTCCCACTGATTTTTATAGCCTTGGGGGAAACTGCATATTTCACATTTCAAAAGGTCTGCTATGTTCATATGCCACATATATGTGGCTATTGAGTTCAAAACATACTGGGAAGAATGTTGGTCTGAATCTAATTACTCAGGAAAGAGTAAATAAAATGTGTCTTTACTTTGTAGAACAATTGAG
Source organism: Strix uralensis (assembly GCF_047716275.1). NCBI lineage: Eukaryota > Metazoa > Chordata > Aves > Strigiformes > Strigidae > Strix > Strix uralensis. Next base: position 7,895,171 of record NC_133981.1, read on the forward strand.
ATTTGGAAGATGAATTCAACAGAGATCTTGCTCTGGGTACTGATAGAAGCAAGTGTAGGACTAGGTAGTTAATATATAAATATATCTAGTTTCTATGACTAGCAAGAATTGTATTCCATTAACCATGTTATGAATGCAAACTGTCTTCAGTGTACAATGTCCAACTTGCCACGCAATGACTTAGCCAGTATGCAGCAGATCACGTCATGAGCATGAAAACTGACAACTGGTGCTTCTTGTGTTAATTAAAATGAATGAGTTTATAATCTCTAAGGCCTAATGCAGATTTCATCTACCTCAGTAAATGCACAGGAAGCACCATATGTATCCTGGTTTGTTCACAATCAGAAAAACCTGCTCACAATGAGCTGTTCCTGTCACTGGAAATCATCTCTCTCGTGATACCTTTCTGCTATATACCTCTGGCCTTCACAGTCTGTTCTTGAAAATGTGAAACTACCAACTGCTAAGTAAAGAAATCCAGGTTGGAGGTACCTACTGTGTTCCCAGTCATATACAAAATATACTTGGATGTATGTAGACAAACATATTCATGTGTATTTTGTGTAGGCAGAGAACTGATGTAATGAAATCAACACTTAAGGATGAGGTAGGATTACTAGCAGCATGATAGTGATGAATTGCCTACTGTGCTTGTGGAATGCACTTATTTACAGCAGCAGACCTTATCAGAAGTATTGCACCCTGTGATTTTTATTTTTTCTGAAAAATCAAACCTTTAAAAGAGAAACCACATGGCTGTAGGGTGTGTTTGCAGCCAGAGAGTTAGCTGTGTTTTTTTTCTGGGGTCTGTAAGCTGTTGCTTTAATGGGCTCCTGTCTCTCTGGTAAAGGGGAAAGAGTAAGCGGGCATTGCCAAGGAGCAACCAGTACTCAGTGGAGGGTCGAAGGCAAGAGGACACCTCTCTTCTTCACTGGAGAAGGGTGTGTAGCTGGGAGGCTCACAGCTTGGTTGTAGGTGGAGGAAAGCTGTCACCAGTCATGCTGCTGAATGTGACGCCTTGTTACTTCTGATCCAGGGAGACTAAGCAACCTGAGGGGGAGCAGGTGTTGCAGCTCGATGGACTGTGAAGAACAGCATGGACAAGGTGTGTGGTGGGGCACTGAGCAGAGCGCTGTGCCCTGCCTGGCTCTATGGGAACTACTGGAAGCATGGCTGGGTTCCCTGCAACAGCCCCTGCCACACGCCTTGTGCAAAAGAGCAAGGGCAAGGTGCTGACAGTGGTATTCTGTGAGAAAGGACTTGCCTCTTGCATGTGTGCTTTGTACTGGCACTGTCTGTGCTCTGGTTTGGCCCCCCTGCTCTGCCCTTCCTCCTGGCCATGCTCCTTCCCCATCCTGTGCCATGTCAGCTCTCCCTCAGGCCTCTCTGCAGGCAGCCACACAGGCAGGTGCGATGCACATCCCTCTTTGCATGGCAGAAGCTGCTCTGGGGAAACAGGGACCACAAAGAGCCTCTTGCTGCCGTGGCCCCGGCAGGCATCTCCTCCTCCCACACCCCCATGCTCAGCTTCCATCTCCAAGTGCAGCCTTGGGGCCTTGGTGAGTCATGAAGGGACCCTTCAGTGCACTGCACTATTTGTAGCTTGCTGTCATGGTATTAAAGACTGTGAGAATTCATACTGTAGTGGTTAAGTCCCAAGGAAAATTTGACACCTACAAATATAAACCCCAAAGGCAAACTAGGCTGTTCTGCGCTGAAGTATTTCTGCTGATAACATCAGAAACCTGCCTTTAATGATTAGCCTACTTTAGTCCAAGGCTCATTTATATTTTAAAAGGCAATATCCAAGTGCATTTCCTCATAAGATAGATGTGTTTTCTCCCATTAAGTTTCATATTGTTTTATCCTATCCCACCTATAATCTTTGTATTTCCTTTTGAATGTTTTCTCTTCCACTCTGCTGTGAAATCAACCTTTGCTGTGAGCAAGATTTATTTTCCTGATGGGATTCAGCGTTTTTTTCTATTTTCAGATGCTCTGTACAGAACAGTTCTCTCCAGCTAAACTTATTTTTTTGCATGGGAGCGGTGCTGGAGACTTCTTTTCATTGTGCTCGAGGCAGGGACCATGAGGACTGCAGCACAGTTGGACTCTAAATTTATGAGACTCAGTCAATGATGCACAATGGGGAATTGGGTGTGTAAAATAAGTTGAATGAAGTTACAAAGCCCCATGTATGTATCTGTGACTCATATTTCTATGCTCTATTTAGAAGATTGCTATCTGACATCTCTCTCTTGCCGTCTATATTCCTTTCAGAACAAGTTTTCCCCTTTTCCTCCACAGTGGGTGAAGAAACCAGTCCTGCCCTTCTTGAAAGGTCACTTGAGTGACAGCAGGTGTATGATCACTGTTGCTATTGTATGATAATCAATAATTGTGTCATAGTATTCCATTGTAATCCTTATCTTACCTTGAGAGAACAGCTTTGCTTGGGAACTGAATTGATGGCGGGAATGGAGGCCCTTACTAGTTTTTGGATGATGTGAAAGTGATTCCTTGAGAATCACCCAGTGAAGTGCAATATGTGGCCAATCTCTTATCTGAGATGGCTGAATTTCCTACTACCACGGTGCTCTCACTGTGGTGCCTCGTCTTTGAGCTACAAGTGATCTGGGAATAGTCTGCTCTAACTCAGCAGCTCCCACCGACAGTCACATGTGCTGCGTGCTTTTAAAAATTGTGCATAAATATTTCTTCTATGAGCTGTGAAGCTTTATTTGTATATCATGCACCTTACTTCTCACTAAATGAATAGGCAATTAAAAAGCAGCTTAAATGCTGATCCTTGTCTCTTGATTATTAGGAGAGCTGCTGGTTCAGATCAAAATATGCATTTAATGAATCCTCATGAATGATCCAAAACTCCTATTAGATTAATTTTGCTTTCTGTAGATGCCAAATCTGAATTGAGGGCCTTCACTGCAAATCTACTAAGCACAACAAGCAAAAATCACTTTTGTAGTTAACTTGTGTGCAAGTGAAAGTTACGTTGACGGAGAATGTGATTGGAAAACTCCTATGAACGTACATGACAATTTATTAGAAAGTGGGGAACTTGGAACTGTGATTTCCTATGTTGTAAATAATGCCAGCAGCCAATAGGCTCTATCCGGATGTTAAAAAAAACTCAGGATCATAACTGCACACACTCTGATAAAACTTTATTATCTTTTTTTAGTGTCCTCATTAATGCTCTTCAATGATGCCATTAAATATTTTTGGCAAGCAAAGCCTCAGTGTAATTTTACTGTATTGTTAAGGATTTATTAATTATAATCTTTTCTTGCAGAGTCTATTTATATTTGATCATGACATTAATTGTTTGCCAAAACAAACTAGAGTTAATTGTGTTTAATTAAGTGGTTGGGAGCAAGCAAAGATAGTTTATTTGGGAAATCTGCTTCATTGATTTATATGTTTATTTTTTAAAAGAACATAAATAAATGAAGGGAACCTATTATTTAGCACCTTTTTCCCTACATGCATGCCCATCAATAGCACATTTGTGACTTTGAACACATTCAAGTGTGGAAAAGTATCTCTATTATATATATATTTGCCTATACAAGCCTGTGAAGAGGCAAATGTTCACATTCTGAATGATTCTAAATTTAAATAAAACCTAAAAACAAGTAGAAGTGTGATCAAGTAACATTGAAACTAACAGTAAGGTAGCATTCAGAACAATGCATTTCAAAAAGTGCATTTTGGAGAAAAAATTTAGCTTCATTCAGATTTGGCTAATGGTGCTTTGGATAAGGAAAGTATGGTGAAATACACTAAAATATGACTAGATAAATATTTTCTATAATTATATTAATAAATAGTTATAGACATTATATCATAGAAATACAATATATTTTCTATCATGCATTTCAAAATCAGCTAATTTTACAGTTCAGAAGCTTTTGAACACCAACCCATTTCATGTTTTAATGCTAAAATAAGAACTGAGTGGAGAATTCTGAGGACTTAATGTTTTTTTGTGAAATGAGTTTCCTAAGTTGAAACCGTAATTTTAAAAAAACTTTATTTTTGTGCATTCCTTGTTTCTGCCTTGATATTCCTCATGGGGAAAAAAAAAATCTGCATATGTTTTCTGTTATCCCAGCAACTGATAAATAAATCAATACTGTCTAGAACCATATATTCAGATATGCCAGTGGCTGCCTCTTTCCTGAAAGAAATAAAGACCTCACAGATGTCAAATCTAATACCTGTACAAACATGAGGAGGGCCTTGTGTGTCCTTCTAGCTGGTACCTGCTCTGTTTTGGTTTGGAGCAGCACTGAAATTAAGAGGCCCAGTGTTTCCAGAAGTTGTCTTTTCCCCAAAAATCTCTGCTATTTTAATAAAAGGTGTTTCTTTATCTAAAAATCTTGTTTAAATCATAAGCTATCAGGGCTACACTAACACTGTTTGCTGTGAATATCATTAACTCATGAAGTTCTTCTTGGTTATTTGCATGGGACGCTTTCAAATTTGTGTTGTCAGTCAGCCAGAAGTCACTATTGTACATTAAAACAAAAACTTAAGGGATTAATTGAAGACAACAGAGGTTTTTGAGTTTGTGATTGGTTTCAGTGTTCCAGGGCAGGATCTGACAGAGAATGATTGTGTCTAAGCCAGCTCCCACATCTGTAGTATAATTCTGTCTGTAGTGATAATTGTATTTTTGTAAGGCTTTAAAATGCAGCTTTTTTTTCCCCCAGGTAATTAGAAACTGTCATTCTATGGCTGAAACCTGAGTGCTTTCTCCATCAAGTCAGTCACTTGGGTGGTACTTATCTTAACTTTGTTTTGAGTTTCTCCAACAAATAGATGACTCCTTTAGTTCTAATTTAGTTTCTCTTGGTATTTCTGTTATCTCTTTCTAGTTGGCAGGCAAGGAAATCAGATGTGCATCAAATGAAACCATTTGTCACGGATTAGTGCATGCAAATGCCTTGATAACAGCAATAGACAAAAGCTGGCAAGTGTCTGAATGCTAACTTTGGAAGAGAAAATTAACAAGGACAAAAGACCAGTGATAGCAGTCCCTAAATGTGATTATTCAATCCCTAAGAGCAAGGTGATGCTCTTCTGTTCCCTCTCTTGCCATTTTTTCTTTTACTGAAATCTTAAGACATTAGGGTGATGCACAGTGAACCCTGCTAAGTGGAGAAGTGTCTGTGGGAGCTCCTGGCTTTCCCTGGGCTACACAATGTCAGCACTTTCCCTCTGTCTATTAAAACCCATCTGTATCCACAGCAGAGGAGAGGGATGGGACTCGGATGGGCAAAAGTAGAGAAGACCATTAGTGACGCTCCAGCTGCTATATCCCACTTTGTCCCAGCACACAGGAGTCAGAAGGGCTGTCGGGCAGGATACTTAAGTGAATCATGTCAAGGTGGAATGTATCTTCTTCAGTGTCTTGGTTAGAAATGCTTTGCACTTCCCTTCCCCCGCCCCCCTCTCCGAGGACACAATTGGGTAATTGTTTAATGCTGATCTCCTGCTGTTGATATCAGGCTGAATTGAATGAGTTGGCAGCAGTTATTAGATATTTATCTCATGCTTGTGATTGTTATTCCAGTTTCTTTATAAGCCTGGTTGGACTCTGAGTCCTAAAAGGTAAGCATGGGCTCTGCTGAGTTCCCCACTCAAAAGATGGTGTGAGGAAGAGCTGAGACAGTTGTGGGAAGGGAATTTTTAGATGCCCTGACGGGAAGCAGGCTGTGGACAACGAACATCCTCTGCACATTTGCACATCATATTTCCATCCCTCCCAAACCACCCTTAGGAGAGCGCCAGACACAGAAGCTGTAGTTTAGTGAAAGGACCACAATGTAGCCAGATTACCTGCTGTCTTCTCTAGGTTTTCCCTCCATTTCAATCTTTTTTTCCTCACTGCCTATTCTATTTCTAAATCTGTATCCTTTCCTTTAAATCAGTTGCCTTTATTTTCTTTTAAATCTCTCTTTATGTAAGCTATTATGGCTCTCACTTTTAAAAGAGGGTCTCTGAACCTCCTTCTCTTAGAGTCAATGCACCTTGATGTGCTGTTTGAGCAACAAAATGCTATTTGATTTTGTCCCAATTAGAGCAGCACTGACATTTTTATGAAATAAATGGTTTCAAACATGGCTATTTGGAAAGAATCAAAATGGAGCTATTTGATCAAAAGATTTGAAATGCTACACTACATTTTCTGCTTTCTGATATTGACACCATACTTTAAGTGTTTTCTAACAAACTGGGGAGAATATAAATTGTAAACTTTTTCAATATAGGAAAAATTATTGCTGTTGATCAGAATTTTCCAATAGGAAAAATTTCACAGGTACTTTGTGCCTGTGTCTGCAGCAGACTGCATGCAAGGCAATATACTATCATAATGGATTTTGGTTCCCCCACCCCCCCCCCCCGCCCTTGTGCTTTGATTTTTGTGTATTTGTACTGGAACCAGACCTTCATCCCTATACCCCCAAAGTTTTTTCCTGTTTTGATGCTGTAGTGTAGTCAAGACACCTTGTTGAGGTGATGATGTTACCACAGGCATAAGCATGTTGGTCAGACCGGGTGGTGCAGGCTCTAGAAAGCAAACTCTTGACTGAGCAGGACTAGTTCTGAAAATGAACAAATACTGGTGATAAAAATAGTTGCAAATTAAAGGGAAAGGGATTTCTGCTTTGAGTGTGAATCATTTGATGGTTTTCTCTAGTAAACAGTTCCTTGACTTTTTAGATTGTATTTGAATTGGCTTTGAGCTGCCTGTTGCTGCACAGTGTTTTGTGATGATGTACCTTCTATGAGCAGTGTTCTTTTGTACCAGTCATACTCGCTGAGGTTCAGGGTATGCAAGTCCCCCTTAAACCCTGTTCTTATGTAAATTTAATTATTTGCTTATGTTCTTTTTTTGTGTGTGTTTTCTAGTCTATCAAAGGAAAATGTGTAATCTGTAGTGTCTAGAGATGGAAACAAACTGCAAAGCAGTATCACATTTATACTGAAATCTGTCTGATGAGGATTGTATGTCATTAGTATGCTGCTCCCTACATCTGAGGAGCTGGACTCTTTAACAGGTGAGAAGAGATTATCGCTTAGTCCTGACAGAATCTGTGAACCAAAGTCTGTGAGGGGAAGTTCATACAGACTTTAAAACATAAACCTGCTTTTAAATGTAACTGTAGCAAAATAACTTCTTCTGTATAATACATGTGACATGTATGAATTAGTACCTAAAGTTTCAGAAGGTACTGTAAGCTGTGTCCTGTCTGCTTTTAAAGAGTGTGTTAATGTCCAGATTTCAAGTAGGAACCAAGCAAACATATGAACAAAATTCAAATATGCCTTTGTCTTGAGGGATTATTCCAAATTCTGATAGCACGTACAGATCTCAGAACATCAGTATTCCCTATAATGAGAGCATAGATTTACAGGACTCCCAACCAACACCTGCCTTTCTGTTTGGTTCTGTTCTTTCTCTTTATGCCCAGCCAAGGGACAGTCGATTCCCCCTGTGCAGTCTGCACACAGCATCCAGCAGTGGAATAGATCGTCGGAGGAAACTAAGAGATCTCCATCATGAGCACATTTAGGGCAGCTGAGATGCAAATAAGCGAGGCTTTGTTATTCTGTTCCTCGTGTAGCCTCTTTAAGTGAGGCTGGTGGCTGCCAAACACTGTCCTCCCAGCTGGTACCCAGAACAGGCATCCTGTCCCTGGTGCTCCCTCTTTGGCATGGCTTGGCATGCAAGTACAAGCGTTGCTGTGAGCCAGGTGATGGATCATGGAGGCTCTTAGCTCCCTCTTTTCATGAAATCAAGTGCTTTACTGTAAGCCAACTTCACGCTGGCTTAAACTTTCATGGTGGTTAAGCTGTAATCTATCAGACTGCCCCAGCTGTGAGGTGTAAAGAGCCTTCATGTTCCCTTACTGTTACTCAATTGACAAACAAGTTGTACCATTGTAGTGAATTTTTGCCCTGTGTCCATGCTCTCAGCTGAACCAAAGGCTCAGCACACCCAGACAGGCAGTACGGCATTTGCTTCAAATGTGGAACTTCCCACGTTTTACTTAATTGCTTCATTTAAGAGATGAGAAGGTTGGGCTTGTCTTTGGACAAAAAGGCTTCTGCTTTAAGTGTGTTTCTCACTTGAAGATTGTGCATCCCACCAGAGTTTTGTGTGATGCTTCCAATCTTTCACAGGTGGTGTAACATTGATTTTGCATAACTCGGAGTGTATTTTTTGTAATATGTCTGACTTGCAGATCTTGTTAACTGCACACTGTTATCTCAATGTGCTTGCAGGCCAGCTACAGCAACATAAAAACTTACGACAAGATAAGTCATGTCAATTTTTTTAATAGGGAAAAAACTTCAGACTATTTCATTTGCTACAACTGGAAAAAAATTAATCTCTTGATTGCTTCTGAAGACACAGATTCCTCTGGGGAGAGACTACATCAGTTCCAAAAGAGAACTGTGCTTTGGGGGCTCCTAGATGGAAAATCACCTGTGAATGATGTCTTGTTTAGTCCAGTCAAAGGTGGAGGAGGGACTTGGTAGGGCTAGGATGCTGTTAGGGTCCTGCATGTCCTTCCCCACTAATGGCCCTGTTTTGGCTGCTGCTGAGTTTCGAGCCAACTGCAGAAATTTTGCTTCACACTTGCTGGAACCTAGAAAACTTCCAAGCTGGGAAAAGGTCGTCTTCATTATTTACCTCTGTTTTGGCAACACAGAAGCTCAGAAGTTATATAGCTATTTACCAGTATTGTGTTTCCTGGCAGGACTTCATGCTGTCATAGAGGCACAGCAGGAATTCTGTGTCCCAGCTCATATTGGGGACACCTGGTTGGACAAGGGAGTCCTGGCAAGGGGTCCCCTTCCATAGCATCCTTTTCCTCTTATGCAGTGAAGAACTGACTGAGCTTCAGCTGATGTCCACTGCTTGCTTTGCAGAGGGTATCTAGAGGCGCTTCTTAGGCCTTGAGAATCAACCTAGGACTTGATTCCATCAGTATTGCTGAATTAATGTAAAAATTGTTCATTTTAGCCTCTTGTGGTGATAAGAATTTTATGTGCTGGAGGAATTGTAGCAAATTTTCTATTGTGACGTTTGTTTATTTTTGTAGGCTGAAGGAATACAGGGTAACACTCTACATTTTGCAAAGCAGTCTTTCTTTTCTTGTGTGACTAAAGCAGTGTAAATAATTGAATTTTTTTTATTTGACAGCCAAAGCAAGATATCAAGTGTTGGTTTGGTGCACTATTTACATTTTGAAATTAGTTTAGAACAATTTGATTGTTTTCCTTACTAACTGGGAAAGAAAAAAGAAAACAAAACCTGAAACAATTTGTCATATTTCTAAACACTGAAAGAAAAGCAAAGAAAAGGCCAGATTAAATTAGTAAAAAAAAGTCTAGAGAAGATGCTGCTTCTTTCCTTAGATTTAAATCAGAGTATCTCTAATCAGAAGCTATGTTCTGCTATAGGGCTTGACCCTTCAACTTTCTCCAAAAAGTAAAGCTGTGGTGTTAAGATATTACTGGTAGGGAGAGTAACTTCCAATAACTCTTGAATTTTCCATTTTGAGTAAATAATTAGGTAACCAGGAGAGCAGGGATGGGACATCAGGATTCTTCTCTCTCACTTGCTATGAAGGGGCAAAATAAGCCAGTCCATTGCTTACAGTTTCCATGGCTAATGTAGTGTTTTATGTAAGGTTGAATGGGCTCTGAGGCAGTCCCTACCTCTGCCAGAAAGTGAAGAGATGGAGGAGGCAGTGGTAAACTCCCTGCTGCTAAAACTGAGTGCACAGCTCTGCTCTGAGCTGGTGGGGGCTCTTGAAGGCAGATGCTAGTCACTGACAAATGCACGTGAAAAGGAGGTTTTAATAAAGGATGGGTGTTTTAAAAATACCTTGTTGTGAAGTTTAACCTCTGGGAAGGGCATACTTTGGATGGTTTTGCTTTTCTTTCTTTCAGAAGAAAGCTGAACCACTGCCTGCTAACTCTGTGTGGTGCAGTAGGTGTAGATTTTTCTGCCAGTCTTCTGCTGTAGTTGAACATAAGGCTTGAACTGTGGCTTCTCTATCTCTACTGGCATTTTGGAGGCCAAGGCTGCACTCCAGCCACAGCAGAGCTCTGCCTGTGGCCACTGTTCATCCATTCAGAAAGAAGCAGGAGCCCACAGGGAGAGAAGGCAAAGCTTTGACAAACAGATGTTTGCAGTGGTATTGAGGTGTTTTGCTGTCTTCTCAGTCATCTCAAGATCTTTGCTAATTTCATGAGCCAATTTCACTTGTCAAGGTGACAGTTATCCATGTCAGAGACCAATACTCCTTCTGCTTTAGTATACATCTGTAGCAGTTATTTTGCTGTCCTTGAAGAAACACAGGCTGGAATATCACTTTATTTTGAGAGATGCTTCTAGGGTTTTTTTTAACTGAGGCTTAGTATTAGAAATGTGTTTCTTTATCTGAGTGATAGCATCTGCTTTTGTCATTTTTATGTAAACTCGGCTCTGCTTTGCAAAGCACCACTGTTCTCCTATTCTGGAGAAAATGTGATCATCTATCAGCAGTGAAGCTCTGTCTGTGCGTTCTAATATTAATCACTGAATCCAGCAAGTTATTTAAACTGTGTCTACTCGTGTCTTTTTCTTGACAAGTTCTTGGGAAAGTGGGAGGGATTGTGGTGGGATTTGTAAGTGGCTGCATTGGAATTTAAGTAAGAGTACTTATGGTAAATGAGTTGAGGATTATGTGCCAGAGGAGACCTTTAGTGAAATATATGGACTTATCAAAAGAAAAATACCTCTGGCAGGAACATACCAGTTTTAGCAGGATCCAAATTTTGGTAAAACAGAATGAAAGAGAGATTGAGATCTTATCAACAATATGATCAGTGGTGTGGTGGTTTGGGCATTTCCCTGGAAGCTGATTCGGATGGAGGATTTGAATCTCAGTCTTTCACTGGGCTGTTGAGTTTTTCTGAATTTTCCCTTTCCTGGGGAGAAAATCTGCTTCAGCCAGTGAGCTGCTCATTCAGCACACAGAGAGCTGATGGCATGGCCTGGCAGCACAGCATAAAGACCAAGGATTGTTTTTCAGTAGCACAAAGTACAAACCTTTTTCCAAAGCCTTGTGACTTTTCTAAAAGTACCAGCCTGGTTCTGTGTGATGTTTTTTCATGTTGTTACCCAGCTCAGTGGACGATCTGTAGCTGTCAAATCTTGCAGAGCCCCAACTTTCTGCCAGCAGAAATAGAATGGGGTGTAAAACACTTAGGATTGGTTTTGACGGCCCTTCGTGTGAAATAGAAAATGTAGATTCATTTCATAGCTGACAGAGCTGATTATTTATGTTTCTTAGAAAACAACTAAGAATGTCTAAGAATCTTTTTTTACCATTATGGATTACTTTCCTTGTATTTTCACATCATTCTTTTTGAATCATGACAAACTGAGATTAAACAACAAACAGCCCCTGAGATCTGTCATTTTTTTCAATGATTTACATAGGATGCTACCCATAAATTACGGAGGCAGCTGCCAAATACTGTGAATGAACAAGTACTTCGTGATGTAGTTCTGAGAAAGATCCTGTGAATTGTATCTGCAGAAGATAATGGTGCCATCCCATAAAAAAGCTGCTTAACATTTTCAGGACACTAAGCCATGAGGCAAAGGTGCTGATTTTTTTAATTTATTTTTACATAAACCCATGAAGTTTTTGTGCTGGATTATATCACTGTCTGCCCGACTCTTTTCTCATTGCTTTTACCATGTCATCTAAATGTCAAAAGAACAAAAATCACCCTCTTGTAACGGGAAAAGGATGAAGATTTTCCATCTTGCTCTGGTGCTCTGAATACTTTGACATCTGTAATATAACTATTTCTCAGTAAATAATTCACCCAGTTTTGGACACCCTCTTTTGTCTGGAGCATCTCCCTCTTCTGCAATGGGAAGTTTTGGAAAGATACAGTAGGAAAAGGAGGCTTAATCTTGTTCTGCTGCAAAGTCTCCTTATTTATGGCTGCTATTATTTAATATATTTCTTTTCATTACTCCTTGAGGAGGATGGAGGAAGGTGGCAATGTATCATCTCCCAAAATGAGAATGTGTGGATATGCATGTGGCCAGGCATGTCTGACTTTTTTGTTCTCAGTGGTGCAGGCATATTCCCATACAAGCCTCTGCATGTTACTTCATCTTGTAGTGCAGAGACCAATTTTTAGTGTGCAGAGCTGGATTCTGCACTCACTTTCTTCACAGAACATTGTCCTTTGCTCTTCCTTTATTTCTTGTCTTCTCAAAATAGTCCATAGTGGGGATGTTCAAAGCAGCAAAGTCTTAGTCACTCATGTGGATATCTAAGTGCTAAATGTTTCCTATCATCTGACCAGGTCTTGAAGTCAGTTATTCAAATAGTCGCAAGGATTTGGGGTTTGACTGTATTTCTGCTGGGTCCTGATGAAGACTGAAATATTTTGAGTTTTGCTGTGGCTGAGAGCATCTTTCCGCATTGTGCAGGTGGCAGTCTGGAGCGAGATGCTTCCCCCCAGAACCATGGCTTGCCACGGGCCAAAGTAGCAGTGGGAGTAGCATTGTAAGGGGCAGCAGAAAATCCCTTTGTTGCATTGCCCAGGGGAAATGAATGTAGCTGCCTTCTTCAGACCTTTTTTTTTTTTTTCCCCACAGAGAGAATTTCTTCAGCTCCCCTGATAGCAGTAAAGACATCTGCTTGCAGCTGCAGAAGCAAGATGTGTCAATAGCTGCCCTGGCCAGGGCAGCAGCAGCAATGTTGCGGCAATGCAGGAAGCTCAGCACACACTAATTTTCCGTGTTTCTTGTCCGTGCACTCCCCAGGCCAGTCACTTCGCCTGTGCTCGGGGCACAGCACTGTCAGGCTTGAAGTGGTGCTGGTGGAGGGGACGTTGTACATGTCTCCTGCCACTGCATGGCAAAGCCCCAGCTGACCTGAGGGAAGAAGATGTGCCATTGCAGGCACAGGGCTTCTGTCATTCTTTTCAGCTTATATGCACTTGTGACTTGCTTTTTTTTCTTTCTGTCAGTGAAAACCTTCAGAAATATCACTCCATGGATGTGAAATACTTATCAAATTCCCTGTTTTTTCATTATTTTTGTTATCTCCCTACCCCCACCCAGAAAAAAAGATACCCTCTTCTAATTTTTTTTTTAATATTTTGTTACCTTCTGTGCTCTGGTGGTTATAGTTAGGCAGACCTCAGTGCTTACAAGGATTGTGTTTTCTAAATGAAGTACTTAAAATCATAAAGCATAAACGTATGAAACCTGTGAAGAATATCAATTATCCTGTCTTTCTTCTCAAGAAACATTTTTCTTATCTTTTGAATTAATTCCTGTAACAAATTCTAAAGCATATATACTGTCTCAAGTACAGAAAATGCCAAAGTGTCATTAAGTTTGCCGTCAATATTTAATGTCTGGGTAAGTGCAATTCATGCTGTAAACAAAGCCATGGTAAACTGGTGAAAGGGAGTGCTTGTATGTATACACATCCATACCTTTACTGTAAATCAACTCATTTCTGGCTTTACATTCCCCACATGCCTATGGATTTCTTTCATGGGGGTTTCTGTATGTGTGGTAAGATTCAGAAGCTTCAAATCCATAAAATCAATCCACTTGGTGATCTTCTGGTAAATAACACCTGGGAGTTTATAGTTTGCTCATCTTCGTGATAGATCATAATTTGGATTTTCAGCCATTTGCCAGCCTGGCAGGCAGAGAGGTAAATACCTTCCCCTCCAGGAGCCTCCGGCCTGGCAGCACCCGTGTGTTGTGCCCAGAGCCCAGCAGTGAGGGGATGCTGGTGAGCTCCCTGGGGAGGGACCCGTGCCTCACCCAGTGGTGGCTGTCTGGCTGCCCTGTGCTGCAGCTGCCCTCCGAGATGGCGTATGAAGATCTGGTAGTTAGCAGTGAGCAGGGATTTGAGGTAGTAACAGGTTTTCTTTACAATAAGCTTGCCAAACATTTTGGCTTCATCACACTTCTAACAGTGATAGTTATATTAATTAGCACTTTTATCACATAATAGTCTTTAGCCTTAAAATGTCAAATTGTGAGTGCATTTGTAGATCAGGTTTAAGCATTAGTGCTTTTCAAGAATTATATATAGATATGTATTGTTTCGTTATTGACAATATTAAATCATCATAGTTGGAGAGCTGTTCATTCATTTTTCCTCTGCCACCAGAAACACGCAGACATCACCGCGTCTTACCCAGCTGCCAGTATTTGAAGATGTTTTCTCTTTTTAAGTCTCTTATATCCTCCACTCCTCCATATTACAAAACTACATAAAGGTTTCATCGGTATGCTTTTCTGTAATGTAATTTATATTTATTATTTTTTCAAGGAGGGAAACTTCCACGCCTATGAGGAGAAAGAGGTAGACTATGAAGCATTGTTCTTAATGGCAGCAGTGAAAGCGTTCCGTGATTTGGGGTGTTAGAGCAAGTCTGCTGGGAAATGGATTAGTAGGCCAGGAGAGGGTATTGTGATCAAAGTGCATAGTAAATTAATTTACCTCCCACTCCTGCAATTTATCACATAGATATCACCTCTACACGTGAAAAGATACATGAGTATGGATGCAATATTGCTCTGCTGCTTATATCTTATTCCAGAACTTAAATAATTTAACACTCCTGCTTTAACCTTATTGAAATATTTAAATCCTGCAATCCCTTAGATTTGCTTTTGTTACAACGGTAACATGACACTTTTGTGTCTTTATGACACTGGTTCATAATTGCAGCCAGACAGGTCTTTGGCCATTTGAATAGAAAGCAAAACTGGTTTTGACTGGTAAAAGCTAAGCAATTTAATCATGAACAAGGACATGCATTATAAAGAAGGAGGAATTGCAGATTCACTGACATCAGGAGCCCTTTTGAAAAGAACTTTTTCATTTGCTCACCCTTGCAACTTTTGGCTTCAAGTCATTTCCCATCTATATAGCAGTTCTGAGTGATTTTTCAAGTTGCAGTAGTTACGCTTCAAAATTAGACTTGGCTGGTAAACAGTTCATTAAAAATATCTACTTCAAAGCAAGATAAAACAAGTCTTTCAGAGGTTTTGATGGAGAATGGAACAAAATAAAGATCCATCTATTGTTGAAGGGCCTCTAGGCTGTCTGGTGGTGGTGCAGTGAAGTTGAGAACAGGTAATGAAGTTATGTCCTGGTCTGAATCATGAGTGTTAAGAGTTCTTGTTTGCTACTCATGGTCCAGGAAAGTGCCATGACAAGGCTGCTCTGGTCTGTCTGTCCCTTTGACCAAAACCTGCCTTGTTCTGAGCTACTTTTTCCCATCAAAATTACTGTCAAGTGGCTCTCCTCAAAGTTTCAGCTGTACAGAATATGCGCTATCAGATTACAAAAAGATCTCCTCAAAAAGAAGTCCCAATTAACTATAGTCACTGTGCTTATTTCAATTAAGCTGAGCTGATCCCTGCTGCTTCTGGATCTGGCAAGTGGAATGTTGCAGAGAAGGTCTGCTCCTCTCCTGCTTTCCCACATCCTCTCTCAAACGACTGCTTGGCTCCTTCTGCAGAGCCACCAGCTTCTTTAGCTGGAATCCCTTTATTGCCTGGGTTCCTCTAATTAATTACTTATCTCCAGGTCTTCTAAAAATTTGGTAATTAGTGTGTGTAGCTGTCTGTTTCCCCTAAAGTCTGAAACCATTTTATGTACATCTTATCTAAGTGTACAATCAGCTAAATTAATACTAATTACAATTTCCAAGACTCCCATGAATTCTTCATTTTTGGAAAAGTTTTCTTGACAGTTATTTATGGGTAGAGGTTATGAATATCACTGTATTAATCTTTTTTGATTGCTAACACCTGGTAACTCAGATTGCTTCTTCCTAAAGTATTTTTGGTTCAATTAATTTTCTTTTACTGCTGGATCTAACACACATGCTGCTGTAGTAAATCATCTGTTAATGAAACTACATCTTTTACAATCAGTTCAGGCTTGCTTGTGACTATGTTTGTTCTTGTTAGACTTGCATTTAAGGAAAAATGTGTACCTGGAAAGGCTTATGGAAAATTCAAATAGAAAATCCAATTACTCAGATATTTCAGTTTACTTGAAATTTCTGAAGTGAAATATTGTCACCTTTAAATTTCTTGTGATTTTGACACCAACATGAGTGGCTTTGACCATTCTTTGCATAAATTTTTTCTGCATTCTTTTAGCACAGAATTATTAGTGTTTCTTGGAGTTTTTTCTTTTTCTTTAAGATGTAGGGCTTAGAGCCTTTACCTTCAGTATGAAAATATAAGACACACCAGATGATGTCAGATCAGCCCAGGCTCTCATAGCATGGCCACACAGGACAAGGCATATTCAATCAGCTGAGATCTGCTGCAGGGAAGTGTGCAGGAAAGGAAGTTAAACCATGAGGGTGGCAGTGTTTCCGAAAGCTCATTGAACGATGAGGTGGTGCAAACATTGGAACTCAGACTCCAAAACTGGCAAGAAAAAGGTGGTGGAAGAAGTTGCTACTCTCGTAGAGAAGGAGGAAATCTTTCCAAAACAGGCAGTTGGCGCTCTGTTGAGTTTTCATCGTAGTGTTACTCCATCAGTAGAACGTAGGCATCAAGTAAGACCACACTGATTCAATGGCATTTTACAAGCATTGCCCAAAAGACTTGGGACAGTATATAACTGTGTTCTAGGGTTATATATAAAAGAACCTTTAGACCCTTTTACAAAATGAGATTTATTGATGGCTCATGAGGGATTTCAGATGAACTAAGTGATCCTTCGGAGAAATGAGTAAATGCTTAATCAAGACACTTGATCATAACCACTGCAAAATTAATATCTTCCATTGAGGTAGAAAAGTTGTGGTGACAACTCTTGTTCTGGTCCACAAGAGTGAGCGGTACATAACTAGGTCTGCAGGTGACAAAGTGTTTGGGTAGTCAAAAGGGAAGAAAGATGCAGCATTCTTAAGAGGAGGCCAAAGCTACAGAACCCCTTTGCAATGTGTTATTATAAATCAGCAATATACTGGGATTCAAAAAATAGATTAGAGACTTAAATGATTAATAAAAACATCGTAGATATATTCATATATGTGTTTTTTAGCTTCTAACCTTACTTTTAATGGTATAAGCTTGCTATTCACCTCTTAACTTCATGTCTCTAGTGCAAATCCTAGTCATGCCTTCACTAAAATCTGTGCCTGTCTCCCTGATGACATCTGGTTTTAAGTCTGACAAAATATAGCTAGAACAAAATTCTTCCCTTACCATGGCTAAAGCAGGACTCATCATTGTGTCAAATCTCAGTTTTCAGTATTGTCCACTGTGAATAATTCCATCCTGCCTGTAATGTGTCATCTTCAGCTCCTCAGCTTGTGTCATCCATGCCGCCTCTGAATCATGCTGCATGAACCATCTAACATGCAATTGCTCAAGTTTGTATGTGCAGCCAGAAGTATTGTTAAGGCTCCCGTTTCATGCTCTGTTTATTTCCACCTTCATTTGTCTGTTCTTAAGTTTTGTGACGCTATGCTAGTGTCTATCTGAAAGGATGAGGCAAAGACTGTCCTTAGCCTGTACCTCATCTTTCCTGGTATCCCTTTCACTATTGCATGAATTGTAAACTACTTGCTTTGATAATTTTTTTAATAGCCTTTTTGGTCTATTCCTGTCAGATTTAATTCCCGTTTATTGGGTATTTACATGCTTTCGTGTGTATCTCATATTGTGCAGATTTTCATGTTGTTCATTCACATAGTACTTTATGAACTCTTTCAAAGTACCAAGCTACTTTAGTGTTACCTGCTGTTGGGATACTGGACTAGATGTACCAATTGGCCTGATATTCTATAACTTTTCTATGACTGCAGAAAGACTTTCTCTAGATAATCTATCTTCTAATATCTGTACTTAGGATAACAGACAAATTATACTTAAATTCAGGTGACCATGTCTGATCTACAAAGGTGCCTCCTGGGACATACTCGTTTAGGTACCAAAATGCAGGTTTGTACTTACTGTGATATTCAGCCATGAGTTTTCAGGCATCTAGTTTAAAAGATTCAGTTGTGTAAGGATTTCATTTCAATAGGTCTTAGTCCTCTGAATATCCCCCTCTCATAAAAAGAATATTCTAGATGTATCCACACAATGCAAAGGGAAACAAAGATGTCCTAGCTGGAGCCTCTACTAGCTCCAGAGCCAACATAGCTGTACCAGGGCATGTTAGCTTGAGCTGACTGCTGTGTTCATTTGGTACTCTGCTGCCCTAGCTGGGCGAGTTTCTGTGTTGCTCTGGCATCACACGTGTTGATTGCAAATCTACCTTCAGTGTAAACTAGTTTTAAGCTATAGTATCAGTTTAGATGCTTACAAGACCAAAATTCAATATCTTAAAGTTTATCAAAGGTTATCTTAATTACACATGTGTCTATACTGTGTTTCTCAGATTTTGTTACTAAACAATTATCAACAATGATTATTAAAAGGTGTAGCTAAAATTTCGTGTTGATTGAATCACTTATGTGAGTATGCATAATATGGAGTGTCCCTGGTTTATTAATCTGAACCAAACTGTGCTGCTCTGAAAGAAGGAAGATGTTATTAAAGTGAAGTATATGTGTATAGCCAGGCTATTGCCTTACAAACTGCGGTGATAAACCTGAAGCTTAGGTACTCTTGAAAATATTCCCTATAGAGAAATGCATACATTTGTTTATAATAAGTCAGACTTAGAACAGGATTTCTGCTGGTGTTTGTAGCCTGTGCCCTGGCAGCAGTCAGCAACCACTTGATTAGCATCTAAACCCAGTGTTAGGACCTCAAGGGTGACCTTCAGTAGAGGGGAGCAATCAGACACTTTTAATTTCCTAATTACTGAGCGGGGCTAATGGATGCATGGTGACATCAATTCCACAAAAACTATTCTTGTTCCTCTTGGGTTCCTCAGACTCCTTTGCTTGTATTGATTGCATCTCTGCCCTGAAAAATGTATAGGCAGTGTGAAAGAAAGCTATTTTGGCGTGAGGTGTTGAGAGATCAACACTGTCATAGTATATATAGTGATTTAAATGTGATATGCCAAAAAGAGGGCAAGATACTGTGCTCATCTCCACTGAAATAATAGTTATTAATAACTGTTCTGTTTTTAAGGAAATACATGTGGAACAAGGAAATCCCTCAGAGCGGAGGGTTTAAATTGCTCCAGTCAACAAATTATTAAACACATCTCTCTGAGAAGGAGAAGCTAACATTTTTGAATGTCCATGGATGCTCACTACTTCAGTAGCTCAGCTACTATTCTATACGTAGAGTGTGCTCACAAAGTATCCCTTATTCACTGAGGACTGCTCACTTAAACAGGTGAAGTGACTTAGGTCTGGTGTAGGGCAGGCAGGTTCTGGATTTCAGACCTTGTTGCCGGCCAGTGCTATGGGTCAGCAACCTGGTGTTAAATTCAGAGGCCGCACAACAAATTAATTCCTTTGCAGCACTAGGATATAGGGTCCTGCTTTCCCTTCTCTAGCTTTTTTACACCCCTTGGTAGCATAGCTCAAGCTTGTGTAGTGACCTAGAACTAAGTAATTACTGTGCATAAAAGTACATAGATTTAGTGGAGTAAAATGCTAGTAAGTGTGCCATATAGTAATTATACCACTTTAAAAATTACCCATCTAAATCAATTCGATATGTGATGCCTTTTAATGCTTTTCACTAGTTTTACATTATGAAGAATAGTAGATAACTGTTTTGTCTTTCCATGTCATCTGCTATTTTATATGCTTTCCTGTGTCCCTCCCCTTTATTTGTTCTCACTGGAAATGAAGTGTTTAAATTTGTTTAGTGCCCTTGATTCCCTTCGGTCCTTTTGCTGGTGTCTCTCTCTCCTGTTTTTCCTGCTTTGTCTTTTCTGGGGTGGGGATCTTAAGTTTTACTGGGTTTAGTATTATTTAACTATATTCCTTCTCTACTGATTTTTCCAAGCTATTATTTTTCTAGCTCCCAAATTGTCTGACTTTATGGCTGAACTATCATTTTTTTTCCCAACCTGACATGGTTTACTTTAGAAATATCTTGGAGAAGGTACAGTTGACTGTTATGACTTCAAGTGAAATTGCATCTGTTTCGTTAACTCTTGTTAATGATTTTTCCCCCTTTTTTAAAAAAAAGAGCAAAAACAATTGAAAAAAAAAATCAATTGAAATGCAATTCAACAAATGAAAATAACAATTAATGTTGGTCTTCAAAGAGAAGGAGGGGGAGTTAATGCTGGTATTCCCTCCAGAGCCCCAATGCTATTTTTCTTCTTTTGATAATACCAACAAAGTGGAAGCAGCTTGGGCAGATTTGTGTGGGGAGGTGTAAAAATTGTGGGAGTGTGGAAATAGCAAAATAAATTTATCTTCATCCCACTACAGTGTGTCATTGCAGCTGTTTATTTCAGTAGTTGTTCCACATAAAATACCGAAGCAGAGCCAGCTTCTCTGCTTCAAACTGGCTGCAATGTATGGGTACTTTCAGGTAATGGGCCAGTAAGAAACAATAGGCCTGAATGCTGCCTCTATGGCCACGTGTGCCTTGGGATAGATGCAGGTCCTGCTTCCTCATCAGTTGACAAAAGACCACTGCCAGGAACTGTGCCTTAAACAACAAAAACTGTGAAGCCCTCTGAGGAGGAGCTTGAGGTTGGAGGATGTTCTTGCCTCACAGATCTCAAAGCCAGCATCCTGTAACTTTTTTTCCCATGTCCCCATTCCTGAGGGGAGCAGTGGGACAAATGCTGAGAAGGATTCTCCTGTCTCTCAGCTACCTTCTCCTTCTCACTGGGAAAGCACCCTAGTGAGTCACTTCTTTTAAAAACAAGAGGTGACTTTAGGAATGTTGCTGTTTCTCTTAGCTGTGTGTGGGGTGAGCTCCAACACCACCCCGATGAGCCAGCATCCCTGCCTTTGCAGGGCTGTGTATTTTGGCTCTGATATAAATTAAAGCCATTATCTCTTGCCCAGGCCTCCTATGGCACCTGTGAGTTGTTGCATTGGAAAGCGACCTTACCATCTGCTCTGAACTCATCACACCTGGCCAGAGACAAACTTTTAGCTGAGGTGTGGTTCTGGGTAGAAAGGGGAAAAGAGACTTTGGACAATTAAATACAGATCCTTTGGTATTTATTAAAATATAGTAACTATCAAATTTAAATGGTGAAATAGCTGTTGCAAATGCAAATTTTTTCTAAAGTTCAGCTGCTGCTAACTGAGATTCTGGTGCTCCTATACTTAGAAATGCTTAACATAAATTATGACCTAATTAACATTTGCATGGTAATCTAGACTTCCTACAGCTTATTCTGCTAATTAACACATGACAAATGATCAAGAATTAATATTTCATTGAAACATAACTTGTCCAAGAAAGCCCAGTAATGCTGTAGAGAACATTTCATTCCCTTACAGTTTTATACCTGAAAAGTGTTCTGTTACAGTAAAGACTATTATGTAATTTTTGTCATTAAAATTATTTGTTATTAGAAAAATTACTGTAACAAGGATGATTGCAGGTGTTTCAATTTTTTTCATTTAAAAATAAATGAAGACATGTCCTGCCATGATCAACTGATCTAATTAGGGTTTGGGGTAGTTTGGATTCTTCTGTATTACCCTGCTGGACTTTGGTCAGCTTCAAACAGTTTGAAGCAAGAAACAAGTGCAAATCCCATGTGCTGTTCTTCTGTTCTTGTTTATTTGTAATGTGATAGTACTGAAGGGTAATATGCATTCTGAGTAATGCAGCGTTATGAGCAGACCTGCAGGTTAGCTCCAAGCAGGCCAATATCAGCACAGAACACAGCACAGTGGCATGCAGAGATACCAGCTTGGGTCTTTAGCTTCCGTTGCCGCATTTGCTCTGTTTCATGTTTTCCCCTTTTTAATGCTGCAAAACATCCCTGTGCTTATTGCTACCGCAGTGGGGCCAGCCTTCCAGCGCCCTCAGTGGGACCCAGCTCCTCGTCCTCGCCTTTCCTGGGGTGACAGGCTGCCTCTTTGCAGGATGTGGAGGTCTGAGCACCCACTTAGAGTTTCTCATCTTAAATGGATGACAAAGTGTGGCTGAAACAGAGAGCTTACTCTTCAGAAAAAATGTTTTCTTTAGATCCACAGGAAAAAGAAAAGAGCCTGAAGAGTTCAGTAAATGTGTGTAAGCTGAGTATGATTAACACTTAAATAATTATTAACTGCTAACTCATATAACCAGGAAACAAATTTCAAATCAAGGTTGTAATTAGGATTACATGATCAATGCAGCACAGAAATCCAGTGAGCTAGTTCCTTGAGTTCAAAGTGATTAAGTACCGGACATTCTTGCCATGATTTTTTTTAAGCATTTCTATTTCTGAGCACTACTTACCCCAAATTTGAATATAGATGTGTCTCCTTGGGCTGAAACAGTAAGTCTGATTACCCTTTAAAAAAAAATTAAAAATAATCAATTGAAAACAGAATATTTTCTTCTGCTTGGATTCCTACGCAAATAATACTACTTAAAGCAATAGGTATTCTTTTGCAGGAATGTAAGTCTCATCTTCATTGTTTGGTCATCAGACACATCTCTACAGACACCTCTTGCTCTATTTCTTTTAGATAATATATCATCATTTGTTCAGTAAGCAATAAATCCTTAGTGATTAATCAGTCAAAATGCCTGTTGGTTTCAGAAGGAATCTTGACTGCTTGCAAAACACAGGATCTCCTCTCTAAGGAAAGAGCAGAAAACATGCACATATTAGACTAACATTTGCTTTGTTTTAAAGTCAAATTAATTTTGTCTTGCCTGAAGCTGAGAAGGAACTTAATCATATATAGAGAGTCTATAATAAATCCTGCTTGACATATGGTATTTCCCTATGAGCTTCTAAAAAGGAGGGGGAAGCAGCAGATATGTTGTTCAGGGACAAAGGCCTGGTATTTCTCGAGCACCAGTTGAACTCCGACATTTTGTATTTGCTTTTGTACTCTAGTTGTGTGTGCTTTTCTTGGAAAGAGCTCAGAACTCAATTTTGTTGCACATGGCTGCTTGGCACTAGTCTGAGACGCAGGCGCAATGCAGAAACATGTATCTGAAAAATCTGCTTTATAGATTGTCAGACAGCTCTTCTCCAATGTATAAGGTCAATGTTTAAGGTTTGAGCTTTATGATTATCTTTTTTTATATGAACTTGAATATTTATTTTAAATTACCCATAACATTTTTATTTCAACCCAGAGTGGTAAAGATATTTGGGTCTATATGTTATCAGTTCTGAGGTTATAAATATCTATCTTAACAGTTCAATAAGCCCAAACTTCTTCAAATTGAGTTCCTCAGAACTATTATCATGAGGAATTGTGACTGTTCAGGCTGGGAAGTCTGTTTTCTAGCCCACTAAATGAAAAACACAGTGCAAGAATATGGGGGGTTTTGGACAAAAGAGGCATGACTACGTTTGTGTCTGAATGGTGGCATTACGTAGCATATCATCTCGGCTATCAAGTACTGAAATGCTGAGAATCTGTGTGCAGTCATTCTCCCACTGCCTTCTTGGGAGAGGCCTTAGTGAGTACTGGGTGTAACTTGTTGTATAATAATTGCTTTAATATTGCAATGATCTGAGTGTTAGCAGTGTTGTATCTTTGAATTTCTTGTAAGTGTAACTATTAGAAGAGTTTCCTTTGTCCAGAGATGGGAGTGCAGATAGAAATTGGTAATACTGATCTGCCAACAGTGATGTATTTTACAACTGAGTCTGAAGCATATCATCCCTTTGAAGCTGTCTTTCTTGTTTAACTATTTTCCTTTGTTCTAGTTTTTTTTAATGTTCTGGCATTGATGCTCACAATGCTAAGAGAACTGAATGAAAAGCCCTTCAGAAATCTAGCAGTTTGTGCCTGTTTACATTCTTCTGTTCTACATTAGATACTCAAACACATTTAACCCTGAAAAAAAGCTTCCTTTAAGGCTTTTGATTCATTGTGACATGTTATGTGTGTCCACATTATGCATGTGGCATCATGGCATTTGTCCTCTACCATACAGCTGGAGAAAAGTAATAACACAAAACTTCGTCAATCACTTCAACTGTAGGTGGCCTTTCAGTGCTCCCAAAAACCTGATGCACCTGCAGCAGGATACAGCTGGGATGGGCCATCCTTCTGAGCTCCAGGCTGCCCTTGATGCAGGAGCATGTCGATGCTGATGGTGTTTCAAAGGCCCGTAATATTCCCTTTTTGGATGCTACATTTTTGATAAATCCACATTTATCCAGGCTTGTGTTGCATCATGTAATTGAAGCAATCTGATTCATGCAATGGAGTGACACTGAAAGCCAGTGCTCACTTTTATAAACTAGTTTCCTTTAAATTCAAAAGAAAACATCTTGAATGTCTTTGATCTATGATAAAGGTCAAAATTTTGAGATGCAGATGATATTGCACATCACCCATGGATTTGGGGATGGCAGAAGTGTCAGTCAGGTTCTTGACTGTGTTGCAATAAGCGTGATTTCATGTCTTCAGTGGCCCAACATCCTCCAAATGTAGAGCTCTCACTTGTGTATCCTTCAGCTTCTTTACTTTGAACTTCTGAAGGGTGACTGTGACTTGGCCTACTGACTGAAATGAATTGTGAATAATTAGCTCTTGTCTTATATGGTTATTTTGAATTAAAGAGTCTCTGATCTATACAGGTTACTCAGCTTTTTTATTCCAGATTTTGGGGGTTGAGCATGTTGACACCATTTCTTTTACATAATGAACAGTAATCTCTTGTCTCTGCTCTGCATTTTGTTATATTCTAGTTCCATTAGATCTGCAGGTAAAACCACAACCCCAACTGCTTCAGAAAAGGCTTTACTTCTTTCCAGCTGCTTGAAGCAAAACCTGTTTATAAATAAACAGCGAGTGATTAACTGCTTTCTCTAAGAAATGCTGGTCAGTGCGGTAAGGAAGGAACTGCTCTTCCAATTTGGCTGTCTAAATGCAATTAAATGCTGCTAGATTTGCCATAACAAACTGCTAAATTGTCACTGTCATCTGCTGAAAGAGACACCTCAAGTTATTGAGGGCACTGTTCATTTCCTCCTCGCAGATAAGGGATCTGTCCGGCTGTCAAGTGTCAGTCGTCGTCAGGCGATGCTGCTATGTGCCCGGACTTCAGAGCGTGCAGCGCGGTTAGTGCTTGGATGGCGTTTTTACTTACTCTTCTGCTTGGGTTTGCTGCTTTGGGGGTGCATTTGGATTTTCAGCTTCCCCAAGAATGACTTCATGTTGTTATGGGTGGGTGTAATTTCTCAGGGAAAGAGTAGAATGGGGGCAACGCTTAAATGGGTAAAAATTTGGGATGTTTTTGTCAGGGGACAGCTCAGTTCCCTGGCTGTGGTGATGGAACAAGCTGTGGATTCGTTGTTCTGGGTCTGACTGCATGAACTGACAATCACAGGGTGGTTTTGTTTTCTCCACTCAAACTCACGCTTTGCTCTGAGTATCTCTGTTTACACAGACCATCGCAGTCACAGAAAAGGTTAAACTGAGCTAGAGAAAAAAGTGTCTTTTTTTGTTGAGTTAGCAGTGAAATTATCATGGGATAAGCTTTTCTTTCTGAGAATAGAGGCTGTACTACTTGAATTCAGCCTGTCTCTAACACTGAACTCTATTACTCTGAGTCATTTTACATTTTTCCTTCTCATTTCCCTTTTGAAATGGGAAGAGCCCACCAGAGGGTGTTTTCAGCATTAATTAGTTGACATAATTTGAGATGCTGAAGAAATTCATGATAGTTCAGACACTTTATTTTGGGCTACTGCCTCTCTTACCGATTGATGTTTTTTCCTCACATACTAATTTAGTGGGGAAAAAACTACCCCTTTTTCAGTTTGATGTTAGACTGACTCTTCTTTCTGTCTTCTCCCATCCAAGGCATCTGGAGGTCATAGAAGCAGCTGCCTACATGCCAGGCCACTATCAAGTAAAAGTGACTGTGCACTGATGCACACGTACATTTCTTTCTGCTGTGTTCAGCTGTATCGATGTTGGAAAGCAATATTTTGGCCACTGGAGCTGGTATTTACATTAAGGGCTGAAAACTGTCAGTTTGCTGCTTGGTTTTGAGATGTGAGGTTGTCCATCCATAAACCCAGCACAAGTGTCAGAGACCCCGTCAGCTCATAACAAATACAAAGGCATGGCTTTGCAGTGAGTCGTCCAGTTGTATAATCAAAATGTTTATAGCATCTGTGTCTTGGCAAGGTGTCTGCAGTACCCCAAACACAAATTCCATCAAACAGGTGGTTGCAGAGCAGCCATGTGTATTAACTCTGTTTATCAGATAATTAATTTTGGTATCAGAGAGAAGGGATGACCATAATTTACAATGTAATTCAGGGCCATGTGGAAGAAAGAACAATGCTGTAGTATTGTGGGCTGCAAACAGGAATTTTAAGTATACCTTAATATCTCAGTGAATACACTAAATGCATTAGGTAACCTTCTAACCAGAAGGTTGTCCTTATGGTAATGGGGGAGTCAGGTTCATGTCCTTCTGGCAGGACAGGACTAACTTCCTTTTGTGAGTGTGTCTTTGCTAAAGGGTGGGGTTTGGTGGTTTTTTTCCATTTGGGATTTTTTTGGCATTTCAGTATTGCATAATCCTCAAGAATAAATATTATTGGTTCTCTGGCAGCAGCCATATTTTATTTTTTTTAAACAATATGATGTTTATGGCCAGCAAAAGATTTGAAAATTATTTTAAGCCACAAGTCCTGATCAGACTAGGAAATGTGGATTTAAATTGTCCCACACAGGGTCTGAATCCTGTAAACGTATAATCAGCCCCACTGCTATTTCCTGAATGCATTTTGTTGCCAAGTGCCCTACTAGGGCCTGTGAGGTGACTACCTCAGTTTCCCTGCTCCTTGCCAGGAGAGAAGGAGCAGACATCATCCATGTCTTCTCCAGAGCATGTAGAGTGCTTCTGCCTCCTACCCCTTAGCAGCAGCGCAGACCCAAGGCACCGTGGGCAGGAAGCACGTTTATCTTGGCTCTTTCTTTATTCCCTTAGTATTGTCAGACTGAGTACTCCCATTTGACAAAATGTGTACAACATGCAAAGTGTCATCTAATTTTTTCATCTTTGGGGTGACTTCTGTTTATCAATAGCTCAATAATTATTGATATTACATTTCCTACAGAGCAGGCAACATCTTTTAAAATTTATTCTCCCTACTTGCAGTGTTTCTCCATTTTCTGCAGTATCTAGCTAGAGGGAAGAGAACCAAAATGAGCATTCAGGTCTATTTTCCAGTTCAGGATCCCTTTTGTTCCTGCAAGCAAAGTGCAGGTCGCACCGCAAGCACTAGATAAATGGCTTGTTTTACCTCATCACCGAGTGAAACGTTCTTTCTCACTTCTTTTTCGCTGTTACAACATGTTTGGTGTTGTTCCATTTGCAGCATTTGTAACAAGTTCCAGTCTGATGACCTCTGGCGATCCTCTCAGCAATGCCTGCGAGTGGTGCATTACTACAGCAGAAGAGGGAATGAGCAAAATTTCCTTTACTGCTGCATGACTCTTTTCAGAACTGCCAGTACCTTTGGAATATGCTGCACTGTTAGTTTGCCTTTTATTTTATCTCGGATAGCTACAATCTGTTGCGCTGACTGTTGTGAACAGCCAGGAGGAGGCAAGGCTTACATCGGTAGGTGTTTTAGCACTGAGAACTTGACTGTGCTTCAAGGCACATCCTGGGAAGGAGCAGGCAAGTGGGATGCCCTGGGCTGGGAGGTGCTGTGGCTCAGGCTCCGACAGTGCCCCAGCTGGCTCTTGCCTCTACCCCTCTGTGGATGGGGTGTGAGTGTTCACAGCCACTCTCTTCCAACAGGGATGTCAGGACTTGGTCTGGTTAAAATGTGAATTTTCATCTGTGATTTGAAAGTGCTTTTGTTTTCCCTTTTTCTACGTTCTATTTATTAATTTTGCAGTACTTTTAAAAAAAGTGAATAGTGGTTCAATATTTCAACTCTTCTTTCATGTTGTTTTGAAAATCATTATTGCCTTGCATTGATCAAATCACACTTTATCTAGAGCAAAGTGTCTACTTTGAGATGTAATGAAGAGTAAGTTTGATACTTGTACAAAAATCATACATTAAGGCATGTCAATAGTAAAGTAGTGCAGGATGTTACTACCATAATGTTGGAAAATGTGAGAATAATAAGGACCATGTAAATTGTAAAATATATCAAATTACTTTAATACTCCACTTAAAAAACCAATTCATTTTAAAAAATACTTAATTGGAATATATTATATTCCACAATATATTTGTTGATGTTTGCATTGAAGTCAGTAGAATTTGTAGGGGAAAAAAAATAACTTTTTTGGACAAAGACCAGTACATCCAAGACCCTACAAACAAACAAGATGTCATAAGAGGGAAAAAGCCCTTCATGACACTCAGGTCCTTACCAGAAACTCCAGAAGACTGGTGCTAAACACACTTCTTATTCTTGCTAGCTCTTTCTCAATCAGCCTCTATTGTGGGAGAGAGGGAAAGAAGAGCTATTCTTTCCTAAAGCCCTTTCATGATGATCTGAAATCCAAGACACAATCAAGTCTTTATATACTAGAGAAGTGGGTGGTAGATGTCAACCTAAATAGATTAGATGAATTATTAATGTGCATATTTTTGAGATTGACAATAATCGGTTGAAGGTGACAAGTCTATTTCGATAAGCAGTGTGCCTCCAGACACAGCACCAAAGGGAGGGTCCAGCCTGGGGCCCCTCAATTTGGAGAGAGATTGCGGGGGCCATGGACAAGTCTTGTTGAATCACAATGACAGGAGAAACAGCTGATGTGGAGCTGTTCACCACATTCTTCAAAATTGGGCACTTGGTGAATGAGCAGGAAACTGATTTTTAAAAGCACATTTGTCCCTTTGAATGCCCCCAGTGCAGGGCTGTAGGTCCTGGGGAAGGATGGAGGGAATGGGGTGGCACAAAGTGGCAGAGGCTCCTGTGCTCCACCAAAGAGCACCTAATTGCTGCTGTGGGAGAGGAAACGCTGACACACAGGGCAATTCCTATGCTAATATGTCATCTTGAAAAAGTCTTTCCTTATTTTCCTGCCTTTTCCATATATTCTGTGAAGAGAGAGGGGCATATCACTTTGAGCTGGGAAAGAGGGTGCATGGCTCTTTTCTCAAGTCCTAAGAAAGTACCACTGTAATGATAATGTGGAAGAAAAAAAATCCTATCCTAGTTTTCCAACTCTTCTTGTTTACTCCCTTGCTAATAACCACACGAACTCAGCTCTGGTCATCACCAGAAGCCAGATTGTTGCTTCTGAAGAACAGAATGAAATTTCAGTAATATGGACAAATACTTTGGCGATTAGTTTGCAATGTGCTTAGCTTGTTTCCAGCATCACTTAATCTCAGATTATCCAATATAAAAGATTAATCTTCTGTTTAGCTTTCAGTTCCTCTCAGTATCTTATGTCCAAGCTTTCTGCAAGGTATGCAGCTTTTTAGGGTGTAATACTATCATGGCTAACGCATGCATAATGTATTAAACCTATTCATAAGCAAATACTGGGTGATATTTACTAACATTTGCTTTGTATCCAAGCCAGTCTTTTCAACTCAATTTGTATTGATCTTTCACCCTGATTTCCACCTTTCCTATTAGGTTGGGGGGTTTTTTTGAACCATTGACCTTAATTGACCTTTGGAGCTGTAAGAACGACAGAAATGATGCTATTAGGTTGCTCTATGGAGAGCTGATGGTGACAGTAGCAGCTTTCATTTCAGGTCCCCAGGCATCCTCAAGTGTGTGATTGATATTCCCATATTATTTTCATCTCTCAGGTCAAATCAAGAAAAAAAAAAAAAAAGAGCAGTTAATCCAAAAACTCTATCACCCCAAAATGAGAAGAGTGTACAATGGAGGCATGTTGGTAGAGCAGACAGCTCTGCTCTCTGCTGATTTTTAGAGCTTCTTATTTTAAATGACATGGAAACAACAGCTTTATGCTCTGATCAGAAATACAGAGGTTAAAATTTAATGTGATTGAACACTATCCCACTAGTAGGGCTGTCATGAATTTTATCTGCAGCCTGCAGAATGAGAAGGGTCTCCTTGACAAGATACCCCCTAAATCCCAAGGCTGCATTTACTGTTTTAGAGGTGGGATTCTCTGATGTTTGCACGCATTTTTCAGTTTGGTACATGTGACTTTAAGAACTGTATGAAATATTTGTGTTGTGCAAATGGTGCTGCTTAGTTACTATTGGATACCTGTTGTGGTACAAGGCTTGAATCAGAATTGCACAAAGTCTGAATCACAAGATGCAAAACAAACCCCTGAAAACAACTCCATTTTGTTCAAAGAAGCCAGTCCTTTAGTTTGAGGCTGAAGGAAACTCCTAATTCTGTCCATTTCCAGAGGGATTGTGCCTTTGTCTGGATTTGCTGTATCAGGAGAGAGATGAATGCTTGGCAACGTGTTTTGTGAGAACAGTAAAAACATATCTTGTCTGGCGTATTATATATTCTTAGACCTACTCCACAGGGAAGCGCAGGTCGAAAGGACCATCCTGCTGGTTTTTAGCTGAGTCTCTCTCAATGTGGTTATCAGTTAACTGATGAAGAACCACACTCTGCAAGATGCAAGATATTTTTTATGAAGGGGTGATTATCTTCATTTTCCCCTGGGAGCTGAAAATGCTGAGCATCTCACATATTATGTTCAGTGCTTTACAGGACTGAATCTAAAGGTGACATAAGTATATTAGGGCTAATTTTAGGGCCAAAGACCTACGGGGAGGGACTGAAAATCATGACACTGAGATGATAATCTCAGCCCTGCAGCTGTCATACAGAGCCTGCTTAACTTCTTGGTCTTCTCTGGAGACTGGAAACAGGGCCACAGCTACAGATATATATGTAGGTACCTAAAGATGCAGAAAGATGCTACCAAAAATCTCCCTGAATATATCTCCCTATTAGTAAATATTTTACTGTTGTGAGTCTGGCTCTTGAGTTGTGGCGCTTCCCTAAGCCTTTCCAAGACCTGCCTAAAATATTCTAGTTTTGTGGTAGTGTTTTGAGTTAAATTTCTGAGTTATGTTTTCTCTTTGGAAGGTTTTTGATTTTTTTTTAACTTTTTTTTTTAATACTCTGAATTATTTCCAGCCAATGCTGAGGTGGTTTTTTTATTTCCTTTGGAGCCTTGCAAGATAGACGGGCTTGTTGTCATTTGATAGATAGGTACAACTGTCAGTGCCACTTGCTCATTCAGCGATCAAGAGACCTTTAATAATGATAAATGGTTAATAATAGCAGCTTTTAATGCCTACTATCTGGAATTAAAAATCTCATGAAAGCTTATACACGCTTTCGAATTGTGGTCATTTAGTGCCTTTGTACTTTTATGTGCTAGAAATCTAGCAACTGTCCCCTTTGTGCCTGTTAGATACAGAACCATAGTTGTCTGACTTCAAAGTCCTTAGTCAGAATGAAACAGCAAAGATTGCTGTAGCTTTCCTATGCATTTGCTTAAAGACTTATTTTCATTTATATTGCTTGGTGATGCTAATCTTTGTTTCAATTATAGTAACATGTTGATAATATGATACCTGGGTATGGATATAAACCAAAATGGATGTAAATGTAAATTTAATAGGTAGATATACCTCTTTATCTGATGCAGAAATATTTCCATGGTTATTAGTTGTGTATACAAATACTCCTGCATAATTTGCAAAACCAATTAATGCATGGTATTACGATGCACATCTTTGGTCACCTTCTCTACAGTTTGTTCACAAAGTTGTTTGTTCTGGAATAATGTCAGATAGTCTCAGCCTGTTTTACCTTACCTGCCATATCTAAATCCAACTACTCTGGCAAAGCTCGCTGGTATCTCTGTCAGTGTGGAACAGTAGGTGGAGTCAGGGTGACCAGGAGTGTGAGATTATTCACTTCTGGATCCACTCTTGGATCTATCAGGGGGCTGAAGTGCAGCATCCAGTGGCCCTGCTGGATTAGCAGATAGAAACAAGCTCCCTCTTTCCCAGAATGAGAAATCTTTCTTTCAGGCCCCAAAGAGTCGTATATTACCAACCCTAAAATAAATCACTGGTGTATGGGAAGCGCAAAATAATTTTCTAAAGTCTTTCAGATGGGTGTCAGTGTACCCCTGGTACTAAATTATGCCAGGTTGAAGCAAAAGAGAAAGTTACCACAGTTAACTTTAAACACTCTAAAATTTTTTTTCATGTTCAAGTATATTGCTTGTACTAGTATGGATTAAGGTACTCTAAGGAGTTTGCAGACATTTCTTCAGGGTGACCTTCGTAAGTTCCTAGGGAGTTTACTATCTGCAAAGGAGACGTGCCCAGTGAATGCCTGTTAAATATTATACCACAACATAATATTGCAGATACAGTGGTCACCATTAACATTTCAGAATTTGTTTACAGATTTGTTTACAGCAAATAACCACAGTTATTTGCTAAATCAGGCACATGCAGAAACAAATGGTATCTCAAATAACTTTAACTGTTGGAGGAAATACTAAATTTTAAATTGTGAGCACTGTATATACATGTGACATGTATTGTTATTAAATAATTGGGACCAAAAGCCCCAGTTGAGAATAGCAATTCACTGTACAAATTTGTATAGGAATCTGGCTAAGTATCATTGCAATAGAAGAGAGCTGCCATTCAGAAGACCTTTGGAGATTGTTGGGTTAATGAAGGTATCTGCTAATCGAAGGTAAACTGAAAGCATTCATTTGCAGATTGTGTCAGAGTGTAGGATGTGAATTTGTGTAACAGCGGCATTTCCGCAGTCATGTTAAGACAGAAATAATGCAAGGTAGAAAAAGTTACTTTAAAGCTAGTAAGCGATAAGTCCTTACATAGTTTCTTCTCGCTTTGGATTCGGAGTTAAATGCGATTTACAGTCCAGTGCTTGTAGTGGAAATGATGTTTCTTTTAAGTTGTAGTGATTCCTGTGCTTAAAGGGTACAGCTTAATAGAACACAACTTCTCTTTGAAATGTCTCTTGTCAAAACTAAACACTCTGGAAATTTTCAAACAAACATCAAATGAACTGGCTGTAATTGGCACTAGTGTGTTGAATATAAAGTACGTTACTCTTGTAGGATTTGTTTCACCCTACGTTCATTTCAAAATATTGGGTTATTCTGCATGTTGAAAATGTTTGGTGGCAAGAAGAGTAAGTGATGAATGAAGGTGACTAGTGGCAAAAATTAAAATGTGCTGGTAACCGTGCATTCATCATACTACTGTGTAAACTTTATTAGGGTTGGATAGACTCAATTTGCACATATTTTGCTGAGCACTGATCAGGTGCATGATTTTGGCTATTTCCTGTCATGTATCCTGGCCAATGGAGAGATCGTATCTAGCCTAGTGATAAGTTGTGGATATACAGGTGTCATCTATTTTGACTGTGTTATAGTCCTCCCCCCAGATTTCTCAATAACACGGGCATGGGATCACTCACAGTATCTCCTCTTGAGTTCCTCCTTTGTCAGTAGGACTGCCTTCATCTCTTGCTGTTGCAAGATGCTGTAAGGGTAAATGCCTGAAATGTTTTGAGGTGCTCTCATACTGTGGGAACAAGAAACTCTGTGTATATCCTGTCCGTATGTCCACCTGCAAAGATACACGTCAGGTTTAATAATTCCTATAGTAGCTGCTATTACCTCTCTCTGTATGGCTTCCAGGTGAGAGCTGGGCCACAGTGGAAGAGCTCAGGTCCATCTACACTGCCCAGACAGATATGCCCTTATGTGGGCACAGGGTATGGCAAAACTGGTGAAGGGAGATAGGATGTGGCTGAGAAAGGGCTGAAAAAATCATAGTGGAAAGAAAAGCATAATAAATCAAACCAACACACAGAGAAGTGAAAAGAAGACACAGCACCCTCCCTAGAGGCAGGGACATAAGAGCTGAAATTAAATTAAATTGCTGTAAAGTATTATACCTGGAATATCCATACTATCTAGTCAAAGAAAGATGCAGAGCTTTGAGGAAGGCCAGTATTGATATTGAAAATGCAAAACAAAAGGAAAAAGAAAAATCCTGTCTCCTGAAATGGAAAGCCATGGCAAGAACACCTTCAAATATTTCCCCTGTTGTTACTCAGGGGTGAGACACTCTCCCTCCTCAAAATATAATTCAGAAGATTGATTTTTTTTTTTTTTTTTTTTGTCAGAGAGGGGATGGTGAAAAATACCTGGGACCAGTGTCGCAAATAAAATTAGTGCTGTATACCAAAAAGCAAAATAGTTAGGGTTGTCTCTCGATTTCTCTTTCAGCTTGAATTTAAACTAAACTTCAAAAACATTCATGCTTGGTGGCGCAAGTCATCTCTCAGAAAAATCTGATAGGTATTGTTTTGGTGTGTTTTGTGTTGCTTTTTTTTTTAAGAGCTTACTAGCCAGACTGTGCAATATATTTCTAAAAAGAAGATTGCCCAGTAGACATCACTGGTTAAAAAGCCTCTGGCTGCATAGCAATCAGATTTGACTTAACATCAGGAATTGGAAAATAAACTTGGTTCTTCATTTTGGTGGCTGTTGGTGGTTTTCTGCTCCACGGCTATAACAAGCATGGAGGTTGCATTGACACAGGCACTGTACCTCAGCCAGTGACGTGCTGCATTGCCTGATAAATCCCAATTCACTCGTAGGTTATGCAATGGGAGTGAAAGCTTCCCCTGTTGTGTAAAGGGCTGGGGTTTGTTGTTTAGGTGTTTTTGTTGCATATCTTTTTAGTTGAAAATAAGCATAGTAACAGTGTCCTAACTCCACTCCAAATAGAGAGAATGGTTGTAGAATTCATTCATTTCAGTATTGCTGGGTATAAGAGGTGGTCTTTCACAAATGATGCGTGTGTTATCTTTTCAAGAAGAAGTTCCTGCTCTGTATGCTTACCTCTAGCTGCTCTTTTCTGTTCTGTCACCCATGGGGTTTGTCACCCGCAGCCACAGTCTTGCTTCAGAGCGCCACTGAGGGCAGGTACCGTCATGGAGGTACAGCGCCTCTAGCGAGGGCAGGCAGAGACCTGTGGTGGAGGAGGATATTTGGCAAATTGAAGATTCTTTGTGCATGACAGGTGAATTTAAACTTTTTATGAAAACAGGGCCTTTCTAAAGGGACTGCGGGCCAGCTTCTAGATCCCTTCTCAGCCTTCTCCCCAAGCAAGACCTATTTTTTCACTTTCCTCCCTGATACACAGGGCAAACAGTGTGCACATAAGCCACACAACTCCCTTTCCCAGGAGTATCTCTCCTTAGGGACAGACAAAAATATCTGTGTGAAGAAACACTACCCATATCGCTGAAGGTACGTCACAGGCCCCAGGAAAGATACAATCCTGGTAGCTGTGCATTTGCTGGCGTTAGTCTAGCTGACGTGGGGAAGGCATAGCGTAAATTAAAGCGCTGCCCCATCTGCTCCTGGTTATGGATTTTTGTTGCAGCCCTGTGTCACTGGGCTGCCGGGGTGAAAGCTGTGCTCTGCCCCAGGTATGGAAAGTTACCTCAGGAGAACAGGGCTCACTATGAGCCAGACACACTAAAGCTGAATGAATTTCACTCCTGTGCAATTAATCACTCAGTTCTCTGAGAATAATACAAATTATGTGCACTTGCATTAAAAAACCTCCTCCTGACAGTGCTGTTGAGAAATATGTCAGCTTCTAAAATCAATGTTTGAAGTCTTTGGTTGGAAGCCTGCCTTTTCCGAGTTCTTTTCTTGCTAGAAGATAATATCAAAAGATGGCATCTTAACGTCCTACTAATTTCTTTCTAGTCATTCAAATGATGAGTCTGGCTAAATTCTTTTTCCTCATAACAGGAAGCATAAGTTAACATCTGACTTTTCTCCCTACACAAAGCCAACACTACACAAATGCCTTCTGACTAGGTGTATGTACATTAACAATATGGCTTCTTAAATAATCTGTTATCTAAAAAGCAGTAAAATCTGTTTCTTGTGGCGTTCCAGAATATTTAGTTTAAAAAACTCGAGCAGTGAGCAGCTGGGGTTACAAGCTTCTGCGAGTTTTGTTTCAATAAAAGGAGTAGTTTGGGGGAGAATTGCAATGGAAAAAGTGACACATTCTTTAGAAGTTCTGCTCCTGGGATGTATTCTGCATTGCCTCTGCTGAAGATGGTCACAAAATAAGTTTATGCAGCTCAAAGTCTGATGGGTCCTTTCTTGTACATCCATCAGGAATGGGGCAGAAATGCTTCTCGTAGTCTAATCACTCCAAACAAGCATGCCCGGAGCATGGATTACAGGAATTACAGGGATATTAGGAAGAGCAATCAATTTAATACTGGTGCTATAAGAGAAGCCAAGCACTTGGAATGCCTTTCAGCTCAGAAGTTGAGTTTATGGGCTTTGAATTTGGGAGGTTTCTCAGACTATTCCGCCACAAATCACTGACTGGTGACATGGAAGCCCAAAACAAGAGTAACTCTCATTTGTCAGAGCTTTGAAATGAGTCTATTTGCCCTCTCTTTGCATTTCTGGGTGTTTTAGAGGGCTAGAGAGAGGCAGATACACAGCAGAATAATTAGTTTGTGGTGTATAAAGCATTCACATGGTGAAAGGAGGCAAATGAGTGCCTCAGGAGGATGTGGGATGCACCTGAATTAGCCTGGGTGCCTGACGTGAGTGATAAAGCTGACCCTGGCCTGGCACAGGGGTATTAAACACCCATTGTTGTGGAGAGATCAGGTAGTCACACTGCAATTTGCTACAGTAAATCACCTGGTAAATGAGAAGCAAGCAGGTGAGCAGGATTTACACAGCGCTGCTATGTCATCCTTTTACACGAATAGGCACTTAAGACGTTTGGTGTGGTTATGTCTTGTTCCCCTGGGAGGCTAGAGTCATTTTTTGTGGGGTAGTTTAGTTCAACTCCGAGGAGGTTTGTCTGTGCTTTTTATTTTATGGCACAGCAAATGCTGCTGATCTACGTTAGCCTGTCTTTGCTTCTGCAAGTGCTTGCTGTTGAGCTGCACGATACCTCTGTTTCCCCAGCAACTCCGTTAATTCATTTAAATCTCTCTTAAAAAGTAACTTTTCCTGTCTACCTTAGGATAGGGAATTGTAGGGGAATTACAAAATCAATATACAAAACAAACCCAAACTAAATTTAGAGAGACCTCTGCCAAAACAACGCATGTTTTGTGTTCCTTATCGAAGAAAGATCTGCTTTTGCATTGTTCACTTTGTTCTTCCTACATCTATTTCTTTATCCATTGTATCAAGCGTAGGAAAAAATGCCAAAACTGCTGAGGTGTGAGTTTATGCATATATTTTTGGTATGTTTTGGGATCCATGTTATTTTCTTCATCTACCTATTTCTTAAAAGTAGATCCCAGTTTGTATAGTATCTAAACTGCATGGTACATTTATATGGATATTTAGGAAGTACAGAGAATACTTTGAAGAGGTGAATTCTGTATGACTGGACGCAGTACTGGATGGATACACAATTCCAAAGTCCAGCCAGCATGATTTACCTAGTTACAACCATAACATCAGAAGTAGTTGTGTCTGAATCTATTTTGTCAGTGATTAACTAGAGGATAAAAATTGCAATTCAGGGAAACCGTGGTATTTGGTGGATGCACAGATAAGTGCTCTGCCTTTGGTTCTGGTTTAGAAAACATTGGCATTGAGATGAGAGGATTTTCTCCCACAGTGCTGAACTCCCACAGTCTGCCCAGTTTGATTCCTTAGCATTCTAAATAAAACCCCCAGGATGCTGGCAAGTCTTAAAATTTCTTTGGAACTCAGGAAAATATGAAAAATAACGGGAAATAAGGGGTGTTAGTCTTTAATCAATTGGCACAAACCCTTAAAAATCAAATCCTTTCCCTTTCCAGACTCTGTGACAAAGCCTCTTGGGTTGGAAGCGGTCTTCTGGTCCAGACATTCATGGTGGCTCAACCAGAACCAGGCTTTGAAGATGTGCAAGATGCCTTCTTGTGCTGAGCAGGTCCCAGGGCTCATGTTGTCCGTATTTGCTTCCCAGACACTGGAGAGTGGTATCGAGGGCACAGCCCTCTGCCTCACATCCTGCTGCAGGGCAAGGGATATTTGCAAACATTTCCAATGTCGGCCACCATGTTCTGCGTTTTACAGATGCTTCCAAGGAAAGCAGTGTGGGCTGGGCTGAACTGGTCTCCCTGACAGGGAAAGTTGGGCTGTGTTGTCTCTGCATCCCCTGTCTGCTTCTAGGAGATGAAAATTAAACTTGCAGTAGCATATCAATCCTGAGAAAGCTGTGCACAAGCCTATTGCCTGTAGTCTGCATGGGGGCCAGTCTCACCCTGTGTTTCTTCATAGAGCAAGGCTGTCAACTCTGTGCTTTCCGTGAGCCGTGAGGATTCAAAGGAAAAATAAGATAAAGAAAACAGCTTTGATTTTTATATTTTTGCTACCACCACTGAACAGCATATAATTAGCCTTTCTTTTACATATTAAAGCTAGTTTGATGATGTAATATCCATTTTAACTCTAAAAGCTTAATCTTAAACAGAGGAAAAGAAAAAAAAAAAAAAAACCAAAGCAAAACAGAGGAGGATCATATGCCTGTAAATTAGCATAGGGCTTTTTTGTCTTTAGAGGAATGCCTGAGTGCATGGATGCTGAGAGGATGTGACTCATGCAGAATGAGAACGAGTTGTTCTTCAGCTTCTTGATATAGTGCCTGGGATATCAAATCAAGTCCAAGCCCTGATTTGAAACTCCCTTGGAGGACCAATTTTCAACTGGATGTGAACTACTTTTAATGATGGAAGGATACCTCTTTTGGTGTTATATTTATGGGAAAAATGAAAAAGCAATTTTATAAGAGCAAAACATACTCCAGGGCATGCAGTTGTAATCAAGTAGACATATTTCCTGATTGCTGGATTCACAGCTGAAGCATAGTGTATAGAGTATATAGGCTACATGCTGCATCTCACACAGGGCTCAGTCCTGTTTATGCTGCTATTGGTATTTTATACAGACAGCTTCCATCACAGGACAGGAGTATTTTGACATGTTTATCCTAAGGAAAGACTAGATCTCCCTTGAATTTCCTCTGTTCAGTGCATGTGAAGAATGGATAACTGGCCCTCAATTCTTTTCCCCTTTCATCAGACTCAAATTCTCAACATACAGGCTGTGATGCACATTTCATCTCCGCATACTCTCATTACCTCCCTCGTTAGCACAGTGTGGAGGTCTTGGCACCATCCCACTGGGGAATGGGGTCACGTGTTTGTGACTTAGTCCTGTGCAGCTCCTCAGTGGGTTTAACTATATAATATTTTAGGTTAGCTTTTCTTCTGTGCCAAGGTGTAAGCTTTTAGGAGATGCCGCATTCCATCCTGTACTGCGTTAGAGTGCAGGCAAAGTAATCTTTCTACCCACCAGTTGTAATCAACATATAAAGTTTGTCAAATAAGTAATGGGTAATTTTTACTCTTTCTTAGAAATCCGATCATGCTGTTATATTTTGTTCCTCTTATTAACC
This sequence comes from Strix uralensis, assembly GCF_047716275.1. NCBI lineage: Eukaryota > Metazoa > Chordata > Aves > Strigiformes > Strigidae > Strix > Strix uralensis. Next base: position 7,934,835 of record NC_133981.1, read on the forward strand.
AGCTGAATAATGGCTTATACAAAATCAACGTTTAGAACCCCCCCTTTTTCATTGGTCATGAAAAGCATCAATTTGAATTGTAGAGCGCTGCTTTTAAAGGGAAAAAAATAACACTTGGTCTTTGCCTTGTACTTTTTCCTTCATTCACAAATCATAAACAAACACCTACCTGGCTATTTAAGTAACCTTTCATTCTGATAACTTAGTTATTTATCTACTACAACCTCATTATTTAACATTAACACAAGTGTTTTCTTTGAAAAATCTCAGTGCTCTTTCTACCCATTGCTGCTGTTCTATCTGGGAACCCTCATACCAGTTGATTTTCTGTCTTTGTTTTTACAGTATAAGTGAGTTTAATATTCTGCCCTATGCTTTCTGTGCCCTGGATGTCCTCACAGAGTAGTTATAGAGTAGGGCAGACTGCATTTGTAATTTGCTTCTCAGTAATTTTCCTGTGAGGACAAACCTTAAAAACTATTTTTCAGCTAAAGGTCTTGGAAACTTCATTTGACTATGCAGCAAGCAACGACCTGATCTCAGAGCTAACTGTATCAACGTTGTTCTTCCTATTCTCTATGGGTTTTTGTAGTCACAACATCCACAACTGCACCTGAACACCTTTCAGTGTGTATTATGCAGCATGGTTAATATCTGGTATGTATTTTTCTTCTCACATACTCCTTGGGAAGTGTGAGCAGCACTGTGCCCAGGTGGTTTTGTTTGGTTGGTTTATGCAATATGCACATTTCTCCGAGTTTGTTCAACTCAAGTGAATGTTCTTGAAAAGGAGATGTTGTAGGGTCTGTAATTCCTATTGCAAACTGGGAAACCTCAGCATCTTGCACACATGAGCCTAATCCTCCTTACAGCAATTTTTTTCCACACAGTGAAGTCCTGAAAGGTGGGTTTCAACCTATACACACCATATGATAGCGTGTGCTGCAGGAGCAATGAAGCTTAGCTGTATCAGGAGAGAACAGTGCTGTGCATGCTAGTACCTACTGGGTGGGCTCTCCAAAGCATCACGGTCATTTCAGAGAAGCACTCTATTGTTTATCCTCGTTATTTGGAGAAACTAGTTATAATACCATGCTGATACAGGTATCTCACTTCTAGTCGAATTAGTTTGGTGGGCACTGGATGGCATGGCTTCACACCCTAATATAGGTGGTCAAATGAGATTCAGGCTATCCAAGGTCTTTGAACCTTTCTGGGGATATTGATGTAGAAAACATAAGACTAACCTGATTTTCTTACAATGGAAGCTAAAGGGATTGTTGCAGCTTTCTGTCCTGGATGTGATTTTTCTGATCAGATCTTTCTGTCCAGGACCACATGCAGACCTGACTAGGTAGGATGAGGCTGGGACTAGAATCCTCATCTGCACCATTGAGGGGGACAGGGAGCAACCTTTGTGTGTGCGGACACTTGTAGCCTTGGGTTTCTTCAGTCTTGTAACCACGGTGAAACTCTTCTCTAGACAGTAGGACCCTTGAATCCTATTTCATCTTGATCACAAAGGAAAACTTCTAACAAATATCATTATTTCCTCACTGAGAGTTGAATAGATCTCATGTTAATTGTGACAGTGTTTCAAATTTTCCATTAGTATATGCTGTATCATTCTTTCATGTCAGTAATTCTTTGTTCAGTCTGCCTCACTGCAGGAATATATTAAGAATCCTTACAGCCCAGATTTAGACATGCTTAGGCATGATGATTTTTCATTTGTTGTTGTAGAATGAACATTGCAGAGCAAGCAGGAGGCTAACCATTTAACACCAAGTGTCTTATTAATCAGCTTTTGTGTATTTAATTTAATAAGCAGTTTTGATAGCTGTGAGTCTGGTTGTATATTTAATTTAAGCAGCACTTATTGCTTGGGTCTTTGGAACATACTTCATCCTTCCTGATATTTTGCTATTGTATGGTGGCATTTGGATCTCAGAAAGTTTGTTTCACCTTTTCTTCTTTTTCTTTTGAAAATGCAGTATGTGTTTTCTCATTAAGATGCCAGGGAGTCCACTTTCTTGGGCTGAAAGTTTTATGCTACTTTGCCCTTAATTTTGGGAGGTATGTGTAGAGAAACAAAAGCCAGGCAACTGCTTGCCTTTTGGCATCAAAACCCAGAGAAGCAAGTGCTAGAAACTCCTGTTTTTGAATCCTATCTGGTCCTTTGGGAAGTTATGGAACCTTCTTACCATCCTCTTCTCCTTCCTGACAAAAATCAGCGTTACCACATCTCTGCCTTGAATGAGTCCCAAACTATTTCAAAAACACTACTATAGGAGGTGAGGACCAGAATCCACCTTTATGATCACTATCTCAGTCCTCTAGTCACAGCAGTCCATGGGTTTTCTTGTACATTTGTTCTTAGAGTCATTTAAAATGCTTCCCAACGTGAAGCATGCTGCATTCCTGTGCCTGGTGCTGCAAACCCTGTCTCCTTAGGGATTTGGGGTCCAGGACATGATTGTCACTCTGGTTCCACTCCTCAAAATTCACCAGGACAGAAATCAGAGACCTACAGAGTTATAGGTCTGTGGGGAGCCTTTCTCTAGTTTCATTTAAATTTCATGTAATCATTGCTTATTAATTAATCTGGTTTTATTTTTCTGAACTAGAAGAATACCGTGTGGTTTTGTATCTTCCATTAGTTCCATCAAATCACATCAAATTAACAGGATGGGTTTGCATGTACAACCTATAGTTCCAAGTGGCCTTGGGCATTTTTTTTCATGGATCCAGTAGCTGAAACTGGACCTTGCTGTATCTAGTGAAAACTCAAGAATTCTCCTTAATATTCAGTGCAACATGATTTAATAAGATCTTGATAAATTCAGGACAAAATGTTACTGAAATAAGTTCACATACATGTGAGTTCCATGATATTTCTTTTAAAGAAAAAAGGAAAGGGTATATAAAACCTTCTGTTACCCATGATAGTCATATTTGTGCATTTTTGCAGCGCTAGATTGACATGAAGACCATGTATTAAATTGGTTACATATCTGCCTAATTCCATTCACGGTGCTGCAGGCTACAATACTGTGTTTTGAAAGACTATTCAGGATTAAGCCTCTAACTTAAAGACTCCTTTCATAAATTATTTAAATACTGCAGGAGGTGGGGAAGAGAGTTTCAGAAATATGGAGAATTGTAATTGTCTTGGTGAAATCTATATTGACAATATTAATGTTTAACTTTTTGATAAACCCTTTGAAAAAAGGTACTCTCTGCTGCAACTTGCAGATCCTAATGTAAACTGAGAAATAGAGACATTGATACCTGACTGCAGAGTCCTATATGTCCTTGGGTGTAGTCCCCATTATGCCATTCTGATACCTAAGCAGGAAGATAAGTGAGAGACAGTTACTCAATGCTGAAAAACTAAAAAAAACCCACCCCAAAACAACAAAACCCAAAAAACCTGTTACGCAATTTGTTATATTGGCTATTAAAAAGACCTAACACCCAAAATCCCATCCTTGGCAAAAAGCCAAGGGCATGGTCCAATTTGATTTTCAAAATCATGGGTATACAAATAATTAACAAAGCAAGCTTTTAAACCCAATTTAAAAGGAAAGAACAGAGAAGAGTTTTGAAGCACATAATTCGGTTTTTCTTTCAGTTTGTTCCCATGCTTTCATTGATTTTTAGGGGCTGCTGAGTAGTTCAGTTGTAGTCATTAGGATCCTAATTCTCTTAGGTACTTATTAAACACTCAATTGCTTGCTTGTGCCAGTTCTTAGTAATTCATTGTCCTGAAATAAGAAGAGAAAGAGCAAAGATTGACATCCGAGCTGTTATTTTTCCTATTGTGTTATCTGGCAGAACAGTAAAATCAGCATTTTACAACCTTTTCCTCTCTCTACCCTATAATCAGAATGTAAGACATGTCTAGTAATGATGGAAATGTCTCATCTAAATGGGAATACTTAAGTGCCTGTTCCCATTTTTTTTTTTTATCCTTACAGGAACAGACATTCATCTAAGATTCTTAGTACCCCCAGCTCCCTCTATTTCCAGATTTTCAAAGAAAAAAACACTGTGTGCTAGAGCAATGTAATGTTCCTTTACCCAGTAACAGTGGGACTTTGACCCATGTTTCCAAACAGGATCTGAAACAAAGACTTTAAACGCTAATGTGGGAGACTCAGCTCTTCGCTGCAAGTGAAAAGGGTTGTTATGTGGAAGCAGTCATTGAAAGTTATTTTCATATGTCCATCAGCTACAAGAATGGGCCATCTCTCAACTATTATGCTCGTAGGGCCTATGTGGACATCTAAAACATATTTCTGCTGCAAATAATGTCAAAAGGTCCATAGGTTAATTATCTCTGAGCATTAAAGTACCTTGGGGAAACATAAGCACAAAACGAAATGCTGCTGTGTGCATTAGACAGCAAATACAGCAGTAATGTTTTCAGCACAGATAATGCTGAAGTGGGAAGCTAGCCCACTGCCAAGCCTTGGGTACCTTGGCTTTCCCAAAAAACAAGTGGCCATCTGCAAATTAACTTCAGACGGCTCTGCGCTCTAATGGAATAGCTGATACGCAGGAGCATCAACAAGTGCTCTTTGACAAAAGAAATCCTTGATAAAAGATGTCTAAAATAGTCCCTGGGGAGGGGGGAGAAATCAAAAGCTCAGTCTGGAGAAGTCACTTTTGTACAGCAAATGCTGTCCACATGGGATAACAGGCAACAACTGATCTTGAAAAGAACTAGGGCCCGTTATCCTGTAGTGACCTGAAGTGATGTTGGCATGCAGGAGCTATTAAAGGGCAGTGGAGGCAGAGGGAAAGATACTCCTTTTGAGTGAGAAATGAGTCATTTGAGGAATGAGTTGCTTTTATTTTTTTTATTTAATTGCTTTTCTCTCTGTCTCTATTAGCTAGATATCAGCTCTGAGAAATGTGCTATTTGGGCTTCTGGGAATTTGTCGGCAGTATTTCAAGTTTGTTTGTCTATCGGTTTATAGACTTGTCAGCAGAAAATCATGGGAGAATGCAAATCAGGAAATCTTTAATTTTGTGTAACTTATCAGTTAATTTCCATGCATGTTTCTCAATAACCTTATTTCCACAATGCTAAATGCATGTATGCATTTTATTTTCATTGTGTTTACTCATTGAAAAGATATGTTATAAATAGAAAAATGCTTTCCTAAATGTCTTGCTGGCATTGTAATGTCATGTCTCTGGCACTCAGTTATGCCAGCAAGAGCATTTACTACTGCCAGTTCCAAAACATAAGTCTTAGGCTGCTGCCTGCATTGGGCTTTTTTACCCCAGATCTGTATAGAACTCCCATGAGAGCTTCACCTATCCTCTGCACCTTTTGAGCCCATCCCTGCTGTTGCTGAACACCTGCCATGCCAAACTGACACGTGTATCAAATTGCTTTCTCTCCTCTGGTGATACCTCCAAAGTCACTCCCCAGTAGGGCACCAAGTGCTGCTCTAGGCTCAGTCCTTCCCTTTTTGCGTCTCTTTGCATCCATCCTTTCCCTCTTTTATTTCTCTAATTTTTTTTCTCTTCTAGACATCTCACTGCTCTTTCTTTCCCTTGTTCCAATCCCTTACTGTTCTCTTAAAGGCAAAAGCTCGTGTTTCACCTACTCTGGCTCTCCCTCTCCCCCGATGGTTGCTCTCCCAGTGATAACCATCCTCCTTTCCTCACCCTCCTCCTCTCTCCTCCTTTTTCCTGGCACTCTAGTTTCTTTCCAGGGTGGTGGCTGACAAACAGGTTTACACAACTTTACCCAAACTAGATGAAATGAATATGCAGCTATTTCTGTTCGTAGCAGCTTATTTCAGTTTACATCAAAACTGCTCTTCAAAACTGCTCTTACACTCTACCATGGTGGAAAGAGTACAGAAAAGAACCTTTTTTTAATGCTGAAGAAGTCACCCAAGGTGTTTTCCTGATTGATCCCTGGTGGCTCTGGGGTAACCAGATGCATGTGGACAGGCTTTGAGAGCCATGCTTCAGTTCACAGCCCCTTCATTATCTGTTGCTTCTTCCACTGGTTTGTTTTCAGTTGAAAGAGGCACTTCCCTTCTGACTCAACCATCTGCCTCGGTCTCGCCACGCTTTTACTCTTCTATGTCTAAATGGAGTTTGCACCATCTGGACCTTCCCCCTCTTAGTGGACAGAATTTGTAAACATCGTGATGGGTTTTCTGATTGGTTTCCTCACGATTTCCTCCTTTCAGGAAGAGTGTGGAATTGGCAGAACAGCCACCTCATGGATGTTAACCAAGTTGCCCTCCTCAACACTTCTCCTGCCCCATCTTTTCCATCTTGATTTGTGTGCTTGAGCTGGGATGGCTTCCTTGGTGTCTGTGCAAACATTACAACATTTTATAAAAATAGTAGTGAGTAATGCTGTTAGTTCCTCTTCACTGTGGTTTGATTTCCTTTATTTTAAGCATAGGTCATTAAGACTGTTGTTCATTTTTTAATCTCTTATTATCTATTAGTTTTCAGCTTAGATATCCTACTGCTGATTTTCTTCAACTTTGATGGCCCACTGCAGCTCTAACAGTCTCTTACTGAGTTTCTGGGTACTGCTGAGGGCTCATCTCTGATAGCAGCCAGGCCTTTACCACTCTACAATCATACAAATCAGTCTTATTTACCTGATTTTTATTGCTGTCAATGGAATGCAATATCTTAATTTGTAATGATAAAATATACATTTTTTAATCCCCACCCTCAGCTTTGACTTGTCTAGCTCAAGCCAATGATGGTTATTTCTCACATCACTCAGTTTGATGTAGAGGGCACCTGTTGTTTTGTCTATAACTCTGGTTGTGAGGAGAATATAGAAGACACCTATAGGACACTTGGTCTTTTGCAGAGGGATGGATTACCCCAGCCAGTCATCCCCTGTCAGAGTCCGATGAATGGGCTTGATGCCTCCTTCAGCACTAAATACTTACTGTTTCACTGAGCTGGTCTACTAATCTAACTGCACTGAGGATTTTAAAATAAGTATCATTGCCTTCAGCTTAATTAATTAAATTTTCTAATTGTGCTCTCCCTTTACTGCTGTACGAGGTAATAACTGGTGCTTTAATGGGGGTAATTCAAGAAAAAAATCATCTTGTTCTTATTACTGGGTTCTGGGGTTTGTTTGTTTATTTAAGGTTTCCCTTGATATAAAACCCATAATGTTAAATTGCTTCAGACTGTGGGAAAGCATCTGCCATATACAGATGCTGAGAGTCCTGGGTGACATGGCTGCTGGGTCAGGCCTGACTTCCTAACAGCCCTATAGTTGATAATGCTGGATTTCATACTACTGCTGGGAACCCATATACCTTGCACTCCTTTTAGGATTAGATTGCTGAATGAGGACCACGGGTCATTTAAGCCTGATCCCAATTTGTAATGACTTTATTGTTCCTCTGAAATGGATATTGGAGAAGAGAAATAGGTCCATCGGGTGTGTTATGATCATAGGGTGTATACTACAATCCAATCCTTGTGTAGTCTGTTTAATAGAAGAAAACACAGCAGAAAGATCCATTTGAATGGTTTTAAGATCATCATCACTCTAAGTATTGTCCTTATTTTCCAGAGACATTTCATAAATGGTAATTGCTGCTTTGGGAACAGGCCATTGAGAGTTTGTGGATATTTGGCAGTGACTGGAGTCAAGGGGCTTAAGCGCTTTTCCACATGGGAAGATTTACTGGTGTAATTACACTGGTGTAATTATACAGCTCTAATCGTACCAGCATAAATACCCCATGTTTTCCAGGATGAGGGTTACTTTCTTCTTGTTTATTGTGCTTCCACTGTGACATGCTTTGGTTAAAAAGGAGCAAACTTTGGCAGGTATGTTCACCCTTACCAGAATGCTGGAGCTCAGGCTGTGGAAGCTGTCCTCAGAGGGGCATCCCATCATCTGCCATACCCACAGATATGCGAATTTATGTCCCAGCACCATGGTAAAATTAGGAAGGCTGTGTTGCACGGCCCAGTGGGATTATTTTGTCCATGGGCTGTGCTTCAGCCAGCTGTGTGGTAGCTGTTATCTCACTATTCTGCAGAATACTAGAAAGGAGCTATCAAGCAGGAACGTGTCTCTTTTGGTACCACAGATTCTGAAATGGATGAAGCAACATGTGCTTTCAGCGAGATGATATTATATAGTGTATTATCAAACAACCGAGGCATGGGAGTCTTTCGAGAAATGTAAAAGCAGCATGCTCAGTGAGTATCGCTTTCAGGGCTGGAGGAGAATACTCCCAGATCCAGAGCTTTGCTTTGAGGCTGGGTAAGTTAAAGAGTAGAGGAGGCAATGCAGGTGAAGGGAGAATTAATTTACTGGAGTTCCTGTGCAAGGTGCAGTTAAACGCATTAGGAGTCTTTGTGTAACCACTATTATTTGAAGAGACAAAACTCTAATTTTGGAGTTGTGTGTTCAGGACAAAGAAATGTTGCTTCTTTCTGCAAGTCAGCATCAATAGCCAGCTGGAACCTGCCTAAAAATGTTTCTCTTTGGATTTGCAATTATTATCTTTGATTAAATAATGAAGAGGGACCTCATTTTGTTTTAAGTACACATTCTGCAATATTTCTGATAGTATGGGAAAGAGCATACTATGCACTTAAAAATTACTGCTCATTAATTAGCTTCTTTGATCCTAAGAGTGAGAACATCCCACCTGTGCTACAAGGTGGTTTGCAGAGTCTTCTTTAGAAAAAAGACTTTTGCTGAAAAAGCTTATCCTCTCTGCTGTGTTATGCAAACATTTTTTTTTTTTCTTTTAGTAGGAGTGAAGTATGAGTTCTTTTTCTTTTCCCGGCTTGCTAAAAATGTGTGATAACAAGTTGACTTCAGTGGGAGTTTTGCATGGGTAAAAGCTGAAGGATCAATCCCCATATTGTATGTGATTTTGCCCTAGTAATTATTCTTCAGTTGAACAGCTTCTCCATGGCAACTGCTTCAAATAAGTCTTGTATCTTCACCTATTTTTAAAAAAGGACATATTAGAATGTAAGTTTTAAATTTTTTTCACCCTAAAAAGAGGGACAGGAAAAGAATGAGACACAAGCAGAAGCATACAGGATTTGGCTGAAGATGTCCTTTCTTCCACTCACATCCCCACCTTTTCTCTGTCCTGGGGTGGAGGAAACATATACAGTTAAAAATAAATTCACTACCTTCTCTTTCCAAGTCCCCTTCCTGAACCTCTGAGACATTATGATGCTGACTTGATCAGTCATGCCACATCCACCCCGACAGTTCCTTAACACAAACTTTCTTCTTCCCTCTTTCTTTCAGCCACAGTCTTTCAATCTGGCAATTAATTATCCTACTTCTCCTGTCCTCACAGTTACATTTTTGTCGGATGGCTCAGCTGAAAGTCAGGGTCTGTTAGCTGCTTGCTTTGTTTTGCACCCTCTTACTAAAAAGTAAGGGGAGCAAAATATTTTGTGGCTGGATGTTCTCTTTCCTATTGGACTCATCTCACAGATCATTGGTGATGCCTCCACATGCAGTTCCACACCTAAAAAAAAGGGACTTTTCTAATTTTTTGCCAAAGAGTAGAAAACACATCTGTTGTCAGCAATACCGTAGTCAGAAAAATCACCCAATTACTTTAGACTTAATTTTCTGTTTTCATTTTAGTATGGCAACCGTGCTTTCTAACAAAACTCCAAGAGCAAGGGTTTCATAAGAAATTATCTTTTTAGAGTTTTGTATTATTGGAAGTCACTGTCTTTTGAAATAATACATCTTTTTGGAAGGTCTTTTTCCTTGATTCATTTCCAAATGTGGGGTTATTTTTGTATGCTGGACATGGTATTTTGTGTTCAGTTCCTTGTGCTGTGACACATCTTAAAGGCTAATGGGGTAAAATGGAGCCCTCTCCTTACTGCTGAACACATGAATATGGAAACTCTGGCAGATAAGTTTACCTGTCCAGGTGACATGATTTTTGCAACACTACTGACTGACAGTTTTGCTGGCAGGTTTTCACACATGGCTTTTTTAAATTGATACATAAGGCCATGTTACATTTGCTTCACCTGAAAACCCACAGAATGTGGCATGCAAAATATGTTACCTAATTGCTTTCAGCAGGACTATATCCCATGTGAGAGCTATTTTGTCACTTTTAAGGTTGTGTCTGAAAGTTTTTGCAGGTTATATCTAATTTTAAAATCACTGCTCTTTCTTGTGAAGATCATCAAATGCTGATGATTTTTAGCTGTTTTTTAGCAAATCCAGGATGACTGGCACTGGACCCGAGATTTGCCTTCTGTAGCTGCTCACCCCTCTGGTTATATGCTGCTCTCATCCTCCCTGTGATGCACATTGCTTTTGGAGATCCAGTCTATATTATGACCCAATAAAGAATTTTATCTGCAGAACTAAGATGGCAACAAACCGTGGCAGAAGGTGGGAAGAGTTTGCTGGAGGATGAGAACATAATAAACCAGCTTTCTCATTTAACCTGATTTATCACTGTACCCTGAGCCACGATACTCATGCATGTCAGCAGGTACTGCTCAGTTTTATTCTTTTCCTTGCAACTCTCAGTGTCAAAAAGACAGCTTATCAGGCAGCATCCATGAGTTTGCTGGTACATTATAAAGCATTGCCTTTTGCTGTTTTCTGACAATCAAAGTAGAGGGAGTGGTTAATAAAGCTAAACTGGTATTTCTCAGTCAAAATGTTGACAGCCATTTTGCAAATGCCACCTTAGCTCTGACATCTTGGGAAATGACTTAATAATTAACATTACAGTGGAGATTTTAACTGTCTGCCAGTTGTGACTACGACCAAAACAACACACAAACTCACTAAGTATAGCAGCGTTACCTCAGGTGGACTGGACATCAGGCACTGACGAGCAGCTGTCATGTTTGATATGGTGCCATCAGATGGAAGAAACTCTAACTGAATCTTTAACAGGATACATCTATTAAATTTTCATTATATGTATTTGCTTGAACAGTTACAACACCAGTTTGATTGTCTTTTGTTGGCATTAAAAAATTAAGCCAGCAATCAAAAAATGAAATAAACATATCTAGCAGTGAAAAATCTAGGATTTTTTTTTAATCTGTCTTGGCTGTAATAGTGATTGAATGGTATACTGTCAGTCAGGTTGGGAGAATAATTTGACTCTAAAATGCTGTGAGACAAAATTTCTTGTTACACTTGGTTCTGCACTATCTTTTTTGTCACTTAATCTAATACCAGAGTAATTAATTCCAAAGAGCTATCTTTGAAAAACAAATAGTCCTGGCTTCCTGCTGAAAATTATAAATATCACTCTACAGGGAGAATAAAAAATAAACAATAGTTTATCACAGAAGTTTGGATTATTCTGTTTAATTGAGAAGTAGCCGAATGCTCCAAGTACTTGACGATTAGTGAATTTATATGTATACTTAATAGGTAAAAACAGGTGTGATTTGATACCATTCATCACTGGTTGTACCAGTTTTTTGGCCAACAACCCAAAAATTAGAGGGTTCTCCACAATGTTAGCCTTATTACTAACATTTTCATAATAATTTAAAAAAACAAACAAACAACAAACCCCCAAACAAAAAAAACCAAACCTAACTCTACATTTTATGGGTTAATGTGGTTCCACAGACCAAACTATAATGCTTACTGATGTCTTATGGACCACCAGAGAAAGCTGGGACAGCTGGTGGGATCCTCGCTGTGGTCCATTTCTGAGAGTGCAGAATTTCCACGGGCAATGTATTTCAGCCAGGATCAGTTTCCCTGCGTGGCAAAGAGAAAAACCTTTTTGCAGCAGCAATAGAATGATTGATGCTATTGGTTTTTATTACAGCTAGATCTTAAAACATCTATTTATCCCTTTCGTCCATCCCATGCAGATTTTAGACAAAGTGACATCTCCTCCATGAGTCTCCTGAGCTTGCTTCTCTCCCTGAGGCAGGGCTCCTTCAGTACTTGTATTTTCCTCAGGACACCCATCACCTTGCTTCTGTAAGTAGGATAGTGAATGAAGTATTCTTTGGTGGGGAATTCAAGACTTTTATTGTTTCATTTATTGCTGGATTTGGATTATGATCAAAGAGTGAAGTAGAGGCACCACGCATTGAATGCTGAAGGGAAGAATAAACGTTGCACAGTCTGCATCACTAGCTAAACTACATACTGATTTGGGCAGGGTCCAGAGGAGCAGGGGGCATGGAGTTATGTATAACTCATGTACAGGATTAATGTTATAGGATTAGACCTGACAGCAGATTGGATCCTGCTTTCCAAGGACTTGACTTTGCAACTTTAGCATTCTTCTCAGTCATTTTGTCATTATTGCTTATGAAAGAATATCTTTAGAGACCTTCCAGCAACTTTCCTGACATAAATCCTTCTAGTCAAAACCTTTTCCACCTGAACTAGATCTTGTGCCCTACTGTATTACAGGAATTATAAATCCTGATTTCAGCTGACCCCAGGATTGGCTATCCAAATGATGGAAAAATGATTGTGTGTCAAATCAAGAACCAGGGCACAAGGGAGAAGAACAGGGCATAATTCCCATGGTTGGAGGCCAAAAGGGGGAAGGTGGTCATCCCTACCTTGCTCTCAGGTAATAATATACACCACCTGTTCTACAGGCTTCATTAGGTTAGTTTTCCTTTCTTTCCCCTTAAAGCTGTTCTTATTTGAAACATACAGCTACTTGAAAGGTGGTATTATTTAAGATAATATGGTAAGTGCATCTCTGGCAGTTGTTCAACTACCAAGAGAGATCATGAACAAGGTGGCTAAAACTGGTTTTGTACCATACCATGTTATCTTGATGTCACAATTAATATCTAGCAAATAAGGTATTAGGTCTCTCCTTGGATCAGAGCATCCCAGCTCTTATTACAAATTAATGATGCCAGGGCAGCTGACTAGACAGGAAAAAATAATTTATGAGAAGTCCATCTTACAATTTTGAGTCTTTTAAAAAAAAAAAGTGAAAGCAGGACTTTGTGTATGTTAATATCATCTAAATTTAAAAATGCTTGTTAAATGTGTAAACCTAATGCATGCTTCTGTCAAATTACATTTTTGGCTATGGAAGGTATAGGAGTAGATTACAGCTTAATAGTTTTCTTAAGGTATGTTTGTTTAATCTCTGTCACAATGTAACTGCAAAATTTGCTGGCTATATATGTTTTGTTATATTGGTATCCTATGCCCATTTAGGTAGCACATAAGAGAAATTATGTCATTTATTAAGCAGTTTAAAACTGATCCTAGTTTTCAAGTTTCTATTAGAATGCGAAAGGAGTCATGACATTTGTCTTGCAAACTTTTGAGATATAAATGTGTATGCAATATCTAGTAAAGAAATTTTACTTGCTGGGCTGGAGTTTCAGGTCAAGTTGAATTTACACTTGTGCAATCTTTTTTGAGGGAAAGAGCCTTTGCTTATATCTTTGAAGGGATGTGAGATAATGGACTTTTACACTGAGATGTTTGTACTTCCAGAAAAGCTTTCACAGACCAAGAGTGATGCCCAGACACTCCTGTGGCTTGGATAAAATTAGTTGGTGAAGAGGCATTCCACATTTAGTGAAAATGAAAAAACAATGTCTTGATAGCTTTAGGGACTTCCTTCCTAAAAGTGACCATTTGAGCATGCTGAGGAAGGTATACAATTATGTTGGTACATTGAAATAAATCTCGGAGAAATATATTAGCAGGCAGGCAGGCATGAGGGCTAAATTACATGGCTGTGATTACAGATATGGAGGAGAAATCCGTGAGGTGAATTCCACATGTATCTGTGCATGCAAGTTAAATCTTTACAAAATAATAGCAAAAGGTATAGTGTATGCTGTAAAGTCAGAGTTGAAAAATAGTCCTGCAAGCTGCCTCCTTTTTAGTTAATGAAGACAGAGGAATCTTTGTAACGTATAGAAAATCAAGACTCTGTAATGTGTTGATTATTCTCCCATTAAACATTATCCTGGACATAGAAATGGAATATAAGTTAGCTTTATAGGGGAAATATTGACTAGACAGGCTGCTAACATAGAGATTGATTTTATTATTTATGAAGGCAGAATATTAGGATACATGAGTGTTTCTTTTTTTAACCAAGATGCTATGCTGTCAGTGGTGAAATATTACTGCAGGAGAGTTTTCTTTTTATACACAGTGGTAAGAAGTATGGCTTCCTTTCTCGGCACTTCAGCCACAGATGCTATCAGCTAGACCATCTGTGGTGACAGATTTGTGTTATATCACTTAGAAACTAAGTGAAGCTGGTAAAGCCTCCTACTACAGGATATAAGTAGCTCCTGCTAAGGCTGGGATGTATTACAATTCTGTCTTTCTTTGGGGGCAGAGGAGTGGGAGGATTGTGTGGATAGAGGCTCACAATAGCTTTCAATCATGTCCTCACCAAGTCTTGAAATGCTGGCGTGGATCTTCCGGGGTAATGTCCACATGAAGCTCCTTTTTCTGTGTCCCTACAGGATAGATCTGGACTCTTCTTCACTGTGAGTCACTAGCAAACATAAATGATCTGTGGAGGTCAAGGGAGATGCTAAATCTACCTCAGAGGAAGTCTGTGTAGGTGATATGTACCAGGCTCTCGTGTGGTCCATATCTCCTCTAGAGGAAAGTCTGCAGAAAGGACAATGTCTCCTCAAGGTTACACTGTCTTAAAGATGGTGACATTTTGGGTCACAGTGGGCTTCTTCCTGCCCAGTTGTAATCTTTTCCTTCTCCTAATCTTCAAAATGTTTTTAATTGGTGTTCTGGGATTTCCCAGAGGATGACAAGCTTTGATGAACATTGTTGTTAGCAAGTGGCCATGGTGACCATGAACACCATTTGAGCACTACTAAGACTGAAACCATTATACCACACAGGGAAAGCTGGCCACACCAGGAACAGTTTGTCAGCCATGAGTATGCAAGAAATGAATGTTGATGGCATGTAGTGTCACACAGCATTTCTGTGCAGTGAGATGTGGTGCAAATAGGTGTTTTGGCAAAAACGTCACAGAAAGCTTTGCTGAGCCAAGAATGGAAACCTTCAGTCTTCACATCTGTGACTGTCCAGTTGAAGGTATTTGTGGATGTATTAGACTGGAAAGATATTATTTTCATGTCTCCATAAGCATAAAAGAAACATGGTTTTAGACTGAGAAACAATTTTTACTGCTAAGAACATTGCGATATCCTTGTTCTATGTTCAGAATCAGTGGGGTATACTCAGATAACAAAGGAGCACAATAGGATTTAACAGTATGAAAGCTCTCCAAGTATCTTGTGCTGAGAATTACAGGTTCCTCAGCCCATAGTGTTATCCACTCATTCCTCATCTCAAATTCTAACAAGTAACAACAGAGCGGTAGGAGTTGAACACCTTTATGGAAGTTGGCATTTCATGATCTCAAGTTCCCCACCTGCAAAACAGAAGAGATCATCCGTTTGGTCATGTAGAGAAGCGGCCACGACTTCTTTCAGTAATAGAACCCATAAAACAACCAAAAATAAAACTATGGCATTTTACAAAATCTAAGCGATAACAAACACCTACTTGTCAGTATAAATTTGCAAAATTGTCCTTCCGTTCTTTTAAAATAAAATCCTGCTGATAACTTATACTTTAAATCCAGCAAAGAGAGTTTCAGACAGATGATCTCAGGAAATTGTTTTTTATCTTTGTCTTTGGAAATTTTGGCTTGCTACATCTCACCCACAATAATTTTGCAGAGGGAAATCATAGCAGTGGTTTTCTGGGTACTGTTCCTGCACACAATGCAGCCAGCTAAAATTTTCCAGTTGGTAAAATAAATACTGAAAGAGTCATGAAATGAACAGGTCTTTTTTGTGGTCAAGTATTTCCTCAAGGATAAATCGGTAGTCAGTTATGTCCCTAGTTGGAAGACAGAGCTTGCATGTGGTAACTTTGTGGCATCTCAGGTGTTACTACCCCTTTTCTTAATTTGTCTCCTGTTTCTTCTTTCCTTTATCCTTCCTCCCTTCTTTCATCCATCTGAGCATTTGAACCCTATCTTTATGAAGACTTGGAGTAATGCACCCAGAATAGTGGTTACTGCATGTATGGCCTGTGCGATTGTCATACTACCTCTGAGCAAAATCTCCACTTAGGTTTTCTTCTTCCTTCTTCAGAAAGTCCCAACACGCTACTGCAGGGTAGAGGGCATAAGAAGAGGTTGCTGATCCTGCCTTTTAGGCATGGTAACACAGAGGGCACGTGGGTCATGCTCTGATTTCCCCAGATGGCTTGCCAGGTAGACCCCTGCAGATCTGGCCCAGACATATGCCGTCAGGAGGGTAGGCAGGCAGCAGGTTTGCTGTTGAACATGGCCCAACACTACACCTAAGGAGAAGGGTTTGTGTGTGAAGCTCTGCAGGCATCACACTGCTCCTCCACGAGGCTCTACCAGTGCACCACACTCCCTACCTAAAGCATTCCTGTGTTACTGTTTCAGGGAATGCAGTCATTGCTGCATGGAGTAGGAAGCAACCTTGCTCTTGACCCAACACCATGACAGCCATCTCGGAATAACACTGGAATAAGACAGGCCTGGAAGCCTCAGATCCCGTCACCAACCTCTAGTCCATTTTAGACACTTGCTTCTTGCCAAAACCTGTTGGGACTTGGTGCTGAAATACTTTGGAGGATTTGAATAAAACTGCTTAGAATAATAAAATGATAAGATCAGCCAGTGCACCATCAAGAAACATTTGAAATTAATTCTTTTCCCTTTTTGATTTCCAGAAAATATTTGTTGCTTTTAAAAATGTGACCTGGCTATCATCCATTTTAAAGCAAAATGAAACCAGCAACAAAGACTGCTGCGTTTAATTAGTTTTTAACATATCAAAAGTATTGCCTACAGTGGATGTGTATTATTAAAAAAACAGTAGAAACTGTGATTGCTTTTACTTCAGGATCAGAGGTGTCCCTTTAACTAGGCTTTTTTTTTCTTTTATCAGGCATTTGTCAGGGGGGTTTGTTGTATGTATACACATGGTAGGATTAAGCTAAGCTGAGACAGAGAAGATTTATTAATTTATCAGGTTTTCTTGTTTATCAGGCTTTTTCTTGCAGTCTTCAATATAATTAACTTGTTGCTTGTTAGCTCTCTCTGTCCTGCTGCCCCACTGTGTGAAGTGAGGAAGCTTTGTGGTGTCTTTGCAAAATCTTGGAACTCTAGAAAAACAAAACCATGTGACAAAGTCAGGCTTCCTGTTCCATGCTTTTGGGGAGTTTCTATGAAGACTTCGAACTCCTGAGCACTTTCCTGATGTCATCATCCAAAATGCTGCCTTAGCAGAGGTTCCCTGGTGTCTGTGTTTGGTTCTCTGGCTGTTAGAGGTGTGCAGCATGGTGGGGTGCGGTCCGTGGGGGGTTGCAGGAGGTCTGTCTGAGTTTGCCTCCAAAACTGAACACAGTTCCATACTGAATGCTCAACTGCTAGCATGCACACAAAGATATTTTTTCCCCAGTAGCTCTTCATGCAGCTAAATTGATCAATACTGGAATCTAGCTGTCCCTGATCTCCATATCCAGCATGCTGTTGACTGGACAACATATAGCCCTGGTAATATATTGCTATAGGGGATGTTACAAACAATTAGAGAAACAGGGTGGGCTCTTGTCAATTGGAAGGCATCATCTAGTCTAAACTGCTCACAGCAGGTAGAACAGGCTTCTCAGGAGCTTCTCCAGTCAAGGTCTGAATAATGCATCCTGTGTGAGGTACTAACGAGGTCTGTGGGTTAAATTAAAATTAAATGTAGACAGGAGTTACTTCAATAGAAAAGGTCCTGCCAAAAGAAGAGATCATCGCTATGCTGCATGTAAAAGGAGAGACAGGAAAAAACCAAAATCTTTGGCACAAAATCTGCTCTGTTATGTCCTTGTCCTGTCCTTGAAGCCAGAACATCCACCCACTGGATGACTCGGGTCAGAACCCAGTTCTGCAGCAGAGGCATGATGTTTCTTCGGTGAAGAAGAATACTTTATTAACAATATGTTTAAGTTACGTCAACTATTAGCCATTCATGAACTTTTATTGACAGTTAAATAGAACCTGAATGATTTGGGGTTTTGCCTGTCATTCAGGGGTGCTTTTGCTTTCAGGTCTGTCTTAACCTGAAAGCATGTAATTTGTTTCATTTGTGGTGCTGCATAGGAAATGAACCTAGGTCTCTAGTGCTCAAAGGCAAATGCAGTAATCATCTGCATGACTTGATTCCTTATTCCGGTAATATGAAAATTGTCAATTATGGATGAATTATGGGCACTACTGATACCTGTAATTTGGTTCTGCAGTTTTGTAAACATATGCAGCTGCATTTAATTGTATTTTACTAGTCATGTAATTCATTAAGGTGCACCTGCAGTCACCTAAGATACAGATATTAATGAACTGAAAAGCTGTATTTCATCGTCTACTGTTTATATTGACATTTCTTACAACTGTTTGTTTTTAATCATAGATCTGTGTATCTGAGTTGCTGATATTAAAAAAAATTAAATGATTTTGAAATAAACAGACAGCACAGCTAGCTGCTGTATTTTAACTTCCTGAAAGTACTTGCTAAATAATTAATTTAAATAATTGCTTTTCCATGCAAAGCCCAAGACTGGAGGAAAGCTGTAGAATTGATTTTTGCAACAGTTATTGTGGCAAAGATGAATCATTAGATAACTGATTCCAGGGATGTGAGCTGCTGAAGCCCTAAGTCTGTATTTCCATGCATGAGTGGTGATGGATGTTGTTCAGCTCTGTCCAAATGCAGTGCCTTTACCTTTCATCTTCCAGTCCAATCTCTTGGAGAAGTTATCTTCAGATTGGGAACACACTTTTAAAATAGACATTATATTTTGCACAAATATGTGTTTAATATGCACAGCCTCTTCCTCCTCTTCTTCTTCTAGATATTCTTATCATTTGGATTAAAACAAAACCAAGTAGTTTTATTAGCTATATAACCAGTTCTTGGTATTTTGCAGAATGTACAGGTAGAGCACTGAGAATCAGATCATACAGGTCATACCCCAGATTTCTTTTTTCCATTCTTTCAGCATTTCTAATTTTGCATCTTATTATGGGGAAAAAAATTATGTTATGGCAGAAACCTATGGCTTCAGTAGGTCTGGGATAAACTCTGGCTCCATAGGGAATCGTTGTAACTTTGCTGCACAGGAGAAAGATGGAAAAGAAGGCAACACAGAGATTTTCAGTTACTGTCTGTGTCCCTGGGAACATTGCTCCATGGCTGCTGTCTGTATGGGAGCGCACAGAGAAGAGTGGTGAGCCCATTATCTGCAAGCTGCTTAGAGGAAACTCAAACCTTTCCATCAGCACAGGAGACATACTCTGATCTCCTCTCAGTGTTGGTCTCTGCCTGTTCCTGCTCTCAGTATTAACTACCTTTTGTCTCTGATGAAGTACAAGTCAGGTACCTTCTTCCCATCATTACTTTCTCCTTAAACAGAGATTCAGTTTTCCTTTTTGACTCTACCTCAAAGGATTGTCCCCAGTCAATCATGGTGTTACACATACGAAAGAAACCAAACCACTGAAGTTAAATAATCAAAGTAGCTAAACAGAATAAAATCATTGAGTCTGAGAAGGATGTAACACTGCTTACCATAGGTTACAAAAGTTGTAGGTCCCATCCTTGAATCAAAGGTATTGTATTTCTTGGGAAAAAGCCTCTTTTCCTTGAAGAAACTGTTGATTGGTGGAAGATCATTCCTGGAAACAACATTAACTTGTATATTCCATTTTCAGTGGAATATCTTTTTTCAGGAAAGTTTACCCAGCTCTAGCTATTAGAATACACTTTCTGCCTCACATAAATTTGGTCTCTGCCCTGTAATGTAGATCCTGGGACAAAAATAGAGTGCATCCTTTCCATACATCTTGACATTTTCAAGGAGTGAAAAATTTTGTTGCAGGTTGGGGGGGAGGGGTGTTAATTCAGTATTTCAGAAGTTTCTGTGATCTGAGTGAGTATGATGACATTATGCTAAGAAATGTTCTCTGGCCTTATCATGAGATTCTGTGATAGATGCTTTTGCAGTTGCAGTATTTGACACAAAATGGACTAATCATATCGCTCAGACAATGTACTTTGTGGCTTGGCACCATTTAACTGCACAGTGATGGTTATTGTAAAAGCAAGCTAAATATTCTTAAGCCTATCTAGGATATTAAGTACTACCAAGCATCACACCTCCATTTCTGGAGGGGTTTTAGAGATAAAGTTTCCAGGTAGGAAAATATCAAGCAAGAAGAAGAATTGGAATTTGAATAGCAAGACTTACATAAGGGGACATAGGGTCCTCTGATGGAAGAGGCAGATATCAGGACAGATGCCTTCAATTAGAGGGAATTAAGAATTAATGTTGTAAATAACTTCCAAAAAACACAGGAGTTGCTGGAATGAATAATCTGATTATGTCTGTCCTGACATCTGTGAAAGTGTTGGAGTGTAGGAACATTTGCACAGGAACAATCCAAGTACTTATGTTCTTCTTATGCTAGAGTCTAAAAACAGATTAAAAAGTTAATTGCATCTTTCTCCTGTTTCTTTGTTATGCTCATTAAGAACATTGAAGACAACTGAAGGAGAAAGTAAACAACAAAAAAAAAAGGAACTGCCATTGTTGGGTGAAGGTCTGGAAGATGAGGAAAGGTGGATGGGAATTTATTGTACATCAGATTAGGGATGGTATTATTCACGAGGGGAATACTGTTCAGAAATCTGAGTTAATATGGCAACTTGGCTGTTTTATGATTCTGTTCTACTGACTGTATTGAAACGAGGTATTAAAGAACAACTGAAATGCGGAAAAATGTTAACAGTAGGCTACATTTTGAAATCACTTTATTCAAGCTGTTCTTTCCAAGGAAATATAGAATAGATGAAACATAGTTCCATTAAATTGATATGTTGGTTGAGTCATTTTAAAGTCCTCTTTCTGTGTAATAATAGGATTTGTAAGGATAATGAGGTGCCCAAATCCCACAAGTTGGTTCACCTACCAGGCCTTGCACTTAAGCCAGTTCCAGTTAGGGTCATTTTCCTCCTTAGACTTGGATGAAATCTTCTCCAAAGCTTGGCTTTCACCAGCCTTTGGAGAAGTTCTTTGCCCTACCTACATCTTATTCACTTCACTGTGTGAGGGAACAAGATTTAGTCCTTATCTCTGCCTATACACATCATTTGAAGTTTTCTTTAAATGAGATGCTCTTCCAAGCCACATAGATACCTAGATTAGAGGTAAAATATCTCAGTCATAAAATGGTTCCTTGTCTTGTTGCAAGTCATGCAGTGTTGGGGAATGGCTTAATTAGTTTGGAGTTTGCATGCCAGTTGTTTTTCCGTTTCTTTCCCCTCTTGTCAAGCAATGGATGCTAGTTATGACAGCACCTATCCCTGGTTTTATGAGAAAGTTCTGTGCACAACAAACTTCAGAAATTAATGGCTTTATGAAAAACTCACAAACTTGTATGATGCATTTACTCTGATCGCTGATATGTATACAGTCTGAAGTGTTAGAAGAGAGGAGAGGTGTATCCAACTCTCAGCTGACCAGTAAGTGCCATATCTAATTGATTCTTTTGTGCTAAGTGGAAATCGAGTTTTCTTGGCTCATAAAAAGGAACCTATTTCTGGAGTTTGCTACCATTTTAAACACTTCTGTTTATGCTTGTGATGGCCATTGCTGCATAGCATTGTCATTTGCTTTTGCTGTTGGTTTCTAAGCACACTGAGCTAATGAACTTTAGTTTCTAACCTTAATACTTGTTTGTATAATTGGTTCTTACTACATTGAACACTTACTCTTACATCTCAGGTCTTTTATTGCTGAACTTCACTCAAACCCTTCAGTGATGTAGTCTTATCCAGACCACAGAATTGCTTGATACACAATACAGGTAATTCAGTGTCTGGTTTTCTGCAATATGTATCAAGGACACTTATCCTAAATTCAGTTTGTCTTGAGTAAGGACAGAACTATGATAATTTCTGGTATCAATAGAAACGCCAAGGAGTACAAAAATAGAATCATTTTCTCTTTTTTAACAATATTGGCAATTTTAGGATGCTACAAGACATGTCTTTTGCTAACTTTCAGCTTCCTGCTATCTGTTGGTGATTTCCAAAAGGCTCTCAGAGCAGTATGAAGCTGTGAATTAAACACGGCTTTAATTTGAAAATAAGCATGGAATCATTTGTAGTTTAATTGGTTTGTGGCTTCATCTGTCTAGAGAAGGTAGGAAGAGGGTATATAAACCATCCTCCATTCTGCAGCTTGCTTAAACCTCCACTCCCAGTGAGTAGACCAGGAGATGGTGGGTAGCTCCAAGGGCTAGGTAACACCATGGCTCAGCCTTCCCACTCACTAGGTCAAAATAGCTGAGCCAGCACCTGTGTGCGGGGAGGTAATAATTTAGTCCTGTTATAGGCCAGCGGTAAATCACTACCCTTTCCCTCCCACGGGGAGTAGGTGATTGTGATTCAGAGATGCGTCTCTGAGTCAGGTGGCCTCCCAGGGCTCATCGTGGGATGTTCGCTCCCGGTTTAGCGTGTAGCAATGCAGAGGAGTCGATGCTCGCCAAAACATTGCTTGGAGGGGGCTAATCCCATCCAGTTTGAGAAAAAGATATAAGGAACTGCTTTGTCTTTTGGTTCCTTCTAACCAGTGTCCCATCAGCCCTTCAGCAATAAAGAAAGGTCCTGAAGTTTAAATTCACATCTGATCTTTCCAACTGTTTGTTTCCTGAAGAATGTATTATAACGCATAGGAATGTGATCATAGTAAAAATTGTGTGCCTGCAGAAATGTCATAAGTGTCTTCTCACACCTGCATTTCAAAAGGCAACACTACCAAAGATAAAGGAGGAATCTGAAATAGTTGAGGTAGTAGGAATTTTCTGGCAAATTACTTTCCAAAGGAAAACATCTTTCTTCCCAAATCTGACAATGCCCATCATGAAAAATGTCAGCTTAATGCAAATTAATGTGGAAAAGAAAATTGGAAGTTTTCTCTGGTGTATCCCTGAAGGCTTTCCTGAAGGACCATAATGTTACTGTCACTGCCTGTCTGCTGGAGGGAAGGGAATGTGCGAGAATTTTTCCCCAGGGCAGCAATTTCAGCCATGCTTAGATGGAGCTTTTATCTTTTTCTGGAAACTTACTGGGGAGCACAGGGAATTATGTTTCTTTATAGTTTAGGGTGATTTTAAAAATTAACTTTTTTTCTTTCTTTTTCTTAAAGCAAAAGATATCTCTACTTTCTGTCCAACCAAGCACCCTGGCCAAAACAGAAGTCTGGTCAACAGCTTTGGTCTGAATGTGTCGTGGGTTATTCTGTTACCTCCAGGTTTCCAGATTCTTTTTCCTAGTATAGGAGCAAATATTCAAGCATGAGCATAAACGCCATGGACGTAGTACTGCAGCAAGAGTCTGCTGTGGGTGAAGAACTGTTTCCTCTGCATATTGCTTTCTGATTAGGGTTGTTTCTTGACACAGTCTATTTCTGAGATTCTTAAAAAAGATAATGACATACTCTTGTTTCTGACCACTTCTTCTCCAAGACTAGCAAACACGCAGGAATAAGATGACATATTTAGAATCTACCTAAATATCCAAGAAATTTCTTTTTTCTCCTTTACTGGGCCCAGTTATTCACTAACTGTTCCTAGACAGTCACTGCCTGCCTTGAAGAAAGGGAACAACAATACTATTTCTATAATACTAATATTTCTGGTAAATATATTGCTAGTGAACAATTTAATAGCTAAAATGAAAGTGTACCCCAAAATCTTCCTTAGGCAGGAGTGAAAGCAAATTAAAGAGTAGGAGAGATTCATGATTTTGATATGTCTTAACAGTAAGTGACTCAGACTCGTTCGTATAAGGTACCATTTATTCCATTCTTTTGTGCACTCATGTCATGACAGATACTCATGTCTTGTTCTCTCTGTAAAGTGGCTGTGGTACTTGTGAAAAGGCTGTCATCAGTGCCAGAGAGAGAGAAATGTCGCATGAAAAGTGGCAGTGGAAGTTTTCCTGCTCCACAAGTGTCCTTGCCTTGATTTTTTAGGAGCTGTCTAGTAGAATAAAAGTAGTACCTCAGCTATTATGGCCATTCAAACAAAACTGACTATAACTATCTCTGCCCACTCCAAGTATAGTATAGTTTTTCACTGGACATGTTTGTTCAACCAGTATCTCCTGACTGTCCCCAAGTATTGTTGAGTAATATCTCTGCAGAGGAAGGGCTGTTCTCCAGAGAAACACTTGCCCACAGAGCTGGAAATCTAGTGTCTCTTCCTGTCATTAAAGACTCTTGGTGAGAATTATGGTCACCATCATCTCCTAGTGCCTCAAAAAGGATGGCTTGCACCTCTGAAATGATCTGATCATTGATGGAGTAACCAGTGATGGCTATCACTGGTGTCAGCATGGGGAACTGGTGGTGGTCTCAGAGCTGTGTTGTTGCAGAACTGCTGATTTCCCAAGTGATTGTGCAGAGGATCCGTGCAACCACCTTGCAGATGATTTGTCAGATGTTTCCAACTTTTCTTACCCAAAGAAATTATTTTTACTCTCTTCTTCTGTTACCTGTGAATGAATCCTGTAGCTTTAATCTTAAAATTCAGGTTGAACATTAGACTAAAATTTCATGGTAATATAATTGTTTCATATGAGATCATTCCACTTCATAAAAGGTGCCTTCTGATGGTCTGGAAATAATGTTATAAAACAGAAAGACCCCAGAAACACTAATACATCACCATCTCTAGAATTGTGTTATCTAAAAAATACTTGAAGTGCCTTTCTGCTGTGCACTGTGTCCAGAATCAAAATGAGGAAAGACAAATTTTTAAGATAAATTGGTTTGTGAAAAATTTATGTGCACTTTACTAGTGCAGGCAGGATGTAATCTGTTTTGTATTGAATCTGCTTGAAAAAAAACCCACAATGATAATGAGATTTTTAAAGGCACTTTTAAATTCATGCTGGCAAAAGACAAATAGACATGACTTTTAATTTCTATAAACTTAACAGCTGGGGACAAAATAAAGCGTTATTAACTTAAGGGGTGTAAGGAAGTTGCTTTTGTTTCAAGGACAAAATAAGTTATTCTGTTCTCAGTGTTATTCATCTAAGCTGTCTGTCTGATCTTTCTGCTGGTACTGCTGGGCCAGTGAGTGCTTTTATTTATGCTGCTTTTACTGTTAGGAGTGAGAGAAGAGGGGCTGAAAACATCTCCTGTGTTGTCTGTGTTCCCCATCCTTGGTAGTGCCTGGAAAAACATTGGTTGTGAAGTAGCTATGCTTCAGGAGCAAGTTGCTCTGATACTAAATGGGGTATTCCTCATATTCAAAACATAAAATCATAGAATACCAGGTTGGAAGGGACCTCAAAGATCATCTGGCCCAACCTTTTTGGCAAAAGCATGGTCTATACAAGATGGCTCAGCAGCCTGTCCAGCTGAATCTTAGAAGTGTCCAATGTTGGGGAATCCACCACTTCCCTGGGGAGATTATTCCAGTGGCTGATTGTTCTCATTGTGAAAAATTTTCCTCTTGTGTCCAATCAGAATCTCCCCAGGGGTAGCTTGTATCCATTATCCCTTGTGTTTTCCATGTGACTCCCTCTAAAAAGGGAGTCTCCCTCTTCTTTGTAGCCACCCTTTAAATACTGGAAGATGGGGGGAAGTTTTCCCCTAAGCCTTCTCTTCTGAAGGCTGAACAAACACAATTCTCTCAGCCTTTCCTCACATGGCAGGCTTCCCAGGCCCTTGATCATCTTTGTAGCCCTTCTCTGGACCCTCTCCAGCCTGTCCACATCTTTTTTGTATAGCAGGGACCAAAACTGAACACAGTATTCCAGGTATGGCCTGACAAGCGCTGAGTAGAGTGGGATAATGATTTTGTTATCTATCGTGGTGATGCCCTTGTTGATGCAGCCCAGCATCTTGTGGCTTTCTTTGTCGCTGCAGCACACTCTTCATTCATATTGAGCTTGTTGTCCACTAGGACCCCCAGGTCCCTTTCCACAGAGCTGCTCCCCAGACGGGTAGATTCTAGCCTGTGCTGCACTCCTGGATTGTGTTTTCCCAGGTGCAAGACCTTAGACTTGTCTTTGTTGGACTTCATAAGGTTCTTGTTAGCCCACTCTTCCAGCCTGTCCAGGTCTTCCTGCAGGCTGGCTCTCCCTTTTGAAGTGTCCTCTTCCCCACTCAGTTTGGTATCATCAGGAAACTTCATCAGGGTATGCTTGATCCCATCACCCAGATCACTTATGAAGATATTAAATAGCACTGAGCCCAATATCGATCCCCAGGGGACCCCACTTGTCACAGGTTGCCAGTTTGAAAAGGAGCTATTTATCATCACCCTCCGAGTGCGGCCTGTCAGCCAGTTCCCCACTCACTGCACAGACCACTTGTGCAGACCGTAACACATCAGTGTCTCTAAGAGGAGGATGTGGGGAACTCTATCAAAAGCCTTGAAGGAATCCAGGTAGACAATGTGCACTTCTTGCCCCACACCAACCAAGCAGGTTACTTTGTTGCAGAAGGCGGGTCAGGTTTGTCAAGCATGATTTGCTCTTGGTGAATCCATGCTGGCTTTTCCGAATCACATGCTTCATTTGACTTTCAATAGCCTCCAGGATTCATTCCATAACTTTCCCGGGGATTGAAGTAAGACTGATGGGCCTATAATTTCCTAGATCCTCCTTTAAACCCTTCTTGTAGATGGGGGTGACATTAGCCTTCTTCCAGTATTCTGGGACATCTCCCAATCTCCATGACTTCTCAAAGATTATGGAGAGCGGCATTGCAATGACATCAGCCAATTCTCTTAACACCCTCAGGTGGATAACGTCAGGGCCCATTGATTTGCAGGGGTCAAGCTCCTGTAATAGTTCACATACTAACTCTTCCTTCACTGACAGTCAGTCTGTGTTTGCATTCACCTGGATTTTTATTCCCAAGGCCTGGGGCCCAACAGTGCTGGTAAAGACAGGTGAAGAAAGTGTTGAGAACCTCTGCCTTTCAGTGTTGTTGGTGACTAATTCACCTCTCCTGTTTAACAGCGGGCCAGTGTTTTCCTTCCGTTTCTGCTTGTTGTTTACATACCTGAAGAACCCTTTCTTGTAGTTTTTGACATCTCTGGCCAATTTCAATTTGAGCTGAGCTTTTTCTTTTCTAATGAATCTCCGCACACCATGGCAATGCCATTGTAGTTCTCAATGGGTACACTGTGCTTTTCCACCTCTTGTACGCTTCTCTTTTGGTTTTGAGCAGACTCAGAATCTCTCAGTTAAGCCAGGGAGGTCTCTTGCTCCACCTGATTCCCTTACCTTTAAAAGGGATGAATTGATTTTGTGCTTCCAGGAGAGCATTCTTGAAAAATTCCCAGCACTCACTAGCTCCTTTATCCTCCATGGACGCTTCCCATGGAATCCCTCCCAACTGAGCTCTGAGAGAGATGAAGTTTGCTCTTCTAAAATCTAAAACCTAAAAACAATCTAAAAATGTATTACCAAATAGTGAGAGGCTTCTTAACCTCATTTTACTGCTAGGAAAATTATTATTTGTCTCTTCTATCATGACAACCATTAATGATAAAGACGTTTGTCCTTGTCAAACTGAGTTCTTACACTAATTTTAATTGCATTAAGTGCAATTTACTGTTATCAGAAGATAAATAGCAGTTATTTTTCTTTATCAGTGTATGTCTTATATCACAACTAAGAATTAATCTGTTTGGGTTTTTTTCATTTTGATTATAAATTTAATGGTAATTCAAAGGCCAACCACAGTTTCCTGGTATTCTTATGTGCCTGCTGTTTCTTTTGCCTGTTGAATTCAATTTCATTTATATTACTCATTTATTTTTTACTGTGAATATCTTTGTCACCTGCAGACTCCTCCTGTACTTTCCCAGACTTCACTGTAGAAGAAGTTGTAGAGTATATTGTGTTAATAGTAAACCACAAGTTCATGTTTACATACCAAGGGGTTTCCCTTGAGTCCCAAGTCTTTACTAACTGATTTGTCATAGAGGTGAAGGGCACAACCTCTGTGTTTAGGAAATCAATAGCAGTTGCCATTTCCATTAAGGAGCTTTGGCTGAAGTTGTTCTGTCTTGAATATTACACTGCTGTCAGTATATGCTTTCATTTGCTCATAGCCTGAAGCTAAAAATGGGGACAGACCAAAAAAAGTAGAGTTTTTTTCTCAAATAAGCATATCCTCTCCATAGAATTGGTAAGGACTGATCTGAAGATGGTTTAAGTGGAGGGAATACAGAAAAAACTAGTGTGAGTAGATGTTATAAAAGGGTTTACTTACATATGCTCAGCTAAACCAAAACAGTGGAACAAAGTATAGCTTGACCTAGTGGAGAAAAAATCTGCAGAATTGCCAAAAAAAAAAAGATCCCTCTGCAGGGAAGATTTCTTAGTACATTATAGGGGTAGCAAACTAATACCTCTGTTCAATAGTTCCTGAGTAGCATCTGATGGTGTTTCTAGGCATCTTGAAGAATGACCAGTGTTTGAAATAACTGTAGGTGGAGTAGCAGCAAAGAGCCACGTGCCAGTTTAGGAGCAAATGTATTGGTGCCATTGCTTAGTTACCAAATTATGACTTCCCCCAAGGACTGACTTGGGCTACAGCCCTTTATTGGTACCCACACTACTGTCCTTTTTCATTACTACTGATCATCAAGACAGGTTTTGTTGCTGCTTACCTTTAAAGAGCAGGAATGCACATGAGTACACAAGTGTGATGGTGTCATTACAAAATTAACTTACATCACTGTTAATTCTGGGGAGAAAGTGGACCGAAGACAACCATAAATACTCCTGAAGTCAGCATGTGAAATTACAAAACACATCTTTCATGATTTCGGATGGCACATCCCAGCTGGCGCTAACCATTTCCTCTACGCAAGAGTGTCATTTAAAAGAGATTAAACTGCACATGACAAGGATAAACTCCCCTTCTCCTCCCAGGGTGCTACTCAAAGCTTACCTGCTTAATACCAGTGTTAGTACCCTCTTCTCTCACTGTAACATCAACTTGATGAGACCCAGAGGTCTCCATGGTAGCACTATAGAGGGATGCTCACTGGGTGGAGGCACCATTAGCAGTGCTCCTCAGGAGTGTGCCGGAGCACCGAGGCTGTGGGAGCCCAGTCCATGCACGCTTGTCTAGAGCATCCAGCACCCACTTAATGACAAGAAAAGATTCGTCCCCAAGGCAGTGCTAAATTTGCAGCAACCACAGTGGCGTGGAAGTGGGTTATGGGAAAATTTGCTGGCCTTGCTTGTGTTTTATAATATTTCTGCCTGCAGGAGAGCCACTGTGCTATGCTAGGTCTTATGCACTCTCCAGTGTATTTCAAGTACTCTACCTTTAAATACCGACCACCAGCAGAATGATGCCAATGCTGAAAGCTGTACTCATGGATAGGATAATCTTAGGGAAGATACATTTCTATCAAATTATTAAAGGGACATCTGATAGCAGTGTTTCAGTTAAGGCTTATTAAACACTCTCCATTTTATCCTCCATTTTCAGGGATTTATAATTTTGCTATAAAAATTCACTCAACCTTGAAACTTGGCATCCATGGTTTCATTCCAGAAGATATTTTTAAAGATACGAAAGCAGAAATATCCCTATTCTGGCAATGGCTTAAATGGATATTAACTTTCAATCCTGCTGCACAGTACATTGAAAAAACTGCTAAAAATTACTGCTGAAAAAAAAAAAAAAAAAGCCTTTGCAGCAATATAGCTTGGATTATTCACTGAAATCTTGATCTCTTGAATGTGATCTGGTACATTTTGAGGGTTGTTGTGCAATTTCAGAGAGCTGCTGAGATGCAGATACCTCTGCACTGTACTTCTTGCAGAGGCTGGGCCCATGCCCCAACAAGGAAGGGCCTTTATAGATAGGGAGGATGTCCAAGCACAGGCAGTCCTGAAAGCAATGTGAACAATGGTAGAAAGTGAGCTTTAGCTCTGAGGAGTGGGAAGTCCACTGTTACCTGAATGCCTGGGAGTATTATAAGATTGGCAATGGGCACAGTTGCTCTGATTTTGAGTGCTCTGGAGAATGAGTGGAAAAACTTTCTAATTGTTAAGTCCTGGAACAAATTGCTCAGGATCATTGTAGGGTCTCTATCATCAGCCCTCAAACTGGACAGGCTAGGCTAGGCATGTTTCAGTACATCTCAGATACAGTTAACTCTGCCTTAATGGAGAGGAAGAGATGGACTCTCTCAGATGCCCTTTGGCCCATTTTTGCTCTTTTTTCATCATAAAATTTGCTGTATATTTTTTCATTGGTGCTGCTTATTCCTCTCCCCAATTCACAAGGTGATCGCTTCACAGTTGTCTTAAGTGGGTCCTTATTTCTTGGTGCAGAGCAAAGATTTTTGTTCTCAGTAGAGGTCTCCATTTTCCTGTCCTTTTTACCGAACATGTCTGAGCCTGGTGTCGTCTTGATTTCATTGGCATTTAAACTGCTTGACATCTTTAGCCCTCGAGGATGCTCTGAGCTGTAAAGACTCCTTGCTGAAACTGCTGCTCTGGAGTTATAGGTGATGCACGATTGGTTGGCTGCTTCATGTGCTAAAGAAATCAGGCAGCGTGTGTCTTCTCTCATTAAAAATTAACGCTCTGCAGTAGGCAGTAAAGACCTTAAATGTTTTGTTGTTAAGGAGCAAATAATGGAAAAACACCACCTTTTTGTTAAAGAATGAAGGATGCTTCAAGTTAGGAGCTTTCTCTTGTTATGTGGCTATCACCACCTTGAATCTGACGACCGGAGAATGATGTCTGGGAATGCATGATTGTGCATGTGGGTTGCTCAGATGTTATTCCACCATTCATAATCACACTGCTTTTACCTGAAATGGCCAATGCGTGTATGCAATATGTAAAGAGATAGATAAGTACCTGTGTGATTTGATAGTACTTGAGGTATCCTTTCATATACTTTGTGTGTATGTAAAGCTTCACATGGCTGCAGATGGCTAATTTGAAAAGAGGCCTGTGGGAAATTTGGCATAGAGTGCATTTGCTAATGCAAATCACAATAATTCATGTGGGAAAGAGTGAAAGGATCATTTAAAATGGAGCACTGATTCCAAAACTTCCCAGGCATCCGTGAATATCCTGGGTTAAGAGGCTAAACTCATGATGAGGGAGCTGGGGATTTGGTAATCATTTGGGATTATGTGAAGATGAATTGTGGGATGTCAATGTTCATGTCTATTTTGCACACTCAGTCTGCAATGGGAGATTTGCCTGGAGCATGGGGTTCTGTTGCCCTGTTGTATGTGTCTCAAGCTGTTCTTCGCTCTGCAAAGCAGTGATGACTTGAAGCCTGAGAAATGCCCATAGAGTGGGATACAGTGATTGGAGCAGACCTGTGGAAAGCAGGCACGTTTCCTCTGTCTGAAATGGCATAATGTTTTTGGCAAGGACCACAGTGAACGAAATGAGAGGGGGCATTCTGTCCAGCCAACTGTTGCTGCTCACATCCACCTCCCCTCCGCCTATCTGGTACATCAGCTCTATTTCTGTTGCACTATCTAAATGCTAAATAGCAGGGCTGCAGCATGTCTGTAGCTATGCAGTGCTCTTTTGTTACACTCCATGCTGCTACCAGATGAGAAAGAAAAATAGTTACGAAGTAATTGAAGGTTTAGAACTGTGAAGCACTACCATGCAAATAAGAGGAAAAAATATGACGCTATAAGAATGAAGTGTTTGTGTGAAGAAGCTCTCTAGAGTCATATAAAATGAAGTCTATCTATTTCACAGGGTTGCAGCAGAGGGGTCCTTCAGCTCATCTGGGATGTGATGGGGGCTTCTTTGCTCGGTATAAAATCTGGTGCCCACAGCCTCTGTCTAATTGGAAGTAATTGCAGTAAACTAGTGGTGTAATAAAGACTAGTTAGAATAAATGCTACTAATGACAGTAACACGTGTTAAGAGTGATAGGTAATTGCTAGATTTAATTTTAATCTTACAAAAGAAATTATCTATTGTTAACCACCCACTTGTCCAATACAATGTGAAGAGATGTAGGTTAAGACAGACACCTTCATTCAGACTCCCATGGTTGCTTTACCCATGTTGCACTGTGCTCCTCTTTAAAGTGTGCCCACAGCCTCCAACGCACATCCTTTATGGAAAGAGAGCAATGTCACTTTGAGACAGATCCACAGGGTTTAGACCAACTTTCCATTTCCTCAGTTAATTACCAACATAATCTCTAGATAATCTCTTCTCAAGTCTATGAAGATTGGCTGCCTTTGAATTCAGAGGACACTTGGTCTTTTTGGATCGTAGCCACAGATTAAACTTCTCCAGAATGGAGATAGCTGTACTTTTCCGCTGTTGATTGATACACACTGCTGAACACTTCTGAAGTTGGATAACCCCTCCAGAAATGCAAACAATTGCTGGCCTCCCTGTGTCCTCCTAGCTCAGAGGTGCTAAATCCCATTATAACTCATTTTTGTGCAGACAGTCAGTCATAACCTTGTTGTTCAATGTGTGAGAGGATTTTCCAGTTATGATAGGAATGCTTTATCAATAAGAAATTGCACATTAGGAAAGAGCTATTTCCACCAAATTTGCAAAACTGTGTCTGTAATTGTATTGTTATGCATTTGTTGCATAACCCTAAAGAGGGGATTTTTCTAATTATGTTTTCTTAACAATCCTCATCGTGACCGAATTCTTAGATCTCCCATCTGCAGGAGGCGTACCACCATCATTTGCACACCTCTGCTATTTTCAGTTCCAGGCATTTTGGCATGTTCTGCAGTGAGCATCTGCCTACAGAAATGCTCATAAGGTTTGTCTGATGTCACCTCTGGGAGCTTTGCAGAAGATCAGAGAACTGTCAGAGGAAAATTAAAGGTTTTCCCCAGGGGAAGAGGCAAATTTATTTAAATGAACAAATTTACCCTATCCTGCATGCTTTCCTCTGTATCACCCACACCACCTCGCCAATTCCATACACGTATAGATTATCTAAGGAGCCATTTGTTCACCGCATGCATATGGCTGGGAGTACAGACTCTCAGAAACCATCTTCACTTCTTGGGAGTCACAGAAAATGTTCAGGCGTACGCTAGGTTGTCCCTCAGTAGCCTCTAAGACCATTTCTGGCCCTGCCCTTCTGCATGTGCACTCTGCATGTGATCTTAATGAGCTCACTTGAAAATGCTGGGATCTGGCAGCATAAATTCATTTTGTGTCACTGTTGGAGAACAGAAATACTGATTTTTAAAAAAAATTTAGTAATTTATGAGACAGCAAGAGAATCAAATGCTTAATATATGCTTTCCTGTGGGGTATAATTTTAAATTAAATTTTGCTTTTCAATGGGCCTTAGACTTCCAAACTATTTCACATCAAGAAAATGTAGATACCTGCATAGTCATGTTGGTGGGATTTGTCTCTGGTTTAAGTTGGGGTCTCTAGCAGCAAGTCTGTCATTTAATTTGCTGATGTTTATTTACAAACTAAACTATACCCATAACTGAATGTAACGCAGTAAATGTCTGTGTGGTTTCAACACAAGGAATGACCCATCATTCAGATATCCATATATTAATTTCCCATGAGCTCAGATGAAATCATTCCATCTCCCAGTGGACATCTAGCACCATTTTCTATTGTGAGTAATGTATTTCTCCCCTGCCCTGGACACACACAGTCATTCCAGTTTCTGGTAACAAGTTTTTGATCAGGTTTTCTTTGTACTCTCAGCTTTTGAAAGCTCACCATTGGGGTAAATTTGCCTTTCATCTTCATATAACATTCTCCTCCCCTTTTTCTCTGAAAACATCTGAAATTGGTAAGGAAGAAAGTTGAAGTGCAAACATAATTTGCTTGTTTAGTTTGAAATCGTAAATCCCCTTTTTCTTAAATTCTCCCTACAGTGAAAGAAAAAAAAAAAAAAAAAGAAAAAACACAACAGTTTTTTTTATCCTGTGACATTAAAATCTGGAATTTCTACTTATGAAGAATAAGACAGCTCTTTCGTTCACCAGCTGTATGTGTTTTTACAAATGTCAGGCTTAGTTTTGAATGAATGAATGCCTGAAAATATAACTGCATACTTAAATATGATGCCATAAAGGCATTTGAAAAGACAGAGTTGGGGTTGACACTCTCCGGGTGGAAAGGATGGAGCAATATTTGCTTCTGCCCCATCTAGGCCTGATATTTTGAATGTTACCTGCAGAATACAACAGCTGAAGAGTTTGGTAATCAAATCCTGCTCTCTACCGAAGTACTAAAGATGTTACTATGGCTGAAGTGTTTATGGCTGTGTGAAATGTAGAGGAGTGAGAAATAGTTTTTAGAGAATGACAGTGATTTTTACTTAAGACATAGGAAACTCAAATTTGGCTTTCTACCATGAAATAAATAGAAAATGTACTTAAATGCAATCTCTGACCTAAGAGCCAGCAACGTATGTGTTATGAAGTGTTGGAAAGGTTGACTCTGCATGCTGCCATGGGATGAAGCCATCATCCCTTGGCCATGTCCAGACAGCACAGCCCTGACCGTGTGCCCCAGCTCACTCCTGCCATGCAGCTCTTGTTTCAACTTGGCCGGTGCCTTCTCTAGCCCCACAGTACAAACTGCTCCAGCAAAACCTTCTTGTCCAAAATTCTTAGGAAAACTATAAACAGTTAGGCTACCCATTGTTTGTGTCCCCTCTTCCCTGCCACTGCCATGGATCATTTTATCTGCAGGTTGGGAGAGTCTGTATGAAATGCTCTTTCTGTAACTTGCTGCCGGTAGTACCATATTTGCTCTCTTCTCCTGCCATGCTCTTTATTTTCCTAAGGATATGGATAGCATCCAAAAATCATATGAGCTGGACCTTTTCTATTAAAGACTATGCTTTTCGGGTCCAGAAAGAATAAAGTTTGTAGCAAGGAAAGGGCTTTCAACTCAACTCAGACAGATGAGCTCTACTGGCTCTGATGCAGCCACGTAAAATACCACCAGATAAAACCCTAATCCAGAGTAAGGTGTAAAGCCAGATGTTTCAGGGATGTCAGCAGCCTTTTTGTTTTCTGAAATGAGACTGTGAGTAATCTTGAGCTTACCATCTCATGAGAATGTCATGAGTGGATTTAGTAAGATTTTGGAAAACAGTGAGTGTGTATGGAGGTATAAAAAAATATTATTTCTTTTGTTGAGCTTGTTGAATGTAAAGCCTGCCTGCTCCTATCTGGTTTGCTACAGAAATCACACTTTAAAATAGAGTGTATGGTTTACACCTACATATGCACACGTGTGTATATGTACACTGAACACTTTAAAATATATGAATTATCTCCATTTGGTGGTTAATAAATTCTTATGGGAGAAAGGACCCTCCTGAGTTTCCAGACCAAACATGATTAGTTACTGTAACATTATAAGGTGAGCCAGATCCCAGCTGATGTAAATTGGTATAGTCTTAATGAAACCAAAAGAGCTGTTCAGATCAGAATCAGCTGACAATTCAGCCTGTTTAATAATCAAGGTTTAGAAATAAACCATTTTTCCATTTTACTGTTAGAATATTTATTGTAGCTGGATATTTTCAGGCAGCTAAAACAAGCAGTTCCCAAACTTGCTAAAAATATAGAAAAGACTTGAACACTGCTAAAAGGTATTCCTTTTAGTGAATGTGGTTTATTACTTGCATGGTTGACATAAAATAGAAAAAGGTCCACAATAATGGTATTGTTCATACTTCTAATTAAGATTGCATCAGTATTTCAAGGGTATAATACCCAGTTAGAAAAATGCACACAATTATAGCATTAATTCCTTGGGAAGTAGATCTTTAGCCAATTTTTATGGGGAAAACACTGTTTTGGTCGGTGACCAGGTAGACGAGTCCAAAGGAAATGATTCTGGGTTCCAGCGTGGCATCAGGTGTTTTGCATTCCTCACATAATTAAAGCTTAATGTGGAAGCGATGCCTTAACGGACTTAACTAGCAGAAATGCAAATATTAGACTGACTTAGTATGTTCCACTTTTACAATGTATTAATTGCTGTAAATATGCAAAGGTATGCAATTAAAAGAGCAAATGAGTATTTCTAATTAGGATGGAATGGTAGCACATTTCATCAAAGTAGGACACAGTGTGCTACTTAGCTGTGTATATGTTTTTGCCAATTAGTCAACAAGGAATTCTTGTATGAACAATTGAGCCTTATATAATTGGAAAACGAGCACTGAAGCACCAAGGTCCAAAACCAACATTTATATTACCCTGTAACACAACAGGGTACTTTTGGCCTTCTTTGCATCTGGGGAAATTCATTGACAAAACCTGCACCTGCATGTGGGAATGTGGCCTCCTCCTCGCTGCCTGCACTGCAGCATGCTGATGGGGCTGCCCGGCAGAGACGTGGGCAGAGTCCTACTTGCAGTCAGACAGAGCAGTGCACGTGGGACTGGGAAACCAGCTCCCCGAGCAGCCCAGGGGCAGAGCTGCTTTCTAACCCCTTGCATTTGTTCATTCGGATGTGTCTTTCAGCAAGCCGAGCACCGTGGCAAGTGTCCACAGTACTTCGCAGTGTGACTCTGAGGAGCCTGGCTTTCCTGGCAGTCCCAGCAGTGTGTTACAACTCACTCTCAGTGGCAGAATACCACACAAACATGTTACCAGCACTTTCCTAGAAAACATTTAGAAACGGGTCTAAGCTGGAAATATAACTCTTGGCTGAAATAATTTCGATCCGGTCTCCTCCATTGAGCTGCATCTTTGTGGGTGCACGTGTGGGGAGGGGTAATTCCACAAGGCAGCCATGTGTGGGGTGTGCCAGGGCTGCGTGGCCGCTTGGACTGTGACAAGTGACTTGCTGGAAGGCTGGGGTAGCTGAGCTCTATGCCAGGGGTACAGCCCTCAGCCATAGATACCAAATTTGTATGCTGAACCTCATGCAGTGGGGAAGCAAACCAATTTTCTGTGCAGTCAAGAATATCCCAGTGAATACTCCACATTTTGGATGAGGGGACACTCAGAGCAGGTGGAAATTCTCTTAGTTGGTGCTATGCAGCATGCACACTGCCATGGGAAGATCTGTGTTTGGAGATTTAGCAAAATAACTATTTGGAAATTTTAAGACTAGATCCTTTGTTTTTTTTCTCAGGTGACAGGAATAGGATTAGAAGGGGAATAACTTTTGTTCTTGACTAACATCTGTGGGAGAAGTTGTATGGAAAAGGATGTTACTGATACAAACTGGAGCCACAAATATATCAGTAAAGATGTCTGTTCAGACTGATGAGGGGTTTGCAGGAAGAAACGTTTAATCTGCCTGTCATGGGGAGCTAAAAATCTGAAACTGCTTTGAAAAGCCCTTGAAGGGGCAACAAACCCTAAGCCAAGTGCTCATGGGAGCTGCTCAGAAGAAGAATGTGCTTCTAGTCTTTTTAATGCTTTGCTGGTTTTGGGGCTGCTCTTCCCTTGCTTTTGGATAAAGTTTCCTTGTGTTTGTGAGAATTTAGAATGTCTTGTGGGTTCAGTAAGTTTAGGGCGTTCATTTGGGGAAGGAAAAGCCATTTCTCCTTTGTGTGATAATACAAATGCACTTAGATACAGGCTGTACTCAAAGAACTGACTGACAGTCTCTGTGACAGACGAAATAGAACATTCTGGGGTTGCAGAATAAAATAATATAATTCATACTGTACCAGGCAGCCTCCTGCCCTGAGCCCTGACCCCTCCACAGATATTCTTCCCATAGCCTCCTGAAATATTCCCAGAGCCTCTTTCATGGTGAAAGGTAGCTTGCTTAGTGCTTCTCCTATGCTCAGAAGGCACTGGCCTGTAGCTATAAATAATTACTGACTACTCACACTGCCTAGCACAAAGTTCAGATTTGAACTTTCATTCAGGTACCTCTGTGCCTGTTCGTGCTTGCTGTATGTGGTAAAGTTGTATTTTCTGCATCTACCCCGTTCGCTCCAAGTTAAAGTGATTTTGTCATCTGGTTGAGATGCTCAGACAGGGAATTAAGTTGGGAGCTGTTTTGGTTTTTATTTATTTATTTATTTATTCATCTTTTCCCAAGGAAAATTTCTAAAACCTTGTTCTTTCCAAAAGAAAGGAGTTAGTCACCTAAATCCAGGTCATCAGCGTGAGTATTTAATTCCCTTGTGCTCCATTGTGAACCAAACCAAAAGACTGAGGTCTGCCCTACAAATGCCTTTCACAGCTTTCCTCAGGAATTAGGAATGTCCCTTGTCACCCAGGTGAGGCAGGGGTTGGGTTGAGCAGATGAAGGTGGGGAATATCTACAGATCTCTGTCCTGAAAGCCTCCAAGTCCTGGCAACTGCCCCAAGGTAGGATATTGCCCTTCATGCCATCTTTGCAGGAGCTCAAGCCTGTGGTGGCCCAGCCGTGAGGGATCCTCTCTGATGGGCTTATCTGGAAGAAGGGTCCCTCCAGGGCGGCTTCCATCAAGGGTGCACTGATCAATGGCACTAGTGTAAAAGCTTTTATGCACTCCCATGGGACTGCACCTCTGTTTCTTTTTAAAAGACCAATTATATATGGTAATAGCAACAAATGCCTCTTGCATCATGGCTGAGTCTGATGTGTTGATAGCTGCACTCGCAGAAGATGCTTCAGTGGAGCGAACCAACTTCTCCAGCTTTCAACAAAACTCAAGGAATTTTGCATCTGGTTATTTGCATGCTGTTATTTTGACAGACCTCCTACTCAAAATGCTTTGCATCACTCAAACTTGCCAGATTTTGAGCTTCATATTTTGAGTGAAGGTAACTTTCCTGATATATTGAAGGTGTTTAGAACTTTCATTTGACCTTAGCTTTAACTTGCTCATATTTGTCACTGGAAAGAAAGGTGATTAGGAAGATATATGGCACTCTATACTGATTGCAGACAGTGGATATGCAGCACTGTCAGAGTGGGCAATTGCTGATAGAACTGTTTCAAGTTTAGTACAGTTTGGATCTCAGGCTCACATCGCTGTCAGCTCTATTTGAATATCTCCTAGCACAATTTCAATATTTACTTCATGCAGAATAGAGAACATCTGGGATTTATGCGGCTGCTCACAGGAGTAAAGAAAAAAAAAAAAGTAGTAGTGATTCTGGGGCTTTGCCTACAAAAGCTTCAACTTTCTGAGCAAAGCTAAATGGTGCTTGGCAGTGTTATAGTAGAAAATTAGAATGAAAATGGTATAAAGGCTTGTGTTAGTACCAAAAGAACTTTTATTTCTGTAGAATTTGGCATAGCAACACCATGCATTCCCAGAACTCTCCCTATGTATTCAAAAATAATGAAGTGAAAACAAATTGAGTTTGTGGAGTACATTATATGTGCCAGCAGGCTTGTTTGTGTGTGTCTGAGATAAATGTGCATGTGCCTATGTGTAGTGGGGTAACTGTTATCCGCTAAGTGGTGTGTGATCCCCCTCCCTCCATGAATTCACATCGCCACCATGTGCTGCAAATAACGAAGAAATACTGGGTACTACCATTTATATGTCTAGACTCAGTTTCCATGTAAAGAGGCTAATACTAGATAAGAATTAAGTGGTGGTCTCTTCATGTTGCTTTTGAGGCATTTGGGAATATTTTTAATCTCTTTTAATTGCTGTTGTCCCTGCTTCATCCTCTCCCTTGTTGCCACTTAGTCCTTGGAGAACTGAAGAAATGGCTTTTACACAATGTTCTGTAACTATTGAGATCTTTGATTATAAAAGGTACATGCTGTTTCCACTGCCTTCTGTAACTGTAATTTGGACAAGGAAGTAATGGTGAAGGTTGCATTGACAGCCAGAGCCTTAGGAAACCCACTGACATGAAAGTACTGCTCTGCTTTGCACTGGGTGAGGATTTGTGTGTCTTCTGTCCCCTCAAAGGTGGCTATTTTTGTCAACAAAATAGGGCTTCCCTACAGTGTCAGGGCTTTGTTATCCCAAAGATAGCTGAATTTCAGGACAGCACAGTATCTTCCCAGATGTTTAATGCTGTGATAATATACACTCCATTGACAGCCTGCATTAGAGCTGAAGCTTTGCACTCAGTATATTAAGAGCCTAACATGCTGCAGTAATTGCACAACAATTCCACTCTTGTGCTGCTTTTCTTTATTCCATGAATCCTGATTCGTTACCTAGCTCAGAAAAAATTATTAGCATTGGGCTATGCCTGAGCCAGTTAATCTGTGTGAAGTAAAGTTGCTCAACACAAGAGTTCTTGCAGGAAGTCACAGCACCTTGCTGCTAGCTCGGAACTGCTGATATTATGAATTTCCAAATTCTATTACCTACCCCACCTCCTGTATACACCATGAGTCAAGCTTCAAGATACCACATGTCTGAAGTTTTCTCTACTTGTTTTCCTTTTCAATCCTGTAATTTTTCCTAAGTAAATTTTGGTTTGTATGCAAAATGTTTTGACAGCTACATAGTAGTCTTTATATCCAGAATTCCTGTGTGTTTTACTGGCATGTGTCAAGGTCAGCAGCACTGCAGGGATGCAGTAAGTCAAACTAAGCCTTTAAATGTTGATAATATGGTGTATGCACTGTCTATTTATTGCTAACCCATAAAGCAAGTCCTGGACTTCATGCAACATTTGGCTTTACTTTGCATGTCTGGAAAGTTAGTCATGTATAAAAGTGCTAGATCTACTGAATGTGCATGGAGCATTTTTTTTTTGTACATACACATTTTAGGCAGTGGAATGGATTGCCCAGGGAGGTGGTAGAGTCCCCATCCCTGGAGGTGTTTAAGGGTAGGGTCGACATAGCGCTGAGAGATATGGTGTAGATGGG
Source organism: Strix uralensis (assembly GCF_047716275.1). NCBI lineage: Eukaryota > Metazoa > Chordata > Aves > Strigiformes > Strigidae > Strix > Strix uralensis. The sequence goes on from NC_133981.1 coordinate 7,975,737, forward strand.
AACTGGCAGTGTTAGGTTAATGGTTGGACTAGATGATCTTCAAGGTCCTTTCCAACCTAGTTGATTCTGTGATTCTGTGATTAGTAGTGATGTTTCCCAGCGGCATCTGTGCACATGCACAGGGTAATGGTAGCAGAGCAGGATACTTGGTCTTCCAGGAAAGCTTGCTTGGAGCATATGGGTTATGGCTCTATAGTGTGGGGGACCCCCCATGCTGGCCCCTTGTCCAGAGTGGTCTTTCATGAAGGAAGACCAGCCACATCTGAAAATGGACTGATCACCAGAAGGTGATAAAATGTTTACTGCTGTGGAGAAAAAAAAAAAAAAAAGGTATGTAACTTATTGAGAAATAAGTGTATAATCACAAAGGAACGTTACCTCTGCTCTGGAGTTTTCTATAAATGCATCATTTGAGAGTTACCTAACATTTAAGTAATTGCTACGCCACTGTGTCTCTCATTGCAGTGGAGTAATTCCACATGTGTAGGTGCATATAATATAGAGTGATGATTTTATTAATCTCAAAGGAACATCAAAAGTCTAAACTATATCTAAGCACTGGCATATATCATTTGAGTGTTGTCTCTTCCACATAATCCTCTCTCTTGCTTTGCTAATGACTCTGACACATCTTTCTTCTTTTTTTTTTTTTTTGACACATTTCTCCATAAGCGTAGTGGGAAGATGTTACATGAATCTTGGTTTGTACAGACTTCCATGCTTGGATTTCAACATTAATTTTACCTTACGATAGTTACAGGTTGTCACTGTGCCTAGTCTAGGTATATTATTTCCATATCATTTTTGCATGGATGTGGTGGTATTTATTCACACACAAATAAAGCCAATAAAGCACATATCTAGTGCATATTTTATTACTAATGTAACATTTACAGCACTTTATTGTTAACATAAAATAATGGTACACATATAAAAAGCAAATGTTTCAGCATAAATCACCCTAAATATTCAGCCTGCATGACCATCTCATATAATGTTTCCATTTATCAATCAATATGTCAACATGACTTGATGCATCAGATGTAAATTATCATCTAAGGTATCTTTAACTCCTCGAAATGTCATCCACCGAACTGAGCTCATTGAAGTTCACCTTTTAACTTTTTTCCGAAGATGCTCACTGTCCATCAAATATGTGAAGGAGGTCAGAGGTTAATGAATCTTAATTGGGCTTCATTATGTGGTAATATAGCACCTCGAGTGCCTAATTATGCCCTGGTACTGAAGAGCAATGTCATAATGTAAGGACGTAATGAACTGGAAGCCATGCATTATCATGCACTGTAGCATTTCATGACTTGTTATGGTTCTCTGCATTGTCTCCAGCGAGGTATAAAGCTTGGTGCATATTAATACAGTCAAATTCCAGTTTTGAGAAATATTTAAAACACATTTGTAAGTATGAAGACTTCTGACTGACTGAATTATGCTGTGAAGGAAGTCCAGTGCCATATGACTTCTATCATTACTATAATCTATTGTTTTTTATTGCCTGTGATGCTAGAATAGAAATTGTATTTCTTCACTGCAGGTAGGGCAAGGCAAACTGAAAAAAAATACTTCACTCCCAAATTTTATGGTGTTGATTTGCCATGTATTAATTTTCACGTATCATTTGAGAGCAAACAAAGAATTAAAGTAGTTCACTCAGTAATAAAAATATTTTATTCTGAGTTGTAATTAGGCTATTTTATTTTCAGTTTTCCTTTGGCGGATTGGAGTACATAAGCAGAAAATGGTTGTACTACTGTTTTTTATCTCAAAAAGTCTGCTTATACACTAGCTTTTAACAAAAATGCATGTAAGATACTAGTGAAGTTAGCAGGGCGTTGCAGGATCAAAATTAAAATGTTAACATATTTTTGGTACATTGTAACTACCGGTGTTTATATTCCTGTTTCCCAAAGTTTCATGTTCTGCATCTGATGCATTTTGCCAATTCTTTAGCAGTTGTCATTTATATAATCACTTTGTCCTGTTATTTAAAACAGGAACCAGGTACAATGTCTGGTTGCTAGAAGCCATAGTCCATGATTAAAAGTTATCGTAGAGAGCTTGCAAACAGCTCTTCACAGAGCTGTGTGAATAATTGATAGGTCTGTTTGCTACCTTGGGTTTGGTGTTTTGTTTGGTTTTTGGCTTAGGGTTTTTTTTTATTTTAGTCATTCTGGAGCATAATATATTTTCTTAGTAAAAAAAATTAAGTGTTCATTTAGGTTACATAAAATACTTTGTTTTGAATAAAAGTCATGTTTTGCATTCCTAAGGATTTTAAGTTTCTTTTTTTTTTTTTTTTAAATATCCTGGCATTTTTTAGAATGACTAAACTAGATTTTAATTTGAAACAAAAAAAAAAATCAAAATTATTCATTTTGAAAATATTAAACAAGCACTTCAATTTTTGAAAAATAAACACCTCTTTTGCCCAAAAGTCTTTATGGACTTCACCCCAGAAAAGCAATTTTCTGTGTGTAAACTATTCACTTTTCAATTTTTCATTTCTTGGGTCATTCATTTTTCATTTCTTTTCTTTTCACCTTCAGAGTGATTGTTCACTCCTAACATTATCTGTTTGGGCTAAATCTTGCTTAACAGTATGTGTTGTCATTTGTAAAAACAAACCAAATTTAACCCAAAAGATGACAAATGGTAGGGCCACTCTAAACATGACTGCAGAGAGAGATAACTGTATTTTGGCTTAAGAAATGTGCTGATTTTTCCTGGTATTGGAAATACCAGCTAATTTAAAATTGTTTCATAAATAAATGATTTTCAGTCAGCAAAAGAGCACCTTCATTTCTAAGCTGAAACTGGTAATTTTCTTGTGGACTTTCAGTTGTTAGGAAAGGAAACAGAGTTATATGCTGCTGTCTGTACCGTCAGGTATCCTGTTTTGAATCCAATAACTGAGTTCAACAGCCTCAAAAGGGTATTAAACATCAATATCCTTTCCTCAGCAAGGACTAATCAGTTCCATCTCTCTAGCTTTTGGGGTAAAATGAGGCTGCTTGGTTGCTGCAGGATTTATAATATTTATAGCTTCATTTTATATTATCTGTTTCCATCTGCCTTTGTTTCCATCTCTCTAATTTGCTTTATTTACATAGGATACGTGTAACCTGAATGTAGCACTACAAATTGGTTAAAGAAACCAGCCTATAGGACATACCTGCCTTAGGAAAGGCTCCAGCAGTTTCACTCAAGAACGAAGTCATGTATCTATCTTTATTCCTTATTTTCAGTTTATAAGAACAGCCCCTGGGGCTAAATGACCACTGGGGAGACTTTTCGGAGACAGCAATGACCAAGCAGTCTTCAGCTCTCTGGAAGTGCCCAGATCTCCTGGGAGCCTGGGCTGCAGTGAGGGCAGACCTCTTCAGTATTCGCAGTATTTGATATGGTCAGACACAGGGATGGTGGGCAATGCAAATTTCTGTTATCACTACATGTAAACTGTGTTTACTTTTCTTCTTCTCATGGTCTGTTCTAAATTAAATCGAGCAGTGAGCATTTCCGGGCAGCAAGCCTTCCGTTTGCTATGTTCTTACAGCCCATAACACAGTGGGACTCTTGTCCTGATTAGGCTGTCACAGCACTGTTGTAATGACGTGTCTGTTTTCCGTTGCATCAGCTGATAACTTGATTCAGATAAATGATTACATGAAGAAAACAAAAACAACCCGCCCCCAGGCATATGTGGTGTATGAAAGCAAATCTCAGCCCCTATTAACTTTTAGACTGTTAAAAAACACTTTCCTAGAGCATAACACGTTACTATTCCTCCTAAAATGTGAAATATAATCCGAATAACCAGTGGCAGCGAGGGATATATTTGCTGTATGTTCAGGTAGGGTTCATCTGGTGGAGTTGTATCACATTCTGATAGATTTATGACAGTTCAATCAGAAGTACAACACTCGTGTGTGTGCTCCATACCTGCAGGGACAATACAGATTTCAGGAAACGCAATGAGCATTCCAGCAACAATCACAATTCAGGACAGTGTCTTCACTCTGGATATCAGTGGCAACATCTAATTATAAAGAAGAAAATGTCAATGCTTTCCCTTTATTACTAGCATAGTAGCTGCATTAAATCTAACTTTATTTGACAGGGACTACTCAAAATTATCTCCTACAGAAATGTGCTATCAGACAGCAAGAGTATATCTTTGTCAAAACAGCGAGTAGTAGCTGCTGTTAAGCAATTTTGCAAATATGGTACCTTCAGGCACATATACCATATTTTATTCTGCATTTACTGATATGACAATTAGCCTTCAGTGTCGAGATAAAAAAGATTATGGATGCAAATATGGCTATTTCTTTTCTTTCAGTTGATTGTATCTGATCACAGCCAGATACTACTTCTCAGAGTGATGACTTTAAATGTTTTACTCTTTTCTTAAGGAAAAAAATGGAAATTGACAGCAGAGTACTTAACTGCTGAGATTCATATGCTCACTTTATGTATATATGAAATGTAATTCAAGTGGCTGCAAACATTGACTAATCCAAGAATTCAAGCTTATTTGAGTTTTCTGTAGAGAAGCTTAGATTAGATCAAGTTGACGAGTTCTTTTGAGTTGCATATTACAATGTCATAAAAGACTAACTGAATTCACACCAAATGCAAGCTGGGCTACTGCTCTCAGCACCATCAAAGAATAGAATCATGATTTGTATCTTCTCTTCACAGACAGCAAACCTTCTATTTGATTATTGGAGGAGTTTTGGCAGATTGTCTCACTCAGCAGCAAAAAAAAAAAAAAAAAAGTCTTATTATGGAGTCAGCCCTTATACGTGGATTTTATTATTATCATTTTCTAAATATGAGCTATTCTTCAGTTTTGCAGCCTGGAGGTGGCTTAAAAACTTGTCTGGGAAATTCAGTGACAAATATGTCATAACAATACTCTGGAAAACTAGCTGGAATTATAAAAACATAGTCAAAATTAGTCACTTCAGACTCACCTATCATGCAGTTTGGCCCTGAGGAGCTCTGCTGAAGGACCAGCACACTCTGAGCTTGACCTGGTGCTTCAGTTAAACCCAGTGGGCTTGTTCCCAAGTGTGCCAGGGCAGGGCAGAGCCCTGGCGCTCTCTGCCCTCCTGCTCGTGATAATGGAGACGGCAGAAATTGTTGTGAAAAACGGGCCGTCTTGAGCACAGTCTTTGTAATCAGAGACCTTTTCCTTTCTATCTACACCAAAAACCTAGCTGCATTATTTTTTGCAGCTTATTACTTGGAAAACAAGCAAAACAATGGAAGGAGCGCATGTGATAGAGAGATGGAGTCAGGAGCTAAATAAAGAAAACAATAAATATTGCTGAGATTATGCTGTTGGCAAAATAGCTGGATGCAGTTAAAAATCCAGCAGATCAGTAAGATGAAATTCATTGAAGGATGCTAGGCACTAATCAGAAAAATGTGTTCCAACCACAACAAAAACTGAAAAGAAAACACCGGGATGGCCACAGCAGGTGTACTTTATACTGCTGGCACTCGTGAGACCTGACAGAGAACCTTATAGACATGTGGCAGCAGAGCATTTGAGTATAAAAGGAGCATAAAGTTGCCTTGGAATTCACATCTAATTTAAAAGAAAAACACTGCTTGGGTACATAGAAAATATGTATCTTCCAAATATTTCATATGGAGATTGTGGTGCTTATGCTGTTCTAATCAAGAGGACATTCATGGAAGAAACCAGTAAACAGCAGGCTTGAACAAATGCTTTCTCAGCTCCCAAGTAGGAATTATTTTTAATCATAAAACATAAAGCATTCATTGGAGTAAGACCCTGATCAGTATCTTGCTGTCATGTGAGTGGTTTCATTGATTTCAGTGGAGCTATTAAAGATAAGCCTGTGCTTAAGTGCTTGGCTGGGTTGAATGATAAAGATGGTACGTTATTTTTGCAAATATACCTGACAAAAATTGCACTCATTTGCAACTTAATACCCATTTCATAGTTCTGTCCTTTAAGAAAACATTCACTGAGAATAAGAGAGGAGTCATAGACCCAAACTGCACCAAAACAGAGGAAGACTGTTTTCCCTGCAGAGATTTCAACAATGTGCAATGACCTCCAAAACTTTAATTAAAGAGAAAATGCATACAGAAGAAAACAGTACAAAGATATAGTTAGGGCAAATAATTTAGTTCAGCATCAAAAGTCAGTGAATGACTGTGCTTCATAAAAAATGACTGTCAGTCCTTGGCCAACGACTACAAAACTTGCTGTGATGCACTGAAACATTAGGGGGGAAAAAAAAAAAAAAGGAAACTTTTCCTGACTTCTTAAAACTGGGCACACAGTTCATATTACCTTTTAACTACCTGGGGGAATTAATTAATGAGGAAAAAAACCCCACCACAAAACCAAAGTCCACTGGGAAGTTAATTGCAGGTATCTACTTTCCAGATCACCTGCTGCTTTGACTGTTTTTATCCAGGACTGCCATTGTTAGCAGCTGCTGACCTCCCCCTGCGAGACTGTTGTATAGACTTGCATAAAATTCAAGATGCTATAACCCTGTGCAGCATTCACCTGAGCTGGCTTTCCGGTGATTAATCTGGGGTAGGTGATTATCAGGGAGCAGCCACCTTTCCTTTCACATTAGCTGTAAATCTACAGAATTTCCATCTCCGTTAATGGACACGGGGCTAATGGACTTCTCTGCTACAGAGTTTCATTGTGTCTCTGCCCCTCCAGCTGCATCTTTCATTGATTGCACCTCAGTACTCTTTAAAGAAACCTTTGGGGACTCCTTGCTTCCCCTTCAGAGGGATGAGAAGGCTCAAGCTGGGCAAGGGACACTGTGGGTGTTTAATCTTGACCTCTGCTTATCAGATCTTCTCAGGTGCTAGCCACAAAAGGCTGTAGCAGTGATATGTCTTTCTTAACTCCATCTGCAAATATTGTCTTCTGCTGTTGAGGTTTTTCACCTTGAGCAAACATATCATTCAAGAAAGCGGTAGGGTGTGCAAATGTAGATTGCTTTGTGGGTTTTTCTCCCATTTTCAGGAAAAATCTATGGATTTTTTTACCCAAAACTCTACTCGGTATTTACATATTGATTGTCAGAAACTTCTGTGATATGTAGTGATGATCAGGACGTAGGACTCTGCCTGGGATGTCTAAAAGTCACATGAATTCAAAGAAGTAAGGAACAGCAGTCAGCAGCTTGTGCACCAACATCTTTCCTGCTTTGGTCCTGTGCAAAGACTTCTGAAGCTGGACAGAGAGATGTTTGCTTGGAAAAAAGGGAATAGGTACTGCCAAATTATGGAATTAAATTGTAAGTAACCAGGTTGGCCAAATTATCTATACTTAATGCCTGAAATTTACTTCTGAACTCAAGGTATGTTTGCTTGTTGACAGCTCTCGGTAGAGATACCCTTTCTCGGCATTAATGTTACTGATAGCAGCACTTGAGTGGTGTCAGCTGAAGTGATATTTCTCTTTCCTTCACCTAATAGAGACTGAAAGGGTCCTGAATTCCTGGATTTAGTTGTGTGAAAGTATCAGGTATTTAGGAAGGAAAAGGAAGATAGATGTAGGAACCAAAACCACTACAAAATCAACATAGTGCAATTTAAAGATTCATTCATACAGGGTTGGAGCCTGCCCATAGCAGACCTGTCTAGTCCAGGCTAAGCCAGGACACAAGTTTGAAGGAACACTAGAAAAAGGCAAGGCTGAAGCTTGGGCTTAGCTATACTATTGCATTGCTTAGCTACAGATATACATGACTAAAAATGTTCTACTATGAATTGGACTTGGTCAGGTTTTTACACGGACACTAAGGTATATAATCTTGGAAATACAGATGGTTTGATTACAGAAAAGTAGATGGAGACACCTATTGAGAATTAGAGCAGGTAACAGCACTAGCAAGACTTGATGTACTCTGTTTTATTTACAATGCAAGGTAAATTTTTTTAAATTTGAATGTCTTATTCCCATACAGAGTATTACTGCAAATACCATGGCTGACACTGAAGAGCTAATAAAGTCCTTGAAGTATTTATTTGACTTTTTAATCTATGTGTGTAGTTTACAAATTAAAATATCACAAAATTACTTTTATTTCTTCTGAATAAACCACCAAATTGTGTTTTAATGTCAAATTTCAGTTCTAGTTCCAAGCAATTTGGTAGAAGTTTTACCAGTGTAAGGATTCAAAGTTGAGCTCACTGATTGCAGACTCACACTTCTGGTAGGCACAGTGATCTCAGAGAAAGTCTCCTGGCTGTTAGTGTGACATCTGTAGTAGTACAACTGCATTTCTTGTTGAAGTGTGTTTCATCTAAACTGTATCATTTAGCAAATAAAAACCCATTAAGTAAGATACAGTAGATGGATGCTGAAATTGGCCTATTAAAGATGCTTTAACAAATGGTATAATGAAATTATCTGTAGCTGAGATACTAAGCTTAATATGATTCAGAATAGATAAAGTAAATAGTGACTAAGAGTAAAAGCACTTTATAGGAGATAATTATCATTTAAGTAAGGTACTTTGCAGATGTGAGGAATTTCTGCAATATACTTCTCTTTCTGCTAGCATTAAAGGTGGTTTTCTCTCGGTAGTGACTCAATGTGGAGCAATTTGTTTCATAACTTGGGAGCTTAAAATGTAGTTTGGAGGTTTGTTAAAATGTCTCAGACTCTTCATTTTGTAATGCTTTGAACTAGGCTGTGAATTATTTTCCCCTGAGTCTTTATTAACTAACAACCACAAGTCCCCCACATCTTCCAATACAAACTCCTGTGAGTAGTAGCTTTTCTTGTTGTCTGCGTAATACTTTCCTATGTGCAATAAGCTATGCTTTACAGACAGATACTCTAGTAAAATTCTGGCTGACTAATAAACTGTATGATTTAAGGTCAGACTTCAAGTCCAGGTTGGAGCAATCTCTTTTTTTTGATTACATATAATAGTTGGATGAGCGTACTGGGTCTGGCTGGGTTATAAATATGTGTCTGTGTTATAAACATGTATCTGTTCCCACTGTGTTATAAGTATGATCTCAGTAGCCTTGTGACCTCACTTTGATATCTCTTTCAGAAACATGGAGACCATTGTCAATTCTGTATGAATCAGGTTTTGATTTCCAGAATCAAATTTATTCTAAGTTTGCCAATTTTTCCTCTGATGTGTGTTCAGATCAATGACTCTGAAATTATCCTTGTGTATTAGTGACCCCTTGAGTTTATCTGTAGATAATAGTCAACTAAAGGTTAAGAGAAGGGCTGTGTCTGGATCATACATGGTCAAGATCCAAAGACTAGCCTAGTCCACAGCCAAATGAAGTGAAAGAGATGCCTCGTGAGCTCTTCACAGCCCTTTGAAGTCATCATTTTCTCCTGGGTAGAGGGTCTACTCCTGGGTAGGGCTTCTGACAGGACAAGCTTCCCCAGATGACGTGGAAGGGGTTGACACATAAATTATTTTACCTGCTTCAGATGTGTTCTGAGATACATGAGTCCTGAATCACTTTTTAAGTAGGTGACTTACTTGATTAATTAGTTTTCTGCTATATGTGTTATTCATGAGCAGCTTTTCCACTTTATCACAAAGCACTTTCATTTTGCCAGACATTATTTTTGTTTAATATGCAATCTATTGAGCAACTGATTGCAATGCCCCATACAAGATTTTTATAAGTGTTGCTGTATGTTTTAGTAGTCAGTATAGTTATTGTAAGATTTAATGTTTGCAGCACTTCTGAAACAAATGGCTTTTCAGTGTCCATATTATTTTATCATATCAGTAATAAGCTATTACATGAATATGGAACAAGTTTTATGTGACACAGCAGAGAAAAGGTATTAATTTCCCATACCATTTCATTCTCATTTTGAATTAACAAAGGTGTGACTGAGAACCATTTCTAAAAAAAACATTGTACCATCTATTGCTGTATGAGAAATGTCCTGATAAGGAGTTGCTGCAGTTATAAAGACGATAAATGGAACTTTGCTTTCAGATGAAAATCCTTTCTTTGCATATCTTTCTTCATCTGTGACACTGCAGAGGAGAGAGTGACCATGCTGTTTAGATACTGGCCAGGTGGCCCACAGAAGCCCTGCAGTAGCCCTTGAACATTTGATTTAATTTCTCTCAGGCTGAATCCCATAGCAAGGTCACTCAGAGGCCTCCTCTTAACCCACTTTCTCATACAACTGGTATAGTTTTGTACCACTGCCTGTAACACCATTGCCTGTGGCTTTTCACCTTGAAAGGGCTCCACGGCTTGTGCAGTGTTTCAAGTTAAGATTAGATTTAGGGTTAGGCAAATGCTTTTCAGGGATTAAGTTATTCACACGCAGAGGTTGGAGCTATCCCAAACCTCCTTGCTGAGAGGTTGAAATCAAATCTGCTGAATAAAATATTTCAGGCTAAATCCAATTGGGGGTTTGGGCTATCAGCACACAAAAGAAAACTTCTGCATTTAAATGTGAGCAGAAGGCAGCGTGAGGAGGAGGGCAGGGGCTGCCCTGCTGCGCAGACTGCCCAGGTGAGCATCCCCCAGACCTCCTGCCATGGAACAGCCTGTTCTGCTCTGCACACGCTGGTCAGCGATGTCTGCACAGGTACTGCCCCCATACAATGCCCACAAAACCTGCCAGTCTTCCCTCATTTTCAGTTTGTATTGCACCGTACTTCCAGAGCCAGCTGTGTCCCAGTTTGTGTTGGCACATCTGATTTGCCTTCCACACCGTAGTACTCTGCACTTGTCTTCAGTGAATTTCATTTTCTTGATTTCAGTCCGTTTCTCCAATTTATCAAGATTTTTCTAAGCCTGTCCCTGAGAGACTTCCCTGCCTCTCCCAGCCTCTTGTCAAGTGCGTGTTTCAGCAGTGGGCTCTCTTTTGTAATTACTCACCATGTAAAAAGCAGTACCATCACCACTGATGAAGAATGGTAATAATTTCTTCACAGCCTGCAGAATTTAACGAGTGTTGCACTTCTGCTCTGGAAGGCTATAAAAGGGCTTAAAAATCTCCAGAAGGTGTATGATTATTTATTTAAATGTAGTGGGTTTATCGATTCCTGTGGAATCCGATTGATTTCATCCCTGTTAAAACCCAGGTGACTAAAGAATGTAGCCTCTTTGATAAATTAATAATTGAATGTAATGAATTATTAATTATGGCTCTTGTTCTGCCTTTGGTGACACAAGGTGCAAAGACCCCCATTAATTCCTCCCAACCCCATTTCATTCAATGGGCAGTTTCCACACCAAATTCAGGTCTATTCTAAATCTAGCAGAGGAGTAATATTAGATATGCTGTTGGTCCATTTAGTTTGTAGAATGAACTATATATTTGCAGCATTTAAGGCTCACTGAAGTTATTTCAGGGTTTTTTTTATAAACATATCTTCTGTTTTTCAGCAGAAACTCTTGTATTCCACAAGTGTGAGTTTCATTACATGCATGCTACCGTTGGGTGTGTACATTCATTCACCTCCAAATTATGGATAAAAATTAGAAGCATTCTAAAACAATCATTAAGATTATAAATCAGATATTTATGTGGCACAAAGAGCTGTGTGAAAAAAAGCCTGGAAATCAGGTCTTGAACATTGTGTAAGGCAGTAAGTGGAAGTCATCCATGGTACAAGAAAAATTGGTTTAAGGCAGCCTTGCCCATGTTACAGGAGAAATCAGCCAAATGCACTGCACTCTGCTGTTTGCTTCCATTTCAACATCACTGTTTGCTCTGAAGGCCCCATTTACTGCAGCTGCACACATCACTTTTTCTCATGATCTTGACTTATCTTCTTATTGACCTAATGGGGAGAACTCAATATATATTCTGGAAGATGGGATTACAGGCAGCACTGAACAAATGATCTCTCCTTCTCTTATCCTGGCCTCGAGTACCTGGTGCCTTACTGGCCTAGTGACCAGCAAAAGCTGCTGCTCAGTGTCATCTCCTTGCCTTAGGAAGTGGCAGCCCTTTTAAGTGTCCTTGATCTTGCCAAAGGATTTTTAAGTAGAACTACCTCATTCCTAAAATTCTCTTCCCCCCTCCCCCCCCGAATTATTTTAAACCAAGATATTCTCTAAAAGGATTTATAACTTACCATTAGAAATCCTCTTCATTGCTTTTTAGCCCTTTAGGATTTTGTCAGGATTACTAACAGGATTTTTATCGCTAGGGAAATATGGTTTCAGACATTATATCTTAAAAAAAAATAAATCTGAAGCATAGACTGTCAATGAAGCAGCCAACACATTTATATTCTTCTCCAGAATAGCTTGTCTTGTAAACCAGAGGATTCTTTAGCAAGGTGTTTTAATTTTTTATGTGTCAGAATAAAGCAAATTTCTAGCTGAGGAAAACCATCTGTATGGACGACAGCTTGACCATTGCGGTTTACTATTTTGCTAACGTGTATCTACCACATAGGTTTCACTATTTTTCACCATGTTTTGCTACAGCTGCATTCCTGCTCATTCTGGTCCCATACTTAAATATATTCTTCAGTCCATCTCTGCTCAGCTGTTCACTCAGGATTTCCAAGCATGCACCTCAGTAAATCAAACATCTTCTCAAGTGTTTTCCTGCATCAAGGCCTCTCTTCTTGCAAATAGAGGATGAATAAAGAAGGAATTAGGGACAGTAGTTCCTGCTATGCTGGACCCAGGAGACACCATAGGGTAAAAAGCATTCATGTTCTCTCCCTCGTTTATCTACAGATCTTGCAGTCCTCAAGGGGTGAAAACTTGGATGGTCTTAAATACGAAAGGGAACTGTATATATGACTTTATTTAATGGCTTTTCTACACAGGCTTCTTTGTCTTGATTTAAACTTGTTCTAATCATCCTACCTAAAGGAAGGATGATCAGCAGGTTTTTACAGTCACAGCTTACTGCATATCCATTGTGAACTCCCTGAGTGAGCAATGGAGGCAGTTCACCAGCAGTATTTATGCATAGACCTGTCCATGACCTCGTTACGTCTCCATGTCATGCCTAGTATATCAATAGCTGGGGAATGGGAGTCAAATTAGGAAGGAAATGGACCTGAGAAAATGTTGCATTGCAGAAGAAAGTGTTAACCTTAGATATGGTCTTTGGGGATGCAAGAGCTGAAATCCGTGCAAAAGCAAATTTTATTTCAAAAATGCTTCCTGATGACCAGATTCCTTTCATTGTTTGTCAAATGAAGAAAGAAAGAAATACATTTCCTTTTTTCTCCCTCTAAAACTGCCCTCACAGAGTATGAGGAAGAGCACTGTGTTTTCAGTAGGCTCTTTCTGCCTCCATTGCCCCCAGTGCAAATTGTTGATCTAGAGCAAGGAAGACTGGACGTAGAGCTGTAGAAGGCCCTTAAAATAGGAGGTAGCAGCTCTCTGTTCCTGAAAGTGTTTTTCCAAGTCTTGGTTTTGCCCACGAGGTTGGATCCCATGGTGGGCCTCTGTGCTCTAGGTTCACCATGTTCTCCGGTCAAAACAATTTTCTAAATGATTGCTTTATTTGGAAAAATCCTGTGGGTTTTTTTCTGCTGTTTGTTTGAGTTTGTTTTTTTTTTTTTTTTATCAATAAAGAACATAGTTAATTCATTAAAATGCGTGACATTCCAGAGGTTAGTGGGTCACATAAATCTTTTAGAGCCAATAACTCTGTTTTTTTGTTTGAAAAAGTTTATTTAAAATTGTGTGCCTGGGGATGTACTGTCAAGGTTATTTTAATTTCATATCAACTATAATTATTTAAATGACCTCTAATCTATTATGTCTTAGAAAGTCTAAAATGCAATAATAGGAATGAAATCCTGTGAGTACAACCTTTCTAGCCACTACAGGATTACCCTTAGCAATTCTCCAGTGCTTTGGGAGGTAGGGATGGACAGAGCTTTCTGAGATATTTTTCTTTTTGATTTCTAAAAAGTTTCTGGATCACTTGACAACAAGTTTGGATTAATTAATAAGAAGTGCAAAATACAGCGATCCCTGGGAATGACAGAAAATCCAATCAATAATAAGCATGATCCATCCAGATCCCAGTGCTGAGGGCTTTGTCAAGGTGTGACCATATGATGTCCATGAGCTGCATGCTCATCTTCTGTTTATAGCAGTATTTAGGATATTCTCCAGTTCATCTTCATTTCCCTGAAGAGTATGAAGAGGTTTTGCAAAAAAATGTTCACAATAAAATACCATTAATTTTTAAACAGATGAGTACAACCCTCACAGCTGGTAGCTCTATGCTATTTACAGGAGAAGTTATCTGTCTGATTATATATTTATAACAGGCCAGGTAGTGATTAATGTCTGGGGGGATGGAGGGGGCAGCTTGCCTCAGCAGGGGCTTCCATCACGGAGTCCCTCGTGCAGAGTCCCTGCTCCCCCCACCTCACTCAGCATGGGTCACCTTTGTCCTTCCGTGAACTACATGTTCTGCTTCTGCACTGCTAAATTATGTAAGTCAAAAATCATGCAATAGGATTAAATGCATGTGATCTTTAAAAAGATAACTTTTATTTCCATCCTTGGCTTTGGCCCTTCAGGCTTTAATCAGCTTTCATCTTCAAGCTCATCTTTGAACCCACAAAGGCTCTCTTGTCAAAGGCGAGATATTGTATCTAATCACTCGATTTCAAGAGCTGGGCTTTAAAATTAAAATGCCAGATATTCAAGTTCACTATAAGGACAGGAAAAGTCATCCTTAAAACAAAAGTTAGCAGGAGTTCATTCTTCCTCTTCCTTGCCGTCCCTGAGCCCGTGGTGCAGCCCCACAGCTGGAGCCAGCTCTCAGCAGCACACCCATGAGGGGTAGGCACGTGGTAGCTCCTTTTGTGAGTCAAATTTCACAAATACCAAACTTGGTAGCTCGTCTCATGCATGGGGTTTATTTTAGCAGGGGAGCAAACAGTTTAATTGCTCAGATTCCAGGCCCCAACCTCAACTAACTTTAATTAATTAATTAGATATTGGCACAAGTCATCAAGCCTGTAGGTGAAGAGAGGAAAAAGCTGCTACTTTAAGGCCTTCTCTGGGACCTTCTTGTTTGCCTTTTCCAGAGGAGGAAAGTGGGGAAAGTGTTTTCTATTGCAGTTAAAACAAGACCTGGAGTGGCTCAGGTGAAGGCGATGTGAGCAGCAGCAGGGCATGACTTTGGACTCTCCTACTCTCATATAGGAGTTTGTGTGGCTCCTGTCACCTCAGGGAGGCTAATGTCCATGCCCAGGCTTATCTGCTTATCAGCTGAATTGATTTTTTAGAAACTAAACACACATCAAGGCAGAAGGGCTGCAGCTGGAGTGAGTGTTAGATACTATCTCATGCAGGGGTTGGTGGTAGGCTGTCCAGCAGAGACTGGGTTGTTACAGGGCAGACTTAACCCCAGGTAAAGCATTGTAAGTCCCTCTAGGCTCTCTGGACAGTGAGGAGAGAAAGGTCCATCCCAAGGGCAATTCGGGAGAGGAGGCTTAATAGGACAGAAACTCCCTCGCTTGCTTACAAGTCCCTGAGCTGCCCTTCTGGGAGCAGCAGCCTCTGCAAACATTTAGATGGATGCCAAGAGGGAGGTAGAGCAGTTGCAGCAATTGCTCTCATACAGCTTGGGGTGACTGTAAATCAGCAGGACACAGGCTTGTTTGTCTGCAGGCTGATTTGGGATAGAACAGCTTCCTTTGGGAAGGGAAACACAGCTTTCCTGAATAATTCATGTTCTTTCCTTAATTATTCAATAATAGGTGCCCATTCTTTGGTATTGAGATCCCAGATAAAATGCCAAGAGTGTATTATGCCTCTAAATCTCATTTTCAGGAGTAGTTCAAGGCCAAATTTTCAAGGTTATAAAAGCATCTTAAGATAGAGATAGCAATTTTCAAGACCAGTAATTAAGCCAGGCATCCAATTCCCTAGGAGCACAACCTCTGTAGGTATTTTGTAAATGTGTCTTTTGGCACCTAATGACCTTGGCATCTTTCTCAAGAACAGAGAACGGAGGGAGTTTGGATGACTTCCTATGGCTAAATTGCAGTGGAAGCTTTTGTTCAGTAGGAAATGCAAAAAAAAGGTCTTTTAGTATGTTTATTTTGTTAGCTGCTCTCTAATGATACAGCAGAAAAGACAGGTCTTGTAAAAAGCTAAAGTGACAACCAATCTTGTTATTTGGAGGGTGAAAAAATAAGTAATGCCATGTTTTTCCTGTAGTTCATTTAAAATTTTATGTCTGAGACTATGGTACCAACTTTATGTGGCATCATTAGAATACATTTGCTTAAAATAACTTTATGCTATTCATTTCTTAGAAAGTCTGAAGTGCAACTAACAAATGCTAAATCTTCTAAGCATAGCCTTCCCAGCTGCACAACACTACTACTTGTTTTGGCAGATCCCCAGCACGGCTGGGAGTCCTCTCTCTGCTTTCCGTCCTCAAAATGTTTTCTGGATCAGAGCTTTTGACAAGTAGAGAGTGTGGGAGTGTCATGTTCAACAGCTCCAAATCATTAGGAAGAAGCTGAACTATCCTGCACTGACCATGGTAGTGTTATATTTGTTTTGGTTAGTTGAGATCCTGACCCATTTAGGAAAAGATTAAATTTAGATGAATGTTTTAAAGTGTTAATTGAAGGGTTTTTTACATAAACAATCTCTTTTTTAATGAAATATTGTTTTGGTTTACAGATTTATATGTGTGTTTCTTTATAGTCAATTAAATTAATAAAGGAAACTAACAAATTAATAGAACAATTTAATAAATAATAAAAGTAGTGGATTTTGTGAGGCTTTGACTTCCATTAGACTGGAGTCTGAGCACCTTGCTGTTATGTTCCAGCCTGCCAGGAGGAAATCCTGTCCCCTCTCTGCCTTTTGGGGACAGGCAGGGAGTGGGGGAGCTTTCTGTATTCCCTGGGCCAGCACAGCGATCTGGCTCGGTTGCAGGAGCAGCATGTCCATGTCAGCAGGCACCAAGAGCAGAGTTAATTCTGCTGGTTGGCCTCAGCTTGGGGATCAATGCGTCGGATATTATCTATAATATAGACTTGCCCTAAGGCTCAAATCTTTAAATGTATTTAGGAACCTAAATATGCAAGTGATTTCCTGATGGGCTTGCCCAAGATCACAGTTGAGGACTGTGACCAAATGCTGTAACCCTTTCTAGTCCCCAGAATGAGAGAGCATTTCTGGAAATGGCAAAGTGTATTGGACTATGTTAGGATTCTGGGAAAAGAGAATTACTTAATTTTCAAAAGAGAACAAGAAGAATTCACATCACCCTGACATGAAGATTACCTGGCCCCTGCTGAGTATGTGCTAACCACACACTACTCCAACTTCTGATATTGTAAACTTGCAGCTGATCACTTATGAATAAACTAAAGAACACTAATTATTTACAGAAATTATATGGTAAGTAACTGTGCGCAACAAATATACTTGTTTAAATGATAATCTGCTTGTGGATAATTCACAAAGAGGAAAAATGTGATGCTTTATTTATGGCGAATTATTCACTACTGTGAAGTGATTTGCTAGTGGAATGCTGATTCTTGCCAGATATTTATAGAGCTGTGTCCAAACTTACTAAATACTTCAAGAAAAAGCTGTGAGAACATTGCATAGCGTAGTTAGTGTTTGTGAACAAAATTCTGGTAATGATTGCTTAGCAGGAAGGTTTGGCTCAAGAAAATCAGCCAATACTCTACACCGGTATTAGATTTCCTTTACATAAATTTCAGATCAGAACAGCACTATCTTGCTAACTTTAACTTGTATGTGGAAACTAGGGGAAAACAAGCAAAATGACAACAATAATTGTTTGCTAGGCTCTTGCTTCAGAAGACCCTTTCACAAACATCAGGTTTTGCAATAGGTTTTTATGTTCCCCAGAAAAACAACTGCAATTCCTGGTAGCTGAATTGCCCTGTGTGTTACTTGACAGCTGTCAATCAATCACTGCTGAAATTTACTTCTTTGTTATATGTGCTTTATAAAAAAATAGGAGACCATTCACACAACCTAAGTGGGCTTCATTAGCATAATGACAATAATGTAGCAACTCTAGAGAAAAATACAGCTTAAGGGAAGTTTAACCTGCCTTCCAGCCCAGTTACTGCATGGAATGGGAGTTTTCTAAGTAAGGAATTGATTCTAATTTCCTAAATCTCTAGACTGATAGTGGAAATAGTACAGGGAATAGAGAAGCGATTACTTCATGTAGCTGGTTATTGCTGTTTGAATCTGAACAGGACAATAGGCGAGATGCGTGCCAGCAGAAGCTGGCTTCTTAGTTTAAGTACTTCAGCTTCTTACTGTCTGACTTAGCTCTTGATTAAGAAGGTTATGGCTTTTGTTTCTGTTTTACTTCATACTCCTGGCAAGTTTTCTGAGGAGGCTTGCCTTGACTCAGCATTTATAATATACTTGCATGATTCAGTTAATATTATCAGGATGTTCAGAATTAATACTACAGCATGTGCATTATATGTTTTTTGTCACTAGTTAAGTCAGCAGCACTAAGGCAGTAACAATATTTGTGATACCAAAGCCCTATATTCAATATTGGTGATACCGATACCAATAATAGTAACAATATTGGTGATACCAAACGCTTTCAACCTTACAGATCCCCGAATTTCAGCTTGCATGAATTGGTGTGTGGTAAAGCTAGTTTTTTAAGTCTTTAAATACATTGACCAAACTGTTTGTGACTTTATATATTGTAGCAAATACAAAGCTATGCTGATTTTTCCCGGCTAAAGACTGAAAACCTAGTCCCAGTGCTTTGAAATTGCTTTTCTGTCTTTTTACAAGACTCCGAGGGAAGAAGCCTGAGATGAGAGGCCCAGCTTTGAAAATGTAGCAGGATTCCTCTTCTCTGGTAGCTAGGGAACAGGCTTGAAAGTCAAGTTTATCCATATATGTGCATATAGATGTGCACATTTTAAATGTGTATATGTCTATTTTGAAGCTTTTAAATATATATTTATATAATCACAAATATATATATTTGTGTATATAATTATATATTTAAAAAACCAATTCATGCTAAATCATTTATAATTCTTAAATAAAGAACCAAAGTTTTCTTCCTTGCACGAGACATAACCTATATAGTGTGCCAAGCAAAACACCAGTTTGTGTGCCAAGGTAATAGAGTTTTTGCTGTTTTAAGGAAGTTAAATATAACTGATTTCATAAGATGTTGTTTAATGAAAATGCTTGCTTTCTTTCACACTGGTGCTGTTTATTTTTGTCAAACCCTGGCTGGTTTGTTAAATATCACTAAATGATATTTACAAGTTCGCAATGCTCCCACGGACCAGGTGTAAAGATTTTTATGTATGTATCTATCTATACATTACATATATATATTCTTGATTATACATAATCAAAAGGAGAAATTAATGACAAATTCCCACCTACGTATTATCAGGCACGTCACTGCACAAACGTAATCTCATTTTATATCTATTTAGTTTAATGCTCAGGGAAATGGTTGAGACATTACAGCCCAAAAAACTGAATATCAAGTAGTTGTCTATGAAACTTTGCTGCAGATTAAGGTTTACATACGTCTGTCATGGACTCATTCCTTAATTTTACCAGAAACTTCATCACCAGAAACTTCATCTCAATTCCCACATGAACCCACAGCTGCTGGTGTTTGAATTTCCTCCTCTTTGCAGCCCCAGCCATCTGGAAGAACCCATGTGCATATCTCTACTGCAATAACTCTCCATTTTCAAATATCAGCCATAAATATCTTCTTCTCCTTGCCCATAACCCTTCATTTCTCACCCCATCTGCAGCCACATTATAAGGGTATATTTTGCAATTGAACTATCTAATTGTGAATTGCTCTTTGAGATGCAAGTTGCCATATCAGGCATGGGGGTACATGTTTGGGTGCCTGTCCGGGGAGCACCCAAGGGAAGGACCACAGACACCAAGGAAAGAGTCCCTTGCACCTGCTCATGATCCTGCTAACTTCAACTGCTGCCTGGTGGAAAGTTCAGCACTGTGGGTCTTGTCTGTATCACTGCAAGCTTTGTGTCACAGATAGCTTTTGCAATTATTTGGGTTTTTCCTTTTAGTACATTTGGAAAAAAAAAAAAAAAAAAAGCATTTTCAGCCAATTTCCTTGGCTGGCCTGAATTATAGAGAGCAAATCATTTTGACATAATCTTTCCCAAATTGCTGAGTAAAACAATTTCTGAATCTTCTTGTAGAACTGAAGATGTCAGTTTTATTGATTACAGCATGGTATCAATCAAACACTAGTCTTAAAATATTTTCAGATGCAAAATACAGTAAACATAGCCGATGAGTACCTTAGCCTTTACTTCTTCAAAGAACTCTGTAGGTGTTACTAACTGGTGTGTTAGTGTGGACTGCCCAGGATCTTTATACACATGTATGACTCCACCTGCATTTATTTCTTAGCAAGGTTACAGTACATTATGGGATGTATATGGTGGTCAGTGCCACCTCAGAATACCTTAAAGCACATCAATAACCAGTCTGCAAGGTCAGAGTCAAATTTTTGTGTTTCGTTCTAAGGCATTTTGGATGATCCAAAAAACAAGATATCACGTTCACCACATCAGTAAAAAATTCTTAATTCTTACATGAAAGTGTAGTTGGTGTATCAAATGCTGAAGATAAATTTATGATGGCAATTCTAATTCAAGCCATGTTCTTGAGTTCAGTCCACCTGAGCACAGACTATTTGATTGATAGAAAAAATGTGTGATCTATCTGTCTCTAGGGTGCCATCTTTTCCCATTGTCCCTTTGAGCTCTCAGTTCTGACACAATTGAAAACAAGGGGTCAAGTTACTGCTCAAAACGGAATGATTTTATGCCACTTACTAACGCTATTTCCTTGTAAGCCAGCCAAAAAAGATCGAAGAATTTGACATGCTTTTATGCCCCTTGAAATGTGGTATTGAAGATCATATTAGCATACACATATTTGCTTCATCTCTTCCTTCTAACGTACAGCTAACGTTCTAAAATAGTCTGGAGCAGATTTCTCACAGAGTAGGAATATGCTTATTTGAACAATTTCTTACCTTGATTTCTGACATAAAATATCGGAGCTGTATTTTAGATTTAGTTATGAATAGATACAGCTTATTGATAGACAAATGATACCCCTGATGCTTTCCCTTCCTGTTATTTTGACATTTTGCTTGTAATTGGTGATTGTGAAAGTTGAAAATTAGCAAGATGGAATTATCTGATACAAAGAGAATACATTGAATTTTGCAATACCGAAGTGGAACAGAAATATATCTACAACCGTTTTCCTATATTTTTTTCCATAATCATTTCAGGTGGGTGTTTGTGTTTCAGAAACTACAATTTATTCTGCTAAGCAACTTTCATCCAGAAGAAATAGACTACAAGGTGTTTTATAGACTGTGGTAATTTAACTTACAGTGGTAATATAGGCACAACATGGCAAACAGACCTAACTGGCAGAGCAATTAATTCATGCTGAACATTAAGCACCTCAGTAGTCCCATGATGAAATCCACTTTGAGACTGCTGACAGGCCATCTTAATGTTAATCACATGCTTACAACCTTTGCTGTATCAAGGACTTAATTTACCAACACTTGAACAGTATGCAGGAAAAGAAGGAGAAAACAGGGAAGACGATAAGAAATAGTTTCCAGACAGAAAGCACTACACTTCAAAGGTTACTGAAATGGTCTTACTGACACTTGACTATGCCAAGATGTTATTTCCCACAAAACCAAAGAAAGGTAGAACAGCTGAACTAGGGAAAGACAAAAGCTTACTCCTTCCATCCAGAAACTTATTCAGTGCAAAATTTGGCTTTGTCACAAGCAATGATAAGAACAAGATCTTGCTCACTCTTCCCTTTCTGGTAAACGGTCACTCTTGTGGCATTAGTATGTTGACTCCTAATATTCTTCAGCTCATTCAGAATGGTCACATCCCAGCTGTTTCCCTATAGCTCCACAGGCAACTAAAATAAAAATGCAACCTGCTGTCATCACAGTGGATTGGATAGGAGTCAGCCTTTGCCTTCATGGGGAAGGGGCTGTCACCAGTCGAAGGGAATGGAGGAAATTCCCTAAAATATCTTTTCATTCAAGGTAAGCAAGAAAATTTATCCTTCAAGAAGTGTGATTCCTTACTGATGATGTTAAAACTGTAGCATGTCAAGTTTAGGGCTTTGATGGGCAAATGGAAGGAAATAGGGTGAACCAGGATAAGATTTGATCCTTCTAGAATCACATGATGGAAAGACTTTAGGCAATGTGTGAGATTTGTGCATGATCAGTTGTTGCTGAGAGATTTCTGAACCCTTAAGAGATTGCAGAGATGGAAACAGTTTAGGATCTGTTTTGCATCCTACTGTCTTCAATTTCAGAAAGACAAATTCAGTGGTCTTGGCAGTTTCTTACTTGTTTCCTTTTTTATATAAATATATACATTTTTAAAGATACACAGATTAATCTGTGGAAAAAAAAACCCACAACAAACTCTTCTCTTATGAATGCAAGTGCAGTCTAAAAGAAATATCACGCAAAATGAAGGATGGAGAGATGTGTGTTGACTCTTATGCTGACAGCAGTAAAACTTTTGCAGAACACATTGAAACTTCTGTCACCAGAACTATTTTATTGCAGCTGGGAATAACAAGAACTGTAAGAACGGATCGTTAAAGACAATAAAAACAATGTTTTTTTCTTCAGATAGGTAAATCACATTTTGAGAAGTAATTGATAACTAATGCTACACAGCCAGCTGTAAATAAACCATCCATCCCAAGGATGAAATATATAATTTTTTCAGTCACAGTCCTAAACCTCCATCAAAGATCTAATTTCCTCCCCTTAGCAGGGGAAAATACAAGCCTTTATCAAACAGTAATCCTTTTAACAGAAATGCCAATTAAAGCTACCCTTCTCTTTATACTATATGGGTTCTCACCATCTGTCTTGCAACTCTGTACTGTAAATAAGAAGGAAAATAAAAGGATTCTCAGTTTATTATAGCTTTAACTGTAGGAAAAAAAATTCAAACATTCCCTTGATGTCAACAAATATCCCTCTTGTCACCCAGTGGAAACACAACCATACTTGCGCTTTTGCTCGAATTAATGAGTTTGAGTGCTCGGGGTGCAGGGCTGAGAACCAGAGGCTTGTAACCTATAATGCAGCACTGGAGAGACTTTTCTTCGCCAAGGGCAAACAGGCCTTTGAAATGCCTTTGGCAGACCACACCGCAACACCTACCTGGAGTGACAGCAGCTCTGAGAATATACAACAGAAAATGTAGAAGTGGGGGCTTCAAATTGTAGTGTAACATGGAAATGCACCATGGTGTTATTAACAACACTTTGCACCATTGATTAAAGCTTCCTTGAAAGAAATCAGTAATTTCTCATGAGCTATGTAAACACCATGACTTCTTATTTGGAAATGGGTTGTCTTTCCAGAGTATCAAAGCTAGGAGAAGTCTTCTGCACTTTTCTACAAAGTGGTACATTGAGGCAGAGCAAAGTCCTGGATCATATTTCAAAGTAATATCTCTGGATCTCTCTCCTTTCTCTGTCATGCCTACACAAATGCCTATCCCACTGCTCAAAATTAGGAGATATGACAAGCAAGCCCACCCAAACTAATAGGAGTTTAAAAATCCAATGAGAGTCACTACTTCTTGAAGTTGCAGTGTATTTTCAGAATGGTACCATGAAAATAATGCAACACTTTGTTAAGATGCTCAAGCCCTCTTTTCTTTAATGTGTAAGGCTATTTTAAGTATTCCATGAACTCATTTTCTTTGACTTTTAACAAGTGATTCCTAAGTTTATTTCCATGTCCTGTGGGACTGATGTCCTCACAAGGTTTTTCTGTTCTGGCAACAATCTATGGGCAGAAAAGCTGCAAGCCTCCAAATTTGCATGAACCATAAACTGTAATTAAAAATGGCATTAAATGTTATCAAAAATGGGGTCCAGAGATTTGGTTTTCTTCCTTATTATGTTAGTTCTCTTTCAGAGAAGTGGCCCTGTTGTCTGGAAGTGGCACACAGTAGTCAGACAGTGGTGGTCTATGGTATGGTGTGGGAGTGAACGCGGTGGAAAGGACTTAATGGGTGGCCCTTGTTTAGGCTATGACATTAATACTGGTTTTGATAGATGTATCCTATAGACCCACTGCAGTATGATGAATTCAGCACCTTATTTTTGCACGTTTCCTACGAGATTGTTATAAATTTGCAAACATAGGGGCAGGGAGCTCTGGTTGCGTTTGATTGTGTGATGAGGTGGAAAACTAAACATATAAAATTGCTCATTTCAAGTAAGATACTATCTTTTTTACCCAAAATACCTTTTTTAACCCTTTTTTAGATACAGAGAACGTAAAATATGTGTTGTAACAGACATTAGTCTGAATGTCAAAGAAAAAAATTTTTTCCTGCCTGCATATAACAAGAGACCACAATGCATTTATTCAGGACTTCATTCATAATGGGCTTATCAGTGCTATAAATCTTAACAGAATTACCTTTTTGTGGTCAGATTTTTCCTGTTCTTTCAGTTTTGTCTCTGCTGGTCTCACAGTTTAGCAGATTATTAATTCTGCTTCAGATACACCCTGTGTAGACTTAACCATGCTTCTACAAATTCTTTGTAAGTCAGCACCTTCTCCTCTGGGACTGCAGCAGCAATACCTTAGTCCCCTTTGCATTCAGGAAGTACACAAAAAGGCTTGCTGCCAAACTACTTCCCATCCTTTTAACAACTCTTTTAACTCTCCCATCTCCAGTTTGATGGCTTGTGTTTTACTGCAAAGTGAGCTTTCCTCTTAAAGATAATGATACCCTTTGGTTTCTAAGTACCTAGTAAATTGGTCCCAAGGTGTCTTATGACTTTGACTTGGTTGAAACATCCACTTCATTCCTTGTATAGCTTCTCTCTTATAAAAGTATCCTTATCAACTTTGTGACAGTGATGGGGTTTCTGTGTTATGCTTGTGACCATGTCATTGATTAATAATCTGCACGTCTGCAATGCTGAGACGTGTTTGCTGCTATATGTACACGTGCAGAACTCCAATCAACATGTATACCTTACATAGAAAAAAGTTTTATTAATGGAAAAGTTCTATGAAGCATAGAAATTACTGCTTGAATTATTTGTTAGATGTTTTTCATTTAAAAATTCTAAGAAATGGGAGAAAAATAAGGTAAACTATTCAACCTAAGAGGCAATGTATTGAAATATATGAGTCCTGTGTGTCAGATCATACTTGCTTTTCTACCACAGCAGCCCAAATCTTACAAGCAGCCTGAGGAATACTATGTTTTTCAGACAAAACTAGTCTGAAATATCAGATCCATATTTTGGTATAATTTGCGCTGCTTTGAAAGCCTGATGGTGTATAAAGATCAGTGTCATATATGATCCTAGGTGGCAATAAATGTTAGGATGTTCCTAAGCCAGAATCCATTAATATGTGTAAAGATAACCAAAACTGCACTATCTTTGTCTCTGGAGAATATAAAGGACTTCAGTTCCTTTTCCAGTAATATCAACTAAAGAACTAATCAGTTATGCAAAATGTGAACCAGAATGTCTCCATGACAAAATATCGTAGAATGTATAAAAGTGTGACTTCCTATGGAAAATTTAAACCAACTGAGAAAAATTTCAAAAGAACAGCTATCTCCTAAATGCTCTAACTTCCACACAGGACATATAGGTTTTAATTCCATAAGAATTTTGTAACAATTGATACAGGTGTCAATTCAAATAAATATAAACAGAAACTGGAAATCCTCTGGCAGAGTACCTGTTCTGGTAAGGCATGCTACTGTCTTTTTGGCAAATTTCACCATATCAATTGGCACTCGTAAATAGTAATCAATTAGAATAATTTACTGTATAACCAGGAAAGTGGCTTTCTTGTGAATACTTGCATAATGAATATAAATAATAACATACTGAGAGTTTTGTCAGTTTTCCTCAGTACCCCTTTCTGAATACTTTTCTCTGAATGATCCACTTGGCCTGTCATTCATGTGGTTTTTGAAATAAAACAATCCTCCTCATGCAAACACTCAGTGTAATTACTAAGGCCACTGCTTAAATAACTCTGCTGGAGTCACTCCATCTGTGAACTGCATGAGCCTACGTAAAATAATTCACTATGCACGTAAAAAGAAAGGGAGACATAGAGGAAAATTGCAGATAACCTCAGGGCTTAGCAGTAGGTCTACTACAATTAAATAAAAGATTTTCTGAAGGTGACCTTGCGGGTGTTCATTTCTTACTCTTGTCAACAGTAGACCATGATGACAAGGCGGGCAGAAGGTAGTAATGAGACAGTTTGATTGATCAGTGAATGTCAAATTAATTCAGCTGGAAGCTTGCCAGAGCAAAACACAAAGCTGCATGGCGGAATAAATAGAAGAGTGGATTTGATACTTTGGCTAGAACAATGCCCTGAAACCATTGAAAAGATGGCTCGGGCATGGAAAGGTAAAAAATGAATTCTGTAATGAATTATTTGTCATTCAAAACAAATTTGGTTTTACAACAGGAGATAAAAACTATACACACAGCTTTGCCAAAAGGAGAAGCAATAGATTAGAAAAATGTTAGTGGGACAGATGACAAATATTCATTTATCTTTAGGCAATCTACAAATTCAGCCTCTTAGATTAAAATCAAAGGAACCGGTCTGGAGAATTCAGTAATTTAAAAGCATGAAGAAAAAAGCCCTTTTTTAACTTTATTTTATATGTACAAGCACGTATCATTTTATAGAGCTTCTTCAGAATCAATCTTGAGAAGATTGGTCTATTAAATATATTTATTTGGATTTGATTGCAATCATTCACAAAATGTTTATGGTCTGCTGTATACACAGAGGGAAACGCTGGCCTACTGAGTCAGTGGCAAAGCCTCCCTGACTTCACTAGGTGCTGGGTACTACCGCTACATGTACAAGGAAAAATTGTCCCTACTGAAATCAGATTTTTATCTGATAATCAAATACAATGGCTATTTTCAAACTTACTTTGTTCAACCCATTTCTCTCCTATTAGCATGAAAAATGACATTGACCTCCTTAACAATACCCTTCCTTGAGAAAAAGTATCCACATAACTTATGTCTCCAAATAACATGTTGCTACTGTTGGGCAGCTCCCTTTCCAACGTGGCTGCTCATCCAGAAAGCCTTCTTGCTCCCAAAAGCAGTTTTTTTGATGTAATGGGCTTGGGAGGAAAGGAAGTGGTGGGGTTATGGAGAGATCAGGGCAGGAGGTGGGAAAATCTCCAGCATAGCACTATCAGCTGTATCATCTCATTCTGCTTTTTCCCAGAGCTGTTTTCCATGGATGCCCGTGCTGTTGTCAGGTCTAACTTTACAGCCACTTTTCTTTAAAACCAAAAAGCTATCACAGTAAAGGTGAAGTCTACACCAGGAGTTGTATCAGCTGCTGGCAGCCCGTAATTACATAGCTCCACATTGCTAAATGTTCTTTTTCATAAAATAAGTAACATTGTCCTATTTAGACTGTAAAGGTACTTATATTAACTTTGTGATGTGAACATACATTCTAGAGTGGGAATTTGCTACAGTTTCACACAGGATCGGTATTTATGCCGCAATTGCAAGACATACTTTTACCAGTGTAGAAAGATATCTAACTGGGCTTCATTATCAGCCCTTTATGAATCCACTGTTCTGCTGGAGACAGAAAAATTTTTCTTCCAAGTGTAATGCTGATGTTGAAAACACAGAGAGCTATTATAACTAGGGTTAGTTCAATTGCTCAGTGTCTCTTGGGAATATTCGTGCCATCATGCTTGTAAATTAATTTCCTTTGGCTATTCTGTGTTCCACTTGTGTTAATTTTCTATGAACATTTCTAGAAAATGGTTTTATTAACAAAAATATTAATCGAATGACTGTTTCTAAACCAAGGCGTATTTGAAAGGGCTACTCCTGGTACTTGTTCTGAAATCACGGAGTGCTCTTGTATTGTTTGTAAGAAAATCTTGTTTTTAAAAATGCCTACTGAAAACAATAGTGTTAACAGAGTTTTAGGGCTGAAAATGTATTTGTTGAATGCCAGGAAAGGCTGATGGTAAGGTTCTTTGTGCAGTCACAACTACATCATCTTTGGTGTATATAGTCAGGTTTTGTATCTGGAGCAATAGAAGCAAATTCCTTGAGATGAGCTGCTCATGCTCGTACCTGTTTGCCACACAGGACTGGCCAGACCTGGAATTTTGACATTGGAAAGGCTCAAACACCAGGGAGCCATTCTGCATGGTGCAGAGGGAGCAAGGGGAGAGTACACAGTGGTGGGACAAGGGTCTTGTGGATTGTCCACACAGGCACTGCTCGGTGAATCCGCTGGTGCCAGCACACTTATTGTACCACAACAGGACTGCTGCGAGCACATCTGGGCCTCACAGCGCAGACTGGAGGGTGAATAGGAACAAGACATGGGAATTTTGCCACCAACTTCAGTGGGAAACAGATTGAGGTATTGTCTTTTCATGCATTTATCTGCAGTGATTAATTTTTTAGGGAGCCAGGGACAGCCAGCTGCCACTGAGCGATCTGTTCCTAGGCTCCAACTGTTCGATAACTTCCCAGCCGGAGAAGCCTTTGTCCCCACCTCATCTCTTTTTCGGTCGTTCACATTATCACTTGATAAATATCTCGTGGCATGATGCTCTATTTTACCCAGACCTACACCTCAGAGACCTCCCTGCAACTTCTACCATCCAACCCCAGGAAGGTAATGCATCAATAAAAAAAAAATTACTTGATGTGATGTAAAGTGAGACCCGAAATACCCTTGATATTGTGTGTTAGGTACATTGCAAACCTTCACACACTATGAGGTTTAATGGTTTACTACAATTCTATTGAAAAACTTTACTTTTTCATCTGAGTAGAAATTTGTCATATACAGAGGAACAATTAGTCAACCTGATAGACCACAGAGCCTCTTGATCCGATCTGTATAATTATATGATGCCTATTAGGTTCTTAGTTCATTCTTTCTCTGCAGCTGTAAGTGTATCAAAATACTTGTTTGGGCACTACCTGCCCTTGATGAAAACTCCTGGTTTTTTAATAGAGGTCAGCACATCCTGTTAGCACAGTGAAATATCCTATGGATGAGAAATTTCAATGCAAAACTTTAGGCACCCAGTTTGAATGCCCTGAGTTAGGAGCTTGATCTGAGCCTGCTCTTGGATGAGCAGAACCACCTTCAGGAGTCCCAATTTCTTTTCACCATGAGGGGAAGCTCATGAGTTATTTGGGTGCCTGAGCAAAGTGCTTACACTATGCATTCTTGATAAAGGGCCACAATTCTGAAGTGGTCTCTAAAACTGCACAGCCCATCTTTCCTCCAGGAGCAGACATTTGCACATTGGTAAATCTCGCTTGGCTTAATTTTGGCACAGAAACAGTCTTGTGTTTTTAGTGATGCAGATTCCCTACATGTGCAGGGGAAAGCACAATCCTGCAGTTGCACTTTCAAGGATTTCCGCAGAAAAGTAATCCCTTGGCTCTTCTGATTTTTTAACTCTCAAGGCAGGAATCCCGCTGCTCTTCAAAGCAATCATGCTGTTGGTCTGAGTTTGCTCCTCTTGAAGTCTATCACTGAATTCAATGGGAAGGATCTCAGTCCACCCACTGCTTAGAAATGCCACCTATTTCTTCTTGGAATAGTAATAACTAACCTTTTATCCACTGTGATAATACTATTTAACTCTTCAGCTGATTTACAATAATATCCTCCCCTAATATTTATTGTACATGTTGCAAATTTTTACTTGATCTTCATTTCTAGATAATATCCATATATTTATATGATAGTATTTTGATTTTCCAGCTGAAGTACATTTCTCAGTAATGCAGCACTTGAATGCATAGCCATTGCTCTGAACTTTGAAGAGACATCATAGGACTGGAATGAACCTAAAAGTTGCTTTAAAAACCTCTCTCATCTTCAAACAATTCTCACCAAAAAAACCCCAAGTGCAAACATTCCATTGATTAAAGATTATTTAGCATGTTTGAATAGCTTTCCAAAAAAGCCACATACCTAAAACTTAGTCACATTTCTGTGAGCCTGCACTGGTGTTTCTGACATTATTTTTATTAATGTTAAAGGAAGGGAAATAGTTCTGATTTTTCCCAAAGGAAATACCAGGTTTTAATGTGGTGAAAGGACAACCATTGTTTGCTGAGATTTCCATTGCTGTGACTCATTTATTTGTCCTACTTTTTCAGTAATTAGCCTGGATGAGCTCTCTTTCTGCCAGTTGGCATTCCCAGAGCATCTGAGGGGAATCCTGGTGCTTTCTGTTTGCATCAGTTGAAATGAGAAAGGTCCTGGGTCACTCCTGAACACAGACTTTGGCATCATACCCCACTGCGCAATCAGCCCCACTCGCAGGGCTCGCTGCCTTCGCTACTCTGTGCTCTTCCATCACCTCCCCACTAATTAAAGTGTCAGTCCAGAGCAGCTGGGGTTGGTAGTGGTGTGCTCATGCCAGGGATATAGCATCTCAGAAGGGTCACCTCTGGGGAGGGAACATTTGAAACATATGGGAGGAAAATGCTACTGGGGAGTTTTTTGACATCTTGAGTTTCTAAATTGGCTCTTGGATATGAGAAGACATTACTGCATTAAGGTTTTTCCCTTCTTCCTAAAATCCTTTGCCACAACATTTTGCAGTACAAAGCATTTTTTAAGTGGAGGGAAAGGGAAGGGAGGGAAGCATTAAAGATAAGGATTATATTAAGGGAAGTGGCCAACTTTGGAGCCTAGCAGCATGACAAAATTGAGGTAGAAGAACAGAGACTGTTTTTTGATGTAGGATAATTTAACTTAAGACCATGACTATCACTTCGTTTTACACATTGTAATGAATGCGGGCATGCAGCAAGAACAGTTTGGGAGCATCTGATATATGAAAGCATGAATATGGTATTAGGCACTTTTAATTGCTGAATTTTTGGTGTCTTGGGCTCTTTTTTAATAATTTCCATTGTTGTTATTCTTTCTTAAAAAGCTATAAGGGTGATCTTTAGCTCTACAGAGTGTGTTAGACATGGAAATATAGAAACCAGTTGAATTGTTTTTATACTTTATGCTAGTAAATTATTTATTTTATATGAGAGCATCTTTTGTAATGCCTCTCCCTAATTAAGATACTTCAAGCACCTTTCTAAGCACAGTGTATATTGGCCTGGATTCAAGATCTGCTCAGTGCAGAGGAGGGGTACCAGGGAGTCGATTATGGGTCTCAGACTCACAAACCCCATCTGCTCCAGCCTTGATTTCAATTAGAGCATCTAAAGGGGCAGCTTCGAGTTGCCCCCAGTTGTTCTGTGTCCTCGAGACTCTCAGCTAGCTGGGAACTGAGAAAATTGAGATTTCTACCCATTATACAGATTGTGACAGCTGAGTGTTTCCCCAGCTGTGGTCATACTCTGTATGGATGTGCTCTGTTAGTGGTTGGGATGAATGGGAAGAAACTGTGGCCCTTTTAGCATAATCCTACTTCACCCTTATATGTCTTCTCTTGGCAATGTCTGTTAGTCCCCAACAGCCTTTATGTGAGATGAGTGGATACTGCTGTCCCCAGATTTCCATGCTTACAATGAAGTAATTACAAATGGTATGAAAATTTAGTCACAATACTACAAAAGTCTCCTTAGAATGTGTTTCTAAATGAAATCTTTCATTAAAAACAGAAAAAAAAAAGTGATAACTTCACTGAATTCCGATGGATATCTTTGATGTGTTGATATTCTTGGTAGATTTCTGTCAAAAGCATAAATTCAGCTGTAACTATTTTTGCAAAAAAATATTTGAGCTGCAGTGTTGGGGAGATAACAATCTTGGGACTGGGGGAAGATGCATTTATTGAACAATTACTCATAAAAAAATATCCACAGAGCAGTTCTAAATACAGTTGATGTCTACAAATACTATATTAACTTAAAAGAAAAAGTTAATCTGTTGTCCTTGCTCAAGTGAAATCAAGTGGCTGTTAGGATGGCCTTTTGTAGCTCATTTGCTGACACTTGAGTCATTTAAACTCACCTGAGAAGGATCCTTGCCAAAAGAGGGGTTGTACTTGAGCAGCTCTGAAAGCAGTGCTGGTGGGTTGAAATTGTAAAATTACTAAAAGAAAATCTTCCTGCTGGCAGAGTCAAGGACAAAACTGAAGTTAAAGGGAATTGAATCAGAAATTTTTTGAAAATTATGCTCCCAGGCTACTTAAGAAGAAAGTTTTATGGATGTAAGGAAAAATAACTCCTTGAGCTTGATATCTACCATTTCTGAGATAGCTGGTGAGTGCTTTTATTGTGAATGTGTTTATGTTTTTATGACTTGTGAGGAGATTCAAAACTTTGATCTAGTTTAAGAAAATAAAATCATAGCAGGAATGCTTGAGGAAGGTGGAGGGAGGCCACCGGGGAACTTTGTCAGTGGTGGTGGGTCTGCTGGAGAGTGTCCCTGCACAGTTTGCACAAAGAAACTTCCAAACAAACATCTCTTTCTGATCTCCAGAAGTCTTCTTTTGGATAGGGCTCCGAAGTGTCTCTTGGTAGAATTCCCCAACACATTGAAGCAGAAACATTTAGGTTTCTGATGGAGTTTATTCTGTTTCTAAATACTGACAGATTATCCTTGCCAGACACACCTTACACCTGAGCTTGAGGAAGAAAAAAAAAATCACACATCAAAATGTTCTTTTTCTCTTTTTTTTTTTTTTATTCTTCAATAAAGTAAATGAAGGGTATTTACAGTAAAATAAATCACCAGGAGAAGATGCTTTCACTGCCATAGTACCCAGTTCTCTACCATCAATATCCACAGGATGATATCCAAGTCTAAAATACAAACATTAATGAAAAAGAGGATCTTAATAAAAACAGCTTTTTCATATTTGCTTTTTTTTCAAGTTGCAGAGTTATTGCTTTGCAAAAGCCATTAGCAGGCTCCTGTAACTGCACTTTCCGTTGGAGAAGGATGTCATGTCTAAAAATGTTGTCACCTTCAGAATACTGTGAAAGTCAGGGGCAAGTTATTTTAATAAGGCAGTACTAGAAGTTGTGGGTAGAATCACAATGGAAAAGCAACATTTTCCTTTATATGGCCAATGAAGTAATCTCAGTTTCTCTGGGGAGATGCTAGGGATTATGCGGATGGTGAGATTAGTGTATTACTAAAGCATTTAACAGCAAGAACAGCTACCATCTTAGCTCTCTAATACTTTAATAATACTTAATATTTCTAAGTTGTATAGCCTCTTTCTTTACAGGTTTCTATCCATGCCTTTTTCACTGCAGTCAGCTCTATCTACCTTGAGAGATGGAGAAATAGGAAGGCTTTCTTAAGAAAGTGATTGATTGGGGTGAGATTGGGGCTCCTGCAGGAAATGATGGAAGCTGCCAGGCTTGTGCCTTGGAAAATGCCACTGAACAACAGTCCAATTTTCATAAATGAAGAGACTTTCTGGTTTGGGAGAGATGTTGTATTGTGCAGGAAGAACTTGATGGTGATTCCTGGAGGAAGGGTTAATAAGAGAGTCATTTTGTAGCCAACATAAAATTTGGCTTACATTGATGGCTTCTTCACTTGGAAAGCTCTTTCTGCAGGGGAAATCACAATAGGTGAGAGTGGAAATAAAGGAGATTTCTTACCCATTCGACTCCAACTGACCCCAGGCCTCTCAATTTATGCATTGTGCTTTTTTCTCTCCCTTGCTCCATTAGCCGCCCCCGCTAACTCTGATGCTAGTAGTTAAACTGCTTCCAGTTTGGGTTTTTCCACAGGCTTTGCTTTAAAGTTTCATCTCACTTGTGGAGACTTCCATCCACATTCCCTGCACTTATTTATTTATGCATAAAAGCTGCTTCTCAGCAAAAGCACAGACCTGGGCAGAAGGCACAGTGACATGTCTAATAGCAGGATTGCTGGAGGGGTCAAGCCAGCACAGCAGAACAACACACTTCACACAGGGCCTGAGTGGTGCAGAGGGGAGTGCTGTGATGGCTTGGGTTTATCTGAAGTCTCTGATTAATAGCATTACCATCCCAAATCTCCTGCTGTGTCATGTCTTGCTTGCCTGTCTGCTCTTAACTGAGACCCAAAGAGCATCATGTACTCACACAACCT
Source organism: Strix uralensis (assembly GCF_047716275.1). NCBI lineage: Eukaryota > Metazoa > Chordata > Aves > Strigiformes > Strigidae > Strix > Strix uralensis. Next base: position 8,009,953 of record NC_133981.1, read on the forward strand.
TGGTAATTATCCCAGCTACCTTGGCTCCTACTTCCCAAGCTAAGGCTGCCAATCTCCTCTCTATTACTGACCAGCCAGACTTGCCTTGTAAGTCCTCTTAATTGGCTTTTTGGGATAACTGAAGTTTACCTATTCAGCCTGGCCAATTTGCTAACAAGGCTCAGCTGCCTTTTCTGGACCTTGACAGGCTGGAGAAGGATTTTCAGGGCTTGGCTAAGCTCAGCAGCTTTGGAACAGCTGCAAGTAGTACCTGAGGGTTGCTATCAGTAGCTTCACCTCTCCTGTGAGAGGCTTCTTGTGTGTGTCCAAAATGTGGATTTTTCTTACTGAAAAAAGATGGGTGAGTGCTCTTTCACCAGCCCCTAAACACCCTCTTCCCCCTTTCCTTCCCTTCTTGCAAAACTATACTTGCTAGTGGTGTATGCTATGGAAAATAATGAACCTGCATGTGGTATTTTACTGCTACTTTCTATCCGTGTATACTGTGTCAGATATATTGAAAGTAATGGGATTTATAACACCATTATGGTTCTGATAGTTGGCCATATCTATGGCTAATCTTATTTTTTCTCTGAGCTCCCCTGTTCTTTGCTGCACTCTGATTTGATTTTTTTTTTTAATGTAGTGATATCAGTCTCTAGGAGGCAATGTTCTGTCACAATAGAGTTATTAGATGGCACTGTATATAAAAAGAGACCAAAGTGACTTGATAGTTATTTCTTTTTTTTTGTAGCTATAGACTCATTAGAAGAGCCTCATCCACTTGTGGCAGGCAGGCCAGAGTACACCTCATTAGTGTTTAGTATGAGAAAATCCGGCATGCAGCACCAAAGGTTAGTTACAGATGTATTTCATGATAGATCTAAAGCTCTCTATTTTAACACTTGCTCTAAAGTAAAGCTACTGAACCATGGCTCTGTATTGCAGTACATTAAAATGCAATGATAATTACCCTCATTATGAAAACATCTCATAGCTCTTGCAATACTTGCTTCAAAAATGCATTAAGGGGGAGTATGCTTGGGATGTAATCTACAGAAGTGAGGGGTGATAGCTGGGAAAGTAAAAGTACATTTATGGACAAGAGAGGTGGTGAAGAGATGTCCCTCCCTGACAGAATCCTACTGCAAACTGCTATCTCTCAGAAAAGGTCTAATTCAGTACTCGCCAGTTAGAGGTTTCCCATAGTCCTCCCTGGAAACAGCATGCAGTGAGTCCCAGTGGTCCCCATTTGTCTTATACGGGTCTTGTATAGGATTGACCAATGAAATGGGTTTTGTGTAGGTGCATGCTTACCTGGTACTGTGTCACACAAAATTTCTGCTTTTGATAGTTTTGAGGTGGGAAAGTGAAAGGTGTTTTAGCTGAAAAAAGGACTCATTAAAAATTAGGTCTGTATTTCCAGTCTGTCCATGCACACAGGGAAAAAAAAATAGTTCTTGTGCGTAATATGTAACCCAGAGGATTTGGTTTGAAGAGCTATATTAGCCTGGAGACAAAAGAGGGAAGCCTTAATTAGAAATAAAACAAGCAGGCTTTCAACCACCCTGAACTTAGTGGGATGCAGAAGAGGCCTTGCAGTAAGAAAACTCCTTGATCTACCAAGTTTCCACAACTACCAGTGCCTAGAAAAGTCATTATATTGAGTAAGAGAACAAAAATAGAATATATCTCCCCATCCCAAGCAGTGGTAAGGTTTTCTGCAATGTGCTTCTTAGCAGGGGACAGAAGTTTGATAAGGATCAACATCTGATCCTTACAATTCAGTGTAGAACTTTGCTGATGTATGTATGTCTTACAGTTTGTTTCTCGTTTGTAGCCTACAGGAGGCATATGAGCAGAAAACCAGTTAGTTGGGTAATCGTGGTAATTAAGAGAGATGTAAACTTTCAAAGTAGCTGACACTTAGTCATTACACCAAGCTGTCACGCTTGACTGAACTAACGTTAATTCCGATATCCCATTATATTTAGCTGATATCAGTTTAAAAGATAGCTGCTGTGTTTCTCTAGCAACTTGCAGCTACAGTCATAAAAGTATTGATTGCAGTGCACATTTGACAGATGCGAGATGTATTTAAGAGAAATTGTGCCATAGATATTCTTTTACTTAAACTGCTCGATGCCATATGGATTCCAGATATATCCTTCTGGATTTCACTGGTAAAGTCCTGTGCAATCTACCTGAGAGGTGCAAGATTGAGGAAACACATTCTTTTGGGCTGTATTTTTAGTTTCTTAGCATCGATCTCTTTGATTTTGGTACCTGACTACCAAGGTGATGGAGAATGGGAGAAAAAGCAGTTTTTTAGCCAGCTTTGCCATTTTATTTGAGACTTCACCACATGCTAAGTTATAGACCTCAGCCAAAGTCAAGCCTTCTAATTGACTTCAGCAGGATTTGATGGAGGGGCTGAGCACTGAAGTTTTCTATTTCTTGGGAATTATCTACATATTTAAGAGTTATTTTATCTTGCCTTTCTTGCTGGCATCAAATTGATTTCCCAGTAGTGAATTATTATTTTTAAGACCTTGTTAGATTTCATTAGATACTAAAACCCCAGCTAGTGGAAGCTGCTGGGAGCCGTAAGGGAGCTATGGAGAAGTTTTTGTTTGCAGGACATAAACTCTATTGAAGTGGCAGTGGGGTGCTCACGGCAGACTTTGTTCTTACAGGTGTCTAGAGGACATGAAGCTTTCTTGTTCAACCCTTAAATGATTTCTATTTTTTTTCCTAAGTATCCTACCCTTTGCTATCTTGTAAGCTAAATAAGCTTTTATTAGATAATACATTCTCTATTTCTTCATTTCTGCACGCAATTTTAAATTGGTCTATGTGCCCGCACTGAAGCATGAGGAAAATGATGGCAATTGTCCTAAGACAACATAAGAAAAGAAACAGAAAAAAAGATTTTAATTTCCTTTAAAAACTTAAAATTCAGCAACTCAAAAAACCCCATAAGCCTAATTACTTTTATCTTTTTCTTTAAAATAATTTGTTACCTTATAGCGTGGCAGGAAAAAAAATGGGAGCAGGCCCACAAACTGGCATGAGAAATGGGAATAGTGAAATGAAATGGCAAAAGAATTATTCATAGATTTATTTCTCTGTGTTTGGCAAAAAAAAAAGTGAGTCTGAGAGCTTTCACAGAGACAGGCATGCTGGCATTATGAAAAAAAGGCCAAAGTTCAACTTTATCTAAAGATTCAAAAGCTGTCATCAGATCAATGTACGCCTTACAGTGTAGCTTGCAAAAATCATTTCTCTGCTAATATCCTCAAGGACAAGATATAGTTTGATTTGGCTCTTCCAGGAGGTATTCTTGATTGCTTTGGAAAGCAATATTTTAAAATGGGGGTGAGGGAGAGTGATGTGGAGTTTTATTTTTAAAGCTCTGCAAATCACATCAATCAGCTGTGAGGAAGGAGACTCTCTTTCTTTATAATGGGAATCTTGAATCTTCTCTTTTATACCTAATTGGCAATTTTTTAAATGACTTTATGAAAATCAGTCTGCCTTCCAAAATGTTTCAGGAGTTGGTTTTGTATGGGTTAGTGCCTTCTTCTGTTTGTTGGTTTCTACACTGCAGTACATAGGGATTTGGGACTTTTTTTCCTTTTTCTTCAACATTTGCATTTGATTCATATGCGGATAGATCCTAAGAACTGTGTGAATACATTGGTTAACAAATCTTATCAAAAACTGCATAGAAGTATGCTGGAGACAACAATCTAGTAGTTTAGTGTTCCTGTACTGAGGCATTGTAGAGAGCAACAATTTACCTCTTCTTTTTTTTCTTTTTTTTTTTTTTTCTTTCCCCCCAAAGCTGATTGACACAGAAAATTAAAATGGTAAATAAATGTTCATGCTAGTTTATTTAAAGAGGTGCACAGGCTTTTGGCGTGCATCCCACGGGCTATTTAATAAGATTTGTGCACAAGGCTCCCACACAGTGCTTACCCCCTGATGGGCAAATATGCATGCTACATGGCTACTTCTAAATGCAGGAACCTAAGAGGCCTAATACTTATTTCTTTATTCAGTCAGCAGTGCTGTTATTACTGTGGAAGAAAGGGATCTTACATATTGAAAAACCCCAATCTTCCCCTCACCCCCAGCCCTACATTGGCAGCAGTAGGTCCAGTGAATCGCATGCAAAGAATTACTGATGGAGAAGTACCTGCTTTAAAACTTCTCAGGAAAATGCTTACAGAGATGCTTTTGTATGGGAGGCCCTACAAAGATCACTAAAGTAACAGGCAGCCATTGCAGGTCAGCGTTTTCTTTATTTTGTTCCTGATCTGATGACAGATTTGGTCAGAAGGCAAATTCATGGTGTGCTGGTAGCTGACTGCATTCATGAAACAAAGTATTAAAAGGGTCAGGGTCCGACTGACCTGTGCTTAGCTCAAAAAGGGAAGAGATCCTGTGAATTTAGTATAAAGTGTTTTACAGCATAGCCCTGTGGATGAAACTAAACCAGGGACAGGATTTGAGCATACCCATAAATGGCTGCTGATAGCGGGAGAACTGTTTTCAGGGGCAGTGGCACCCATTTTTGTTTCTAGATTTATCACCTTGAGTGCTTCTGCCAGTCTCTTCACTTGGTTTGCTCCTGTAGCTGATAATTTTATGGAGGTTTTTTTTAAAAAGATGATTTAACTGTTCTGCATCAAGTGGAGAAAAACGTTTTTCTTCAATTTTTCTGGCTCAAAAGATGTAATGGAAAATGTATCTCATAACTTGACTGTCTGGGAGATACATCCAACACACACAGCTGAACATCAGCACAGGGAATCAGGAAGAGCAGGTCCCATACAGCAACTGTTAACCAGTTAAGATACTGGCAAACTGTTATATCAGGACTGAGCAAGCCAAATTTGCAGAGCTATGATTTACAATGTGAAATGCAGAAATATCATGCAGTTTAAAAGAAACAGCAGGAGAAAATTCCTTTCTCTTTACTCTTCATATATGTCAGTATATAACCTACAATGACACAAATCAACATTGATTTTTCCATCTGTATACTGAAGTGAATTTCTTCTGCCTTTTAAGATGTGAATATTCTTAAATGTTCAAGGGTGTAAATGAGCATGGAAAGTGTGTCCATGAGAAAATGAAGCATGTGTTTTTAATGGCTCTGTTTCCTACAGGTAGTTGAAATTGTATTAATTTCACTTAAAAACTTTGAAACGTGCTTTATTCTGGCAGTGTTGCATATCAAGCCACATCCATGGAAGTAAGCTGGTTTCACCTCCAGTCCTGGCTTTGTCAAATTAACTCAGGCCATAGTTCCTCAAGTCCCTGGAGCTGTGTTTCTGTCCCTCTATCACCAGGCTTGACCCATGTGTGAGCTCGCAGGAGTGTCAAGCCTACAGTAATATTGGTTAAAGAAAAAAACAACTTGACATCCAGCTCAGAGATGATGAAAATTCCTGAGAAGGAGAAAATTTGCAACCTGGCAGGCATTTTTTTACAACCACTTCTCTGAGTGCAGCTTCACCTTATTGGTTTAAAAGATGTTTGTCTTCCAGATCCTGGTGCTTTTATTTAAGAGTAGAAAAACAGTTTTTTATAAAACTAGGTAATTTGAACAAAGATATAAGCAACTATAGAAAATGCAACGTCAAAGATGTGGGAATCTTTAATTTAGTGACCTGTGCAATGATACTGGGCTGATAGTTGTAATTGTTTATCAGTCTTTAACATGATCAATATGGTAGCTAACCACAGATTTCTCTTTCAATACCATTGATTGTAACAGCTCCAACTGACAGTTGCTGTGTGTACGTTACAGTTGTAGCCACATATTAACATGACTTTTGAATGGCTGAGGAGCTTTAGACTCAAAAGATGCTATTCTTCACTGATTTACAGCCCCTACGGTATTCCTGAGGCTATGTGGAATGTAAATCAATGGAGAAGATGGCCTAGGTGATGAGCTATTCCATTACAGAGAAACATTTCCATTTTGGTGTATTTACAGTATAATGCGCTTAGTTCCTCTGGTGTTACCTCTAAAGTGAAGTAGGGGTGCAATATCAGGATTGAAAATTTTAAAAACCTATTTGTTGTTTGAACACATTCACTTACAAAGTTATTTGCCTTTTTCATAGTGATTGAGTCAGCACAAGTATACAAACATTAGAAATGCAGTCCTGGCAAACTCCCCTTCGTCTGACACCAGTTCACTGCGTGTACCTTACTTGTATACTCTGTGCTTTGCTTACTTGCACTTGGAGGATTATTCACATGAGTGAGCCATGAACCCTCCTGTGCAGCTTGCTGTCCTTCAGCAGGAAGATCTTGAGACAGACCAAGGGCCAGTTAAGTTTTTTTTGAGCAATTTCGATCTGCAGTTGGACAAAGTGCTCTCAAGGGATGTGTCTAGAGGTAGGGCCTTGCAAATAGCTGGTTTTGTTGGCAGTGTGCAGCCTGTGATACAGGCACCAGGGCAGGAGTTTGGTGGTTGAAGATGACCAAAGCTGCTTCATCTGTTCTGATCTCAGAGCAGATTCAGCCTTTATTACAGCCAGGATCAGAGAGTAGAGTTGTGTTCTTGCAGCTTAAAAGTTTATTCTGTGATTTCTTTCTTTTTTTTTTTTTTTTTTTAATTTGACAATGAGTATAAATAGTGGTAGTTAATTCCCTATCAGGATGAAGCTACCATTACTCTCTCTCTCAAGCCCTGACCATTAACTGGCTGAATGAATTGATGGTGATGGGAGTGCCTCAGCTGTTTATCGACAACTGTTAGGTTTCTTCTCAGCCTATGCGTGATGCTTGTCTGGATTAGTGTGGGGATCTACTAAATAATCTATTAACGCTTCAGGTTATTGAAAGACCACCTTGAAACACTTTTAAATTATGCTTGTGGGAGTCAGTCTAGAAAAAATTGACTGTCAGATTTTAAAAACAAAAAAATGCTCCCCTCTCACGCTATCCAGTATAATTGGTTTCTGTGCACTGGACAAATCAAAACAATCAGAATACTGTTGTGATGACACTGGTTAACAGACTGGTTGTGAATTGGGGTTGTACATGAAAGGCACTGCCAGGGCCTTGGTTTGTACAGCCTACATACCCATCCCATTGGTATGATGCCGTTCTTCCCCACATGTCGAGATAATTTTCAACAGGTCTGCAGGTTTGTCACTGCAAAATGTTACAGTTCATCCCCTCCCTGTGAGCGCTGGAAGATGTAGATCTTTCACCACATTGCAGGTGTTAGAAGTTGTAGTAGGGGGAAATGGCTTAGATTTTCTTGGTGCTATTGCTACCAGTCTTGACAGATAATAGAGCAAATAATGAGAAGTAGATTTGTCTGCACCATGGATATAGATGTAATCATGATTTATTTTTACTGTGTGTCTTTTCAAAGCTGGTCCATGTCGAAGTTAAAGCCATGGTACTGAGTAGCCTAGAGCATGAAAACATAGCTGTCCTACATAAAATAAGTTTTGTTTCTATTTTTCTTTTCTTTGCTCTTCTTACCTCCTCAGATCACCAATCACAGACACAGAGACCAAATCTTCCCTTGGCTGTATCTATAGTCTCCTAATGATTTGTAGTGAGATATTATACAGTGGGACCTGAGGCTAGAGGTTTTGCCTTAGTTTTATTGTTCATTCTGCACAAAAACAAAGCAAGGGACTAGTTGGAGCTCAGAATTGGAAATTAAAGACCCCAAATAAATTATTTCAGCACACCTACAACTTGAGAACAGGTTGTTTTCCTACTTCTTTGTGTTGGTGCCTCACATGCCGATTGTCTTATTAACAAGCTGACATGATCTCCACTGCTGCATAACTGAGAAAATTAGGATAGTGCTACATGTGTGTTACTTGAAGGATATGCTTCATTTGGGATTTCCTTCAGCATCTCATATCTGTGAAAACCTAATGAAACTGCTTTATATTTAGTACTTGTGATGGTGTTTCTGACCTTTTGCGCTGCTTCTCCCTTCTTGGATAAGGCACCTGCATTTTGGACTGACTTGCCATGCATGTAAATCACTGTAAGCGGTGAAATGACTTTTTCTTGATTTGACAGAGAGCACTAAGTATTGTGCTTTTGTTCCCTACACTACTGAATATGAGTTGGCTAACTATACATACTGTGAGAGCTATTGTATCACGCTGTTAATACCTAAGGAGTTTTTTATTGGACTTTTATGCTAAATATCTTTAAAGGTACTGCCTGGTGTTTTTATATAAATTACAAATGTTTTAAAAATACATTAGAAAAAAATACTTTAATAGTACAGTTTCCTACTGCGGGGTCTCATGCTACGTAAAATTTAGATTACAACTATTTATCCCTGCCCCCACCAATGACAGTCTCTTTCACGGGATTCAATTATAGCTATTTATTCAGCTCAGATAAAATATTTCTTTAGATATTTGCTTTGGAGCATTCATTTTTATTTTGAAGGTTTGGTAGGAAATGCCCACAAAGACTATTTTTGTTGCAATCTCCCAGACAGTGATTGATTTATGATATTTATACCAAGTTTCACAAATAAAATCACTGATGTTTCAGAGAGGAACACGGAATTTTCTGTGAGTTTGATCTTTCTCAGTTTTACTGGGAGCTATGAAACTAGTAGCTCTGGTA